>NW_025335440.1:11650989-11915203 GCF_004798865.1 Varanus komodoensis | reverse complement strand
TGTGTGTGTGTGTGTGTGTGTGTGTGTGTGTGTGAGAGAGAGAGAGAGAGAGAGAGAGAGAGAGAGAGAGAGAGAGAGAGAGAGAGAGAGAGAGCGCCATCTGATTTAACTGATTTAACTTTAAATTTAACTGATACAGTGGTTACTTAGCAGACCCAGAACATTCCTACAAAAGGTTCTTTAATGACAGCAGCATTTTATGGCAATGCTTCAAATTCTAAAGATATTTCTCCCAGATACAAATACACTTCCTGTGCCATTTGGTACCTACACAAGTAATAGGGCTATGATCTCATTTGCAAGTCTGTTAAGTCGTCATTCCAGAGTGATATGCCAATGCAAATGTATTGGATTCTCTATGTATGTTACTTTTGGCTTGGTTTTTCTTCTCCTGTGCCATTGCAGCAGTTTGCTAACCTGTGGGAAATCTTTTGATTGTTCTCCATAAAAACCTGCACTTTCTTGCATTTTCCCCAACAATCAATCTTGGAGCCTTGAATGTCAGACTGCTAACACTTCCACCATCCATAATCAATGTCATTCTTTTGGCTTGCTGAAAACTGCATTTTGAAGAACATTTCAATTTGCTTCTGCCCGGAGTGACCATGCTTCTTTCCTTTCTCTCCCCTGCCAGCCCAAGGTAAAAATCTATGTATAATATTTTATTTAAGTTAAGGGGCCAATACTGATTTAAGTTGGGGTAACAGTTACTCAATCACTGGGGTTACTCAAACACTACTCAATCACAGCAAAGACAAGTTAGCTTCGTATTTTCTTTCTCTGTATATAAAAATGAGAACTGCTAAAAATATTTTTAGAGTGTGTATCTCATCATCATGATTACCATTACAAAGCTATGCGTAAACAACAGTGCTAATTTTAAACCAACGAAGCAATTGGACAATGAAATAATTACCTTGATTCTGTGTGCTGTGTAAAACCTCTGTAGGAAAAGTACTTCACTGCATTACCCAGAGTCCTTTATACAATGACCCTTACAAAAAACATCTTCCTGCATTTAGTCATAGGAGAAATTTTGTTATGCCAACTGAACTTGTATGCTTTTTGTTATTCAACAAGTATAATTATGTTTCAGTGCATACTTTTATTTGCACTGGCAGCCAGGGAACACAGAGCCAAACTCATGGTCCAAATGTGAATGTCTTCATGTTTGTAATGGCTTACAGCTAAACAAATGAAATTAACTTTCTCACACAGCAAATTTATGCAACTTTCAAGTCTGGGTTTCTAAGCAGCTCATCATCCAGCCCTCGAAGGATTCTGTCTATGCAAGCACTCGGAGCGAACGCTCACCAACGGCTGAGCCTCTTGCAAGCGCTCCAAAAGGCCCGAAGGTCCTTGCACCAAGTTACCACCTCCTTCCCTTCCCTAGCGCCAAAGGCCCAAACCAGCAGCACTGTGTATCCTCAAAGCCCATGGCAGAGTTACTTTTCCCATCAGGGATGGCACTGAGATGACCAACCGCAGGATCCTTGGAAGGAAAAAATGATACTAAGATTAGTCCTACCAGGGAATGGGAAAAGCTTGACTTATTTCTAAGCGAATCCAACCCTGCTGGCTTGCTGATCTCCAGTGCTCTGGATTCAACTCTGCAACTTCAAGGAAGGAACCTCTAGAGGTTACAAGTGAAGACAGCCACGTGTGCAATGATATGCAAGCCGAGCAATGCGTCTAGGCTGTTCAGATGTCCGATTTGTGATCTTAGGGGCAGACGACAGATTACTCCAGCTAAGCAGTCTAGGATGATAAAACAAAGAGGATTTTCAGTGGAAAGAGAGACAAAGAAGGTAGCAAATCAAAGACTGGATCACACAACACAGTTAGGATAGATGCAGGGTATGTGTGGTCACACAGAGGGGCTGCATGCCAGAGCTGGAGATTATGCACAGGGCAAGGCAGAAATGGAGCCAATCATGTAAAAGGGGGGCAATTAAGGAAAGCAAAGGACTGCTGAGGCTATCAGGGTCTTGCAGGCAGGGGTGGGGGCTAAAGTCACCCATCCCACTTACATGAGAGTTAGCCACATTAAATGTAATGGCTAATTCACTTACTGGACTTAAGCCCAGGACAAGAAATGTTAATCAGAGGCTTGCTTCTAATACTTTTCAGGGGAAATTAGCTATTTAAGTTGTTTGTATATCCAGACATAAACTTCTGATTTTCTTTACAAGAGGCCCAGCCCTGGAGCTGGTCAAAGGCAGGCATGAGCCATGGCATTCTTAGGAACACAAAAACCTAGGAAGCCACCTTAGACTGAGTCAGACCATTGAGAGCAATATTGCTAGCACTGACGGGCAGCAGCTGTCCAGAGTTTCAGGCAGTTTTCTTCTTCAGTCCTAGCCAGAGATACCAGGATTTGAACTGGGCCCTTCTGTTTCTGCCTGCCTGCCTGCCTGCCTGCTTTCTCTCCAAGCTGGCTAGAAGAGGAGGGCTCAATACTCTTCTACTCTCCATGCTACTGAAGCATCAGTCATCCAGCTTTTGGGGGCCTGGCCCCTTCCCCCCTTTAGAGGGGTGAAAATGGGCAACGGGCACCGGAGTCTTTGTTCATGGACCATAAAACACAGAAATGAGTCTCCTTTGCATGTTTAGTTCCAAAGCAGCAGTCAGTATTTTTCTTTTAACAGGTTTTTAAAATAAGGCTGCATCTTCAGGATGAGTTCATGGCACAATCCTGACAGCTTCTGATTTTCAGAGGATGGTTTAAAGTCTACTCTAAATATTCCAACAAACAGTCTGAATTTGAAAACATTAGCAATGATTGCTTTCTTCAGAAGCACAGATGGGATTTCTTCCAAAAGCAAATGCGAACAATACAAAGCAGGGATTTTCCTCAGGATCACAGGAGGGGAGGAAATGATTAAATCCCCCTTATGCACATTGCTGGGATTACAGCACGGATCAGTCCTGCTCCACCTGATATTCATTGTATTTTTAAGAATCTGCACATTATTTGCAAAGCCACAAAATGAGGTTGCAATCCTCCAGCCACGAGATGCTGTCTAGATAGCCACAAGAAAAGCTGGTGTCCCAGCAATGACCTCAGAAAAGCACTTCAAGGTTGGATGCAGCACTCTTGCTTCTAAGCACGTCCCCCTCTGCCTCACAGCTGTCTCCTTCAGTGCTGGCTGTGGCTCCAAAGACTGCCTGTGGAGCCAGCTCTGGGCTGGGTTGTTCTGGGAGTAGGAAAGGGAAGAGCAAGGCACCACAATCCTATGAGGAATTCTGGAGGGATTCCACGACTGACAAAATGGGCCATCGAAGCATTTTGGAAGACAAGGGAAGGGGCAATCTTTACCTCCATGCATCTTCTGCTCCCCACTGGATGCCTGAACTTCCCTGAGATCAGAGGATTATGGGTAATCACACTGGGGCACGCTGCCCATCTTATATTTAGTTTGGTGCAAGAGTGCAAAAAGGGGTGCCAAAAACACCCACCTTGCCACAAAGGTCTCATCTTTTGTGACCCTGTGCTTTTTCCCCTCAGTACTTTTCCATTTGTAGACCTACTGACTTTCTGAGCAAATTCTGGAATTTTTACTCCAGAAAAATTCCCCCTGCAGTAAACATGAAAATTATCCTGAATGATGAACAAGAGAGGACTAAAACATTTGGATAGCTCAGAGAACCTGATCTCCGACATTCAATTCTCTTTAACAGAAATGATTTATCATCATGAATTTCATTTTAAAAGGGTTACTGTGATTATCACTTTTATTTTCAATGAAATTAATCAATATTTTGCATTACAGGGAAGTGCTGAATTTCTTATGCACTTGATTAATGCATTATCATCATAGTAATTAAAAGGAACAGGGTTATACACAATTAGCATGTACATCTTACTCAGCACCTTTGGCAGTTGCCTGAAGAAATTAAGCTCATTAATCACTTTGACTGCAAGAAAAGTAAGCTGGGGAGAAAAACAGAAAAGGCTCTACTTTGTGGTGAAAAAAAAAAGTTCACAGGCAATACTAAGAAAACCATTCATCTGTAGTCCAATACAGAAAACATTAATCTCAAAAGGAAAGTATGAGTGCGATGCCAAAATCATAAATTAATGTTCTCCTGTTATAGTGTACTGTCGTCACTTCCATTTCTTCACCAGATGTTACATCATATCCCTATCAATTAACCTGCGCAGTCAGGTCTTTAACTACAGGAAAATGTTATCCACATGTACCATGTCTGTGAAACTTCTGTTTGAAAATCAATATGCCATGCAAGTTCACACACGGTGCATATATATTCAGAATTCACACACGGTGCATATATATTCAGAATTCACACACGGTGCATATATATTCAGAATTCACAAAAGAACTTGCATAAATGCCCCTTTTCACTCGTTATCCCACTACAAGAACTGTGAAAGTTAGGCTGGTATCTGCATGCAGAGGGTGAGTTCAGTCCTGTTAGGCCAGGGCTGAAAAACAGGCTGCCTGGTGAGTCTAGGCCACACAAATCTTATCCCTCATCCTGTTTCCCCTGCCAGCTTCTGTCTCCAGCGCAGGCCATGCTTTATAGGCTGAGCTCCCATGAAGTGACACCTGTTCCTGCCTTGCATCAACTGACTCAAGGCAAGCACCCGAGGAGCCTAACTTCCCCTCTGTGGGGCCTTCCATGGGAAGAAGCATGGGCAAAATATGGCACGAGTCAGTCAGCCTTTGCTCTGGCAAGCCAGCTGGTTTATCTCTGCTGATCTTATCTGCCCCCCCCCCGCCCCCTGCTTTTGGCACTGTATCATGATTATTTATTTATTGTACTGAATTTGTTTGAGAGCTGTCCTTTAGCATCACATTGCCTGGGCAGATGTCACAATAAAAATACCAATAAAATAAAATTATATGAACTATTATAGTTATATAATAACTATATAGTTATGGTTATTGTAGTTAACATAATAAACAAGATAAAATCAAGATAAATTCACAGTATACAAAGTTAAATACAAATAAAAATAAATAAGACAGAAATTAGTATATTAGAACCAGTGCAATTGGTCTGAAAGATCTAATTAGTACCATAGGTGCACGGAAAAAAAGTGGTTTTTTTAGGGACCTGAAACTCAACAAAGTAGGAACCTGGCAAATTTCAGAAGGTAGAGGATGAAATGATGGGATATCACAATAAAGTTGTTGAAAACTAAAAGCAGTGGATGCCTTTGTACACTTCTCTAAGCTCCTCGTGGAATGGACAGAATAAAGTGGTAATAATAATAAAATAACTGGGAACTTCCTAGCTCATATTCTTGCCTCCTATGCGAGCTAAACCCATTACTTTTAATAGGTGTGTGATGCTACCAGGATGTTCCTCCCCTCCTGCCCCCAAATAACATACATATACTGTTTTGAAACAAATAATGTGTAATGAATAGTTGCAGAAAAATATGGTATTTGTCACAGACTGAGATCTTTTAGAAATCCTAACTAAATGTTTGTTGCAGGACTAGCTACAAATGTAAATTCCTGCATTATTTGGGTGGGAGTACCATTACTGAACGAACATGGAACCAATGTGTGAGACATTTTAATGAAGAGGATACCATCAAGTTATTCCCCTACAACAAGCAGGGTTGATTCTCAACCCATCCAGTATATTCAGCACAGAATGTATTAGCTCTGAGATCTTTTGATTGGAGACTCTGAGAACTGAACTTGCAGACCGTGTGGCTCAACCACTTTATGGGAAGTCCTCATTAAAGAGAAGAGCTTCCTTGCTCATTTTAGCCTTTAATATGAAATTCAGATTAGCTATCTAATCCTTCTAGAAACAGGTTTACAGCATAATCGCCAGCAGAGCAGCCAGTTATCAAATATAATCATAGACAGCCGTGGCAGGATTTTGCAGAATTTCCAGCAGCCAGGACTTCCGACTACTGAGATTAATAGATTGCGCAGAAACCAGTCAAACTCACATCCCTCTGCAAGGCTATTTTTACCCGTGGGCATTACCTTTTTGCGCGTGCCAAATTCCCCGTTTGTTTACATGGAACCTGCATTTAACAAGTCCTTTCTCCCATTTCAGTTCTCAGTGCTGCTTCCAAAGATCTTATTTGTCCTTTGCAATTCTTACCAGTAGCAGAGGTAAGAAATCCTGTCTTGGAACGCAGCGGAACACTCTAGCTGACGGGGTCTATCAAGCTTCTAGCACTTTTTAAATGCTCGAGTGCAAAGTCTGCCAGCAAAGCAAGGCTGGCAACTGGTGAAGAGAGAGAAGGCATCAGCACCAAGAACAGTTCCAAAAAGCAGCAGTTTTGTGTGTTACTGTATGAAAGCAGGCTTCCCCCAACCCGGTGGACTTCAGCTCCTATCATTCTCAGCCAGCTAACTTGGAATGATGGGAGCTGTAGTCCAACACTTATGAACTGCACCAGGCAAAGGAAGCCTGGAAACAAGAAATGCAGCCCTCCCACCCGCACAAGCATGCGCGCGCGCGCGCGCACACACACACACACACACACACAGACTTTTACTACTGATGCAGTTTAGCTAAGAAACAGCCATGTGTCCATATGAACTTTATTTTTACCTATTTTTAAACATGTCACACAAATACATGATATTCCCACTTTGTCTAAATGTCTGCTTATCTAAATATTTAGGGTGAAATCAGTCCATTCTATTTCTCTGTCCACGGCCTGCCTCCTAGAAGTTAATATTTCCTGTTCAGAGAAAATACATATCTACTTGTAGCCCAAAACCTACAATTGTTAGTTGGGAGAACAGCCAAAACAGGGGAAATATCCTGAGTTTTGTGGGGCAAAATGGATGGAGGTGTTTCGACTATTTAGGAAAAACCTCTCTAAGTAAGTTATTTAAATAAGGTCAGCCAAAAGAAGCTACAGGCAGTTCCCAGGTTAGAGACAAGGTCTTTGACACAAATTTGTATATAAGTCAGGCCATGTATAGTTGACTCTCTGCAGTCATGGAGGCTGGGGATGCAGGAACCCAATGAAAGTGGAAAACCTGTGACTATCTCTAGGTCCCTCCCCTTGCCCAAAGTCTCCAGCCTCTTTGCAGAAAGGAAATGCTGGGGAGATGGGCAGGGTAGGAAGGTATGCTTTGGAGGTCTCCCTCTCCCCCCTTTCACTTCCTCTATCTCTATGGTCAAGGCCCTCCCCTCTCTCCCCTTTTGCCTCTCCTCTCTCTATGATGATGACGATTCTCCACAGTAATCTTTTTTAAACCAATAGGCTCCATGGCAGTTTGTTTGTAGGTATGGCTTGTTTGTAACTCAAACGTTTCTCACCCAGGGACTGCCTGTAACACTCTGCTACACAGTTGTTATGTGTGTGAGTTAAGGTAATTTGTAATCATCATCCACACTTTGGATGATTCACAGGAGAGCTTTTGAGAACGGATGGACCATGGCGGGCGGGCAGGCCTGCTGCTTTTCAATTCTGCTTGGACCAGAACGACAGACATTCTACCGCATGTCACTGCGCAGAGCACACCCTCCAGAAACCTAACCTCAGAAGAGATGTGGCAGCCTTCCCCAACCTGGCGCCCTCCAAATGTTTTGGACCACAATTCCCAGTATTCCTGACCACTGTCCATGCCACCTGAGGCTGATGGAAGTTGAAATCTAAGACATCCAGAGGGCACCAATTGGAAAAGAATGGGATATGGCTTTGACTTTCAAAATGCATCTCAACACAAATCATTTGCATCTCTTAAATTTCCGTATCTCTTTTACTTGCTTTGAAGCTGATTACCTACCCCAGTTTGGGATATACAAAATCTCCTTTTTTTCCCTCTGATAATCAAGACACCTGTCATATTAAAAACTAGAATTGGTAGGGGGAGGTGAAATGTAAGTTCCAAGCTAAGTATTATTTTTTAATATGGGGTGTTGTTGGGGAGACTTGTTTCTTCTTCTTAAAATGTTCTTTGCTTTCTCATACTGCCATCTAGTGGGAAATTCATGAGACAGGAGACAAACAGTCAAGACAAATCAAATCGTAATCTTTGTTTCACTTTGTTGTGAAATTTATTTTGTTATACTCTTTGAAGTTATCTCTAGGGTTCTGAGTTTAAGTTTGATTTTCTTTGCCCCAGTAAACATACAATGCAACTTTAATTAGGACTGTACCTGTTTTAAGGGGCTGGAAGCCATTTCCTGTTCTCTACCTACTGGATTTTGTTTTTCTTTCATTCTAGATGCAACCTGTTGGCTGTTTCCAAGGATTGTTGTGCTTCTCTTGCACAGGTGGTGGGAGAGGAGGCAACTAACCCTCAAAGCCTTCCCACAAAGCAATCTGAACAAAAGAATTAAAGACAATGCTGCAATGACTTGGCAAGACCTTCCTCAACCAGGATCTTGAGTGAAACAGAAAGAAGCTGTTTCTTTTCCCTCCATGTTCCAAGCAATGCTGATTTCTGTTTATTTGTGACTTCTGTCATCAAAAGTTTATTTGTGACTTCAGCAGTGGATCTAACAGAAATTTCAGAAGAAACAATACTTAGAAATCAGTCTTCTGCATGGATGGAGCAAAAGAGCCTGAGAACTGAAGTACTGCAGCTCTCTGCCTCCTTCCAACTTTTATAACACCAAGCAAATAGGCCAAAACCTTCCTGGAGAAGGACAAGCATGCTAACAGGTCCTCCCCCAAAGCGAAGCAAAGCACGGGTAACCAACCGACCCAACTCTCCTCCTTACAGAGGAACTAGCCACCCAAGATGATGTCAACTGCTCCCTTGGCACCTTCAACCCCAGTTGCCTGCAAGTGCCCTGGATGAGTCACGCGTTACTAAGGCAATATGCAAATCCAAACGGGTTGAATCCCTTCCAACAGCAGGAAAGGAAGGAAGGAAAGAACGGAGGAGTTGGGAGGAGGCATGAGAAGAGAAAGAAAAATGTTTGCTCAAATTTACATCTCAGTACCCTCCTGAAGCTTAATATAAGCGTCTAAGGACTGTTTTGTTTCTTGCTAGTTTGAAAAATACGGCTGGAGTTGCGAAAGGGTTCAAGTGGAAAGGATGGGAAAGTTCCCATTGAAGAATTGCAGGATTTCTTTCTAAACTATTGATTCTTACAGTCCGATCCTAGGCATAATTATCTCGATGGAAGCGCGCCTGAGTTCAATAGGACTTGCAGCTACGGAGCAGGCATGCGCAGGGATTATCTAAGTCTCCCCCAAACGGAAGTTAAGTTCAGATCGATGGGATTTGTGTCCAACTAAGGCGGGCTGGAAACGAGATGCGCACGCCTTCGCGCCCCAGCGAAGGAGAGCGAGAGACGGAGTTTCCCTTGCGAGGCTCCGCAGCGGAATTAAAAACAGCATGGCCTTGGCAATCAGGGACAGGGGTGGAGGCAAAGCAGGAGCGGGGGGGGGGGGTAAGCGGGAAAGACTTCAGTCCGGCGCCCCCCAACCGCCCCTCCCACGAGCCATTCTCCGGACTTGGGCTGCACCGCTTCATGACTTCTTCCCCGAATCTCCCTCGCCACACACACGGTCACTTTGAGAGACTCCCCGGGCAGGCGCGCAGCACAAACGCCTCCGCGGGCAGAACTGCAAACAGGGACGGGCCGAAAGGACCAGAAAAGCAGGCAAAACAACGCGCGACCCGCCCAACTCTCTGGAGGAAAGGACGAGCGGCATGGAGCGAGACGCAGCCTCAACCCCGCAGCACCCCGGTCACCCGACCCCAGGCAGGCAGGCAGGGCTGGCTTACGTCTTCCTCCTCGCAGTCGCTCCTCCTCGCCTGGTACTGGAAGCGAGGTCTCGGGTGGGCTGCTGGCGACGGGCGCGAGGCTTTCCCTCCGCCGCCGCCGCCGCCGCCAGCCGCCTCGCTGGCCGCCGCCGCCGCCGCTGCGGAGCCGTCCTCCTCGGCGCATTGGGGGCCCAGGAGATGGCTCGCCTCGGGGGTGATGGGGAAGGACCTGGAAGTGTTGATCTTCCCGCCGAAGCGCTGATACAAGGAAGCCATGCAGGCAATCCAGAGCGAGCCGGGCGGGAGGAGGGAGACGCGGGGGGGGGGCGGTCTGTTTGGCTTGCAGCGAGCGGCGCGCCGGCGGATCCAAAGGCTGGTCGCTTCCTCGGTCTCTCCGCTCGCCTCTGCTCGCCGCTGCCGCCGCGGCGAGTCAAAGCCTCCACGGCAACATACCCGCGGGGCTGGCGAGGGGCGCGCGCGCTCGCTCGCTCGCTCGCTCTTCCCTCGACAGCGCGAGGAGGAGGAGGAGGAGGAGGAGGAGAGGGGGCGAAGAGGAGAGAGTCGAGGGCATCACCCGGAGGCGCGCCGCGGCGCCCCGCCAAGCAGCCCCCTCCTCCCCTGTCTGGGGGCGCCGCACGATGCGAAGGGAGCCCGCTTCTCTCGCCTCTCTAGGAAAGCGGTCCCCAGATGGCGGCGCCGGAGCGCAGCGGAATTAAAGGGGGGCGGGCGGGGGGCAGGAAGGAAGGGGGCTCGGCTCGTTCGCCCAGCGCCTCCCGGGGCGACGGAGCTCCTTTTCCCGCGGTCTCATGGCAGCGGCGCACGGGCCAGAGAACGAAAGCAGGGAAGGGACGGAGGGACCGCGTGTCTGTGCGCGCGCTGGGGGTGTGTTGTGTGTGCAATCCGGCTGCGAGAGCGGCGGGAGGGGGGGGCAGGAACACGGCGAGGAAGACCTCATGCAAAGCACGTTGCTCATCAAGGACCAGGAGGGACAGGAAGGAGCGGGAGGCTGCGCCGCCTCCGTCGTGTTTCCCCCAGGGAGAAAAAGGCTTGCGGCGGGGTAGGGGAAGAGGGGTGGATTCTCCCTCCCTCCGGAAAACTTGAGATACCAGACGGGAGGATGGGCGCCGATCTCCAGTCGCTGCCGGAGGGCGGGCAGTAGGCTTAAAATGCACGGTTCCCGCGGGGAGTTGGGGGGGGGGAATAGACCGAGCCGGGGAGGAACCGGCCACACACGTAGCGCCCGGCTTGCTCGCGAGCTGCCGCCGCCTGTCCTCCGGTTTCCAGCGGGAAAAGATTCGCTTCTCCTTCCTCTTTCTAGCACGACCCGCAAAGCAGGTTCTTTAGTGAGGGGCGGACAAGAGAGAGAGGTGACTTGTCCTCCAGCCGCCTCGTATCTCTGCTCTCCTCTGTCACCCCCTCAGTTCCCATTTCGCACTTCTCCCCCCGCCCCCCCCCGCCGCCTCCTGCTCTCCCTGGCTTGTCTAATCAGCCAAATTGCCTCGTAATATTTCGCTCTTAATTCATTTTGCTGCAGTAAAACGTGCTCCAGCGCCCCTGTGTGGAAACACGCGCGCACTGTTCCTCGGCGAGTGCGCCTCTGGAAGAGACAAAGCGAGATCTGGGCGCGCGGGGAGCCCCAAGGCCGCTGCCTGGCCAGAAAGGGAACTGCAGAGGCCCCGCGGCTCTCATTGGTTGCCCTGCTGTGACGTTGCCCCCAACCAGGGAAGTTCGGGCTTCCTGTAGGAGCAACCTGAGCGCGTCCCCATAGAATCCCTTTTACGCTAATAAATGGAGGCACGCGCCCAGGGGATGGACGGAATCCTTTGACGGGAAAGGTTGCACTTCCAGCCTCCCCCCTTCTCAGGCTGCCGGTCTCCATAGCAACGGATGTTTAGGATTTTAAAAAAAACATCAGACGACTCGAGAAAGCGAAACCATCGAAAGTCAATTTCACCTGCGCCCTGTTCGATCTTAGTCTGTGAATCGCTCCGCAAACACTGTTTATAGGGAACACGAAAACGCACAACTGGACCGCTAAGATTTCTATTTGCAAAGCACGCCAGTTCGCAGCCCCCCTCTCTCTCTTTCACCCTGAGAAAATTCCCCATTGTCTTTAGGGTATGCAAATCTGAAGGAAGGAGGGGTACTTCTCTTTTTTAAATAAAAAGAATGTCAGTTACATCCTCAGCTTTTTGAAGCCCTCTACATTTTATTTGTCAGTTCCTGTAAAAGTTCATCCCTGAAACGTCCAGTGATGGAGCATTTGTCTTTGCCCTCCCCCAAGAATTTTCATCTCCTGGGGTCTTCAAAGTCAGTGCTGAAAAGCCATAACATTTAGATGAAAAGGGGAGTGTCAGATTCTTGGAGTGGGGCAGCAACCCTGCGGGGCACACTTTCTTCCCTGCCTGGGGCTGACAAAAAGAGCCATCGTTTTGCTCGTGACATTTAATTAAAAGAAAGCTCAAAAGGGGATCCAGGATTCCCAGAAGTGCAACCTTTTGCATAAAGTCAGGCATTCCAGCAGATGATCTGAGACTCACCCTGCAATATCAGTGCAGCTTTCCACAGGCCAGTGGCCCAAAAGATGGATTCAGCCCTCTGCTACAAGCACGCTGGTGCAGAATTATCATTCTCTTCATTAAAAATAATTCTCTGATGAAGAAAGTGTTAGTTTAATGCTAGGAAATGAATTGCAAGCAGCAGCTTCTAGTCTTAACCAACTGGAGAGAGAAGCAATGGACATCAGAAAATCAAGAAACAAACCAAAACATGGGATTTTCTTTCCTTAAAAATGTTGATAGAGATATCCTAAGTATAACCAGAAAACATAGACAAAGGGAAATGTGGATATGAGAGACACACCTTTAAAATGACGCATTTCAATAAAAATGCTTAGCACATTTTCCACAGTGCTGCATCTTTACTTCTCAGCCCCTTTAGGGCATTCTTTCATGATTTTCTTAACAGAAGATCGCATGCTTGCTAGTTAGAAACTACTGAACAGCTATTAAACTGCAAGATTCGTTGCTGGACGCTTCAGAGAACAGAGAAACAGCCTTTACGCAAACAACCGAGACCACTTCAGCACAAGGAATGCTTAACCTGTTGGGCTGCCCACCCAAAAAATCAGCACCACGCTGCAGCTCAAATGCTGTCTGCAGAAAGAGAAGGATATTTTCTGTGTCTGATCTTTCAATCACTCCACCGAAGAGCAAACTCGTATGCCGAGTGCAGAGAGAAACGGAGCAGAAATGGAGGCACTGAGAAACCAGAGAGCAGTATCTCTGGTTGTAAGCCGCCCCGTGGCCTCAGCAAGGGGCGGCATAGAAATGTTTTAATTAATAAATAAATAAAATAAATATCTGGATGCTTGGGGGAAGCCTGAAGGAAAGGAAAAATTCTTCCTTCACTCATAATGGCCCAGGGAAGGATGCTCTGTGATCAGCGAATGTTGAGTATGGGTGGAGCAGGGGAGAGAGAAGACAAGGCTTAGAACCCCTGTGAAGAGTTGAAGGGTAGCACCACCTCTTGTTTCAGGTTTGACTTGCATCGCCCTGTTCGGTGCCAGGAGCAGAAATATCCACAGCCCTTTTCCCTGCTCTATGAGTCCTGCAGCATCCCTTGGTGGGGTTGTAGGTGCTTGTGATTTAATAGGAAGAGGGTGCTAATGGTGCTTTATAAGAGAAATTGGCAATGCCAGTCTCCATAGTCTCACAGAAGGAAGCTGGGTGCTCAGCCCTGCATGCTAGAGGTTTGGACAGAGTTTTACTCTCAAGTGACATTGTGGAAATACTTCAAAATAAAAGCTCACTGGTTTGGGACATGTTTTCTTCATACAACAATGCATACGAGCCTCTACCTGCACCTTTAAACTGCAGTAATCTTGTAAGCAAACCAAGGGTAGGAGAAGACCAGGCTGAGCGTACATCTGCAGGCCTCCTCGTTCCCCCCTGCCCCAAATCTGTTCTTTCCCCACTTTGCAATGCTCATTCACTGCTCAGTTGTGCACTGTGAGTGGATGGCTTATCAGAACAGGAGGTATGGTAATCATTTAATTAGAGCCTGGGACTGCCATAGTAATTCAGACCAATGGTCCATCTAGCTCCCTTTCCCTTTCTCAGACAGTGCCAAGTACAGAACGTTTCAGGGGAAATGCCAAAGCAGCCAGAGGCAATTACAGGATTCTAACCCTTGGCTGTCAAACACTTTCACTTGCTAGAGGGCTAGGCAAAGCCTCAGAGGAGAACAGAGTTCCCAAGTCCAGAATGCCTAATGAATCCTGGAGGACTTTCCTTTCCCAGGTAACTCAGAGCCGTTTGTCCGACAGATCAACTTTACAATAGGAGCGACTGACACAGAAACCAAACAATCCTGAGGGTGCCTGTAAAAGCTGGAGAGCAGCCCAGCCACTTTTCCTTGCTGAAATCGTCTCCCAGCGACTTGCACAAGAGCAGCCCTTGCTTGTACATAGTGTTGTCTTCGTATGTAAGTACAAATACTTCAATGTGGTGTACTAATATCTCAGTTCTATTGAAAGTGCAATTCCATGCAGGTTTAAAGGTCTATGGTCCCTCACAGATGACATACAAAACAGTATAGAAAATCTAACAAAATATGTATGTAATGCAATAAACAGTAAAAAGTAACACAGTAAAATAGAGCTGTGCCATAATCAGCCAGAAAACGTGTGAACCAATAATATTTCTGGAAGGTGCTTAAAAATCACATTTGCTGCCGCTTGAACCACATATTCTAGAAAATGGGGTGTCTCTACAGGGAAGGTCCATTTTCATGAAGATTTATTTACTGATCACTGACCGACCAAAACAAGGCTTCCCCTAAAAATCCCTAGCAGTGGCTGAGTGTAAAAGGAAGATGTCCACAGGTCCTGCTCGATGGCATAAGATAGCTGGAAGAAGATGGGAACACCTTGGTCTTGGCTCTGTGAATTGAGCAACCCTATAGCTTCCCCTTGATACTTTTTAACACGGGTGTCAGCCAGATCTTGTCCACAAGGTCCCCCAATTTGACTGTCCGCGGGCCATGCTTCCTTCTCCTAGTCTAACCCCCTGTCTGAAGTTCTTAAGGTTCTGGTATGTACATATGGGAAAAGGTAGTCTTGCTGGTAACTTGGTTCCAAGCCATTTAGGGCTTTAAAGGTTAAATACAGGATTTAATAGGGGCCCAGAAGATAGATAGATAGATTGATTGATTGATTGATTGATTTAGACATTTTAAGTAGATTGGAAGCCAGTGCAGCTGATGGAACCCAGCTGTAACTTGGCTAACCTACCAGTCCTAAGCAAATAGCATTACAACCCTAGTTTGGACCAGGAACAAACCTTGCACAATTTCTAAAGGAAGCCCCATGTTCAACTCATTGCAATATGCCTGCACAGGAGCTTATCAGAGCATGGGTAATTGTGCCCAGACTACCTCCATCCTGCCACAGAGATCACCTGAAACTCTGATGATAGTACACTGATCAATAAGCACTCCTAGACTCCTGTTAGGGGCAGTGTAATCCCATCTGAATACAGCTAGCTAGATGCCATGTCTTGATGGTATCAAACATCACTCCAGGAGAATCAGCAAGGTTGGTTATACCCCCTTTTTATTCTCAACAAGGGCCATCCCACAGGGTGACCAAGGTAGTTTCTGTCCCAAAATGGAAACCTGTGAAACAGATTTGCAGTATCATCCAGCAGTGACTGGAGCGTGCCTGGCCACCATTCTCTCAAGCACCGTAGCAAGGAAGGTAAGGTTAACCACTGGGCTATAGATGTTAAAGCTGCCTGGTCCAGACCAGGCTTCTCTGGACCAGTCAAGTTATGGCTTCTGTTAAAGAAAGTGGAAACATTCCCATTCTTAATGAGGCATTTACAGCCTCCTGGACCCAGGCAGACATCCCCTCCCTGTTAGATTTAATAATCCGTGAAGGACAAAGGTTGAGTGAAGAAGTGGTCAGCAAGGCGCAGTCAAGCACTTTGTTTGCCTCCTGAGTTTCCAGTGACTAAAATTCATCCAACAAACTTGGACCAGATAGTGTTCTGGTCATCTGTGCTAATGACACCAGATTAATTCTGGAATCCAAGTCATGACAGGTATAGGTGACTTTATTCGCAAATTACCTTGCAAAGGCATCACAGCGTCTGTCGGCCAGATTTTGACAGGTTCCACACCATTCTGTGGAGTGACACAGAAAAGATCCCGTGGTGGAGGAAGGAAGTTTTTCCTCTACCATTTGTTGCATCTGAAACATCAGAGATAGTTGGTGGTATTTTGGACTATCGCTGCACTTCTTTTAAAAATCTAGAATATATTTATTTTATTTATTAATTAAAAGCTTTTGTATGCCGTCCTATTATACAAGATCTCAGGACAGCTTACAATATGCATGTTATCCTTATCTTCCAACCCCCAGAAGGCAGAATAAGATAATGGAGTATGCAAACACTAAAGAGTCAGACATCTGACCTCCATAGAAGTGGCACAGAAATTGCCCAACTGCTACAGGGAAGTACCAGTGAGTATTGTAGTGAAAATCCAAGGGTAGAATTCAGGTTCAGCAAAGTATCTTGCTATACCTATTCATCTAAAGGAGTGGGTCATATCCATGATTATTGAATGTTGTTGTTAGTTGCAAAGTCACGTCCGACCCATCGCGACCCCATGGACAACATTCCTCCAGGCCCTCCTGTCCTCCACCATCTCTCGGAGTCCACCCAAGCTCACACCAACTGCTTCAGTGACTCCATGCAGCCACCTCATCCTCTGCCATCCCCTTCTTCTTTTGCCATCTATTGTTCCCAGCAATAGGCTCTTCTCCAGGGAGTCCTTCCTTCTCATTAGGTGGCCAAAGTATTTGAGTTTCTGGCCTTCTAAAGAGCAGTCAGGGTTGATCTCCTCTAAGACTGACCGGTTTGATCGCCTTGCGGTCCAAGGGACTCGCAGAGTCTCCTCCAGCACCACAATTCAAGGGCATCAATCCTTTTGCGCTCAGCCTTCCTTATGGTCCAGCTTTCACAGCCATACATTGCCACTGGGAAAACCATAGCCTTGACTGTACGCACTTTTGTTGGCAGGGTGATGTCTCCGCTTTTTAGTATGCTGTCTAGATTTTCCATAGCTTTCCTCCCCAGGAGCAAGTGTCTTTTAATTTCTTGGCTGCAGTCCCCTATCTGCTGTGATCTTGGAGCCCAGGAAAATAAAATCTGTCACTACCTCCATTTCTTCCCCATCTATTTGTCCGGAAATGAGAGGACCGGATTCCATTATCTTAGATTTCTTAATGTTGAGTTTCAAGCCAACTTTTGTGCTCTCCTCCTTCACCCGCATCAAGAGGCTCTTTAGTTCCTCTTCACTTTCTGCCATGAGAGTGGTATCATCTGCATATCTGAGGTTGTTGATATTTCTCCCAGCAATCTTAATTCCAACTGGTGATTCATCTAGCCCCGCCTTTCTCATGATGTGCTCTGCATATAAGTTAAATAGGCAGGGCGACAGTATACAGCCTTGCTGAACTCCTTTCTCAATTTTGAACCAGTCAGTGGTTTCGTGTCCAGTTCTCACTGTTGCTTCTTGACCTGCATATAGGTTTCTCAAGAGACAAATAAGATAGTCTTGTACTCCCATCTCTTTAAGAACTTGCCACAATTTGTTGTGATCCACACAATCAAAGGCTTTAGCATAGTCAATGAAGCAGAAGTATATGTTTTTCTGGAACCCCCTAGCTTTCTCCATGATCCAGCGTATGTTGGTAATTTGATCTCTAGTTCCTCTCCCTCTTCGAAATCCTGCCTGTACTTCTGGTAGTTCTCGGTCCACATACTGCTGGAGCCTAGCTTGTAGGATTTTGAGCATAACTTTGCTAGCGTGTGAAATGAGTGCAATGGTGTGGTAGTTTGAACATTCTTTGGCATTGCCCTTCTTTGGGATCGGAATGTAAACTGACCTTTTCCAATCCTGCGGCCACTGTTGAGTTTTCCAAATTTGCTGGCATACTGAGTGTAGCACTTTTACTGCATCATCTTTTAGGATTTTGAATAGCTGAGCTGGAATACTGTCGCCTCCACTAGATTTGTTGTTGCTCAGACTTCCTAAGGCCCATTTGACTTCACATTCCAGGATGTCTGGCTCGAGGTCAGTGACCACCCCATCGTGGTTATCAGGGACGTTAAGCTCTTTCTTGTATAGTTCTTCTGTGTAATCTTGCCACCTCTTCTTAATCTCTTCTGCCTCTGTTAGGTCCCTGCCATTTTGGTCCTTTATCATGCCCATCTTTGCATGAAATGTTCCCTTCATATCTCCAATTCTCTTGAAGAGATCTCTGATCCTCCCTATTCTATTGTTTTCTTCTATTTCTTTGCACTGTTCATTTAAGAAGGCATTCTTATCTCTTCTAGCTGTTCTCTGGAATTCTGCATTCAATTGTATCTTTCTCTTTCTCCCTTGCCTTTCGTTTCCCTTCTTTCCTCAGCTATTTGTAAAGCTTCCTCAGACAGCCATTTTGCTTTCTTGCATTTTTCTTTGGGATGGTTTTAGTTGCTGTCTCTTGTACAATGTTGCAAACCTCCGTCCATAGTTCTTCAGGCACTCTGTCTATCAGATCTAATTCCTTAAATCTATTTGTCACCTCTACTGTATATTCATCAGGGACATGATTTAGGTCATACCTGAGTGGCCTAGTGCTTCTCCCTACTTTGTTCAACTTAAGCCTAAATTTTGCAACCAGAAGCTCATGATCTGAGCCACAGTCAGCTCCTGGTCTAGTTTTTACTGACTGTATGGAGCTTCTCCATCTTTGGCTGCAGAGCACATAGTCAATCTGATTTCTGTGTTGACCGTCTGGTGATGTCCATGTGTAGAGTCGTCTCTTGGGTTTTTGGAAAAGAATGTTTGCTATGACCATCGTATTCTCTTGACAAAATTCTACCAGCCTGTGCCCTGCTTCATTTTGTACTCCAAGGCCAAACTTGCCTGTTATTCCAGTTATCTTTTGGCTTCCTACTTTAGCATTCCAATCCCCCATGATGGTAAGGACATCATTTTTGGGTGTTAATTCTAGAAGGTTTTGTAGGCCTTCATAGAACCGGTCAACTTCAGCCTCTTCAGCACCAGTGGTTGGGGCATAGACTTGGACTACTGTGATGTTGAATGGTTTGCCTTGGATTCGAACTGAGATCGTTCTGTCATTTTGGAGATTGTATCCCAGTACTGCTTTTCCTACTCTTTTATTGACTATGAAGGCTACTCCATTTCTTCTGAGGGATTCTTGCCCACAGTAGTATACCTGATGGTCATCTGAATTAAATTCACCCATTTCTGTCCATTTTAGTTCACTGATTCCTAAGATGTTGATGTTCAGTCTTGTCATCTCTTGTTTGACCACATTCAGCTTGCCTTGATTCATGGATCTTACATTCTAGGTTCCTATGGAGTACAGATCTTTGCAGCATCGGACTCTCCTTTCACCACCAGATACATCAGCAACTGAGTGCCCTTTCGGCTTTGACCCAGTCACTTCATTCTTTCTGGCGCTACTAGTACTAGCCCTCTGCTCTTCCCCAGTAGCATATTGGACACCTTCTGACCTGAGGGGCTCATCTTCCGGCGTCATATCTTTTTGCCTTTTGGTACTGTCCATGGGGTTTTCATGGCAAGGATACTGGAGTGGGTAGCCATTTCCTTCTCCGGTGGATCACATTTTGTCAGAGCTCTCTGCTATGATCTGTCCGTCTTGGGTGACCCTGCACAGCATAGCTCATAGTTGCATTGAGCTACGCAAGCCCCTTCGCCACGACAAGGCAGTGATGCATGAAGGAGGATTACTGGATACTGTGACTCATTTGATTGGGTCCTGCATTTATGTGTGTCCTGCACCACTGATAATGGTGATAGACCTAGAACTTTCTTTTGCACACACACCTACCTACTTATTGGGGATAATTAAACCACCTTAGGGATGCGGTGGCACAGTGCGTTCAACCCGTGAGCTGCTGGGCTGGTTGATCAACAGGGCGACAGTTCAAATCCGTAGATGGGGTGAGCTCCCGTGCTTGGTCCCAGCTCCTGCCAGCCTTGCAGTTTGAAAGCATGCAAACGCAAGTAGATAAAAAGGTACCACTTTGGTGGGCAGGTAACAGCGTTCCGTGCACTTCGGTGTTTAGTCATGCCGGCCACATGACCACGGAGACTGTCTGCAGACAAATGCTGGCTCCCTCGGCCAGGAAATGGAGATGAGCACCACCCTCAAGAGTCAGACATGACTGGACTTTAATGTCCTGGGGAAACCTTTACCTTTATACCACCATACCTTTTGATCTTCTTTCCAGCTACCACAGGATGCTGGTGGTTTTGTGGCAACAGACTAACAAAGCTCTGGCATTAATCCCCAATTATACTTTTAGTGTGAGGCCTGCAGTAGGAAAAGACATCTCCCATATTTGGTATTCTCTAATATGGAGATCCAATAAATAACTTCCTCTGAAGTCTGGAAGCATGATGGGCAAAATGCCAGAGACAGGTCAATGTCACTGAATAGTCACATCTGACTCTTCTTCAAAAGGAAATAAATAATTATTTGTCTCCATCGATCACCTTTCACGCATGAATAAAGAAAAGCTAAGAAGGCCTCACTTCAAATATTCTGAAGCCTCCCCAAAAGGGAGGGGAAAAATCCCTCTTCTCTCTTCTCACACTGTATCTATGTCTACCTAGCATTTTTGTGGCCATACATTCAGAATAGGGAGCTTAATTTCTCAGTAAGTCATCTCGCTCTCGCTCGCTCTCTCTCGCTTGCTCACTCTCTCTCTCTCTTTCTCTCTCTCTCTCACACACACACACACACACACAATTTTTCCCAGCCGTCTTCTCCAGGGCTGACCCTGGTGTTGCGATGTTTGAGATGCGAAATCGCCATACCAGCCCATGCTATTTAATTCAGAGCACAATTTCTTTCCACCTAAATCCTGTTTGTAGCAAGAAGGACCTACACAAAAACAGCTCCCCAGCCATTTTTCTCCCCGGTAAGCTTTGCAGATGATAACTTCCCCCTGCAGTTTTGCCCCACAGATTAGATGTGTATGTCTCTCACTCTGCGTTCTTCCACTGTGTACAAATCCCCACCTGCTTCACAACAGGAACGGTTTTTGCTTCCTTCTTTAATACTAATTTAATGCCTGGGTTGCAGTCTAACTGACATTAGTTGGATCAGGATACATCTAAATCCAACTGAGTGCAAAACCAAATGCAAAGCCTCTCTTTGTGCAAGACTTACCAGAATGGCAGGAAGGAAAATAAAATCCGTCAAAGTTCCCTTGTGAATTTTCATTACTATTTTACACAGTGACTAACCGTACTATCGGAAACAGAATCGAAAGCTTTTTGTGTCCTTTTACTGGACAATTTATGCCTCTATTTAATTTTGAACTTGGCAATGAGGCAACACTTTGTTTATTGCATCAAAATTAATATCAGAAAGAACAGACTGAATCCTGCTAGCTAAGCAGCTGGATGGATCTAAAAATACTTCCTGTTTTCATAGCTATGACTTAATAAGGCACTCCTTTTTTAAAGGGAAAATGTGTCTGCTAAACTGGTAATGCAATACAATTGTTATGTCTTTGATGTCAGTTGTCTTACAAGCAGGTAAAGTGCCACGGAAAACTCCACATGTACACCCCCCAAACAGCCTACCTATTGTTCTCAACTGCAGCATTAGAAACTCCACATGTACAACCCCAAATAGCTTACCTATTGTTCTCAACTGCAGCATTATAAACCAAGGCAAGCATTTCTAAGCATCAGAAAGCCTTTAAAACCCTTTGTCCTTTGTCAATTAGCTCACAGGCCAACATAAAACCTGCTAAAGACAAGCACTGTTTGGTGTTGCAGGGCTATTGGAGTGGTAGCTCCCCCAGTTACTCCTTGAGAATGCATCGGAAGTCAACCAAGGTGCCAGCATGTGCCAAAGGTGCGGGCAAGAGACAGAAATGATCTTGTATTCCTCTCACACCTCTTCCACACTACTTCCATAAACAAGAGTACCAATCATAGAATCTGGAAGGGAAAATGGATCACTCCATCCATCCAACTCTCAAAGACTGTGTGCTTCTCTCAACCAGTCACCATCTTTCATGCATCGGAAAGTACACTGCTATTAAGTGTTCCGCGTGGGACTACCTATAAACCTTCAGCTCATGCAGGATACTAACATCCACCTTGTCCAACAGACTTGGATAACAGAACATTATAGTAGTGCTGTGTTAGAGAAACGCAGGATTCAACCAGGGACTTGAGTGACTTGCAGTGGTGAGCTGGGTTCCAAGGTCACCCTCTGTGACCTCTTCAGCACAGAAAGATGTAGGATGTAAAGATGCAGTATCAGCTCCTGTAGATGGAATGTGAAGGTTCTAGATTGGCCAGGCTGGTTTTAAATAAAAGCAGTCTAGACTTCTGCATCTGCCTGATCACCAGAGGAGAAGCTCCTGCAAGGTTCGTGCAATAGCCACTAACTGTGAGGAAAACTGAATTGGAAAATGTTCACTGCAGATCCAGTTCCAAGCTATGACCATGCAGGTCTCTGCATGGGCCTAACAAGCTGGAGCATTTCAGCTGATGTTACGCCATGGCCTTCCTGCAGCAGCTGATGAACCTGCTTTAACCTACAAAGCTCTCAATAGCTTACAGCTGTGTATCTTCACTGCCTTCTCCCTTACATTCTGAAAACCAATACATCGGATCTCTCAAGAGAACTTTCCTAATTATTTGTTCTTTATGTCAAGTCTGTAAATCAAAGATGTGCAAAAAGGCAATCTTAATGGCTGCCCAAAGAGGTTCTCTAAAGTCTGAGTTGGAGCATTTTGTGGACCCACCATCTGGATCACACATTATAGCTAAATCCACAGACGAGTATAATGATTTACATCAAGCTTCTGGGGGGGAAATCATTTTTGCTGAGAGAGAACTTAGCACATCGAATTGCATTTCATTTATTATATGCAACAGCCAATGCTCTCTGGGTGCTTTGCAAAGATTAAATGCCTTAAAAGTGCAATATTGTGCAAAAAAACCAGAGCAGACTTTGCACACGAATGCATCCAAAGATATCCTGTGACTTGGTTGGAAACTTGTCATATAAGTAGAATCCTGCAAACATTCATTTTACAAGCAAACCTATCAGGAATTTGAGACTGAGTATTTAGCATATACTCTGTGGCAAGCGAGAATTTGTTTATGACATGATCTTAAGACCACAATGTAATCCGCTATATTCTAAATTTAGGTAGCATTTCATTCTATCAGATTTAAGCCTCCAAAGGACAGAGGCTTAACCAATTTTTTACAGTCTTAAGAGCACATCTGTATTTTTATTTTCAAGAAGCCTATCAGTGAAATTTGCTATACTGGCAATACATCTTGAGGTGCATTTGGTAATTCACAAAGAAAAGTACTTATTTGAAACAACAGAAATCCATTGTGGGACCCTTCCAGGAACTAGATGCAGATGTTTACCATCAAAAGATACCAGAGCACTGCCCAAAGCCCCATTAACAGTATTCAGAAATCGAAAACTGGGTAGTGAAGAAAGTAAGTTACGGTTTCTTAATGGCAAGCAATTAAATATGTTCACTGGGCTCCATACACTTTTATGTTTAATTACGTGAAATGACTTTCTGTGCTTCAGAAATAACCACAGAGGACTCTTGCAATGGTAACAGATGCCAAATGTGAAGTTTCGGCTTTATTCCTCAGGCCCCTATGCAGACACTCCCTACTACTACAACAATTTACAAAAGCTAATAAAAGGCTATCAGGGCTCGCCTGCACAGTGTTTCCTGCTAGGCTTTGCATGAATGAACAATTATTCAAATCTTTGCATTCCTGGGGGAAAATAATCTGTTTGTTGCATTAGTTAGCTTTGACAACCTCTGTATCAAGGTATCACTATGCCATTCAATCAAAGACTCCAGGAGGTGTAACCAAAGCCAGAACAACGCCTGTACCTTAACAGAGGATGAAAGCCTTCATACGGCTGGGCGCTGCTTTTCTTCATACAATGAACTAACCCTCTTAGCAGTCTTCAGCAGTCTGCAAATGCCCTTTCGTTCATCCAATTGCAGCAGTAAATGGATCTTTCCATCTCATCTTCCCAAGATACTTTATAAGGTAGCAAGGAACTTACATAATTCTCCTCTTCCTCTCAATCCCAGCCTCACAACAACCCTGCGAGGTAGGGTTGGGCTGAGAGTCTGTGACTGGTCCAGAGTCACCCAATGAGCTCTGTGACTGATAGGGACTACAACCCAGATCACCTGAGACTCAAACTACACACTTAACAACTACACCACAGCAAAGAGTATCAGGTAGTTCAGGTAAAAATAGAGAAGGGGATAAACATCTCACATATATGTCTATGCTGCTTATGAAGCTGAACTTGAAATGCAATACAGGACTAGAAAGCCATTTGTTTAATAAAATGCATTGAATTTTTATATTATGATAATTATGATTATTTTGTTAAGTTTTTTGGCCTTAAACTGATCTGAAAACAATCTAATCTGTTCTTATTGATTGTTCTTATCGATTTGATAATGTTCTGCCTATCTGTTGCATTTTTCACTTTGTATGTTACTGTTGCTTCATTGTATTTGATTATATTTTGTTGTATTTGTATGACTGTTTTGCCACCTTGGCTACCATACAATAGAAAGGTGGGATACAAATTTAATAAACACACAGAGTTTGCTTACTTTACCCTTCCTTGCTTTACCCTTCCAGTCAGTGTGGCTCTATTTTGGTATCTCAACCCAGTGCACGGAAAAGCTAATATAAAAGGACCAAATACACAGTCACAGGCCTGCAATACTTTCCCTTCTTGCCCTGCTCCACATTCAATTCCACATCAATGGGATGGTGGTTCCATTCAAGAATAGCTGAAGTCTGAGACATAAATTATGCATGCAAACCAAGTTTCCAGACAGACGTTTTTATTTTGCTTTTCCTAATTATAGGAAGGGGTAAAGCAGTATCAAGGGCAGTTAAAATAACACCCACCAGGCCAGGAAAAATCTGATTAAGCCACTAATTTGGCTTCTCTGATCTTTCACACCCATAACAGCTAGTTACATTAACAAAAAACCAAAAAGACCTTAATGCACTGATTCTCAAGAAAGCTGAATTCGGTGTCCAGAACCACATTTCATTGTTGCACAAAAGTGGTAGAAATCTTTTATTGTATCTGCAGAGGAATCAGGTGCATTTTTTATAACTCCCATGGTGCTGAATGGAGTTTAATCCCTGTTAGAACTTCTGCCTTAGTTAGATAACAGCAATGCTAAATAAAAAAAAGTGTTGAGGGCTCCATATCAGGAGTCACCATACCTAAGATATATGAAGCATATGAACATATGCCATGTCAGACAATCTGTTCATCCAGCTGAAAACTGGATGCACCGACTGGCATCCATGCTCAGAGCTCCCATTTTCTGCTCCCTGGCCCTTTCAATTCACAGGGAATCCACCAGGAGCCTTTTGCATTCCAAGCCTGTGATGAGCCACTGAGCTATGGGTCCGTCAAAGGCAATTTTAAAACAAAAGCAGACACAGACACACCTATTAAAGAACAGCATGCGTGCAAGAAAGGAATTGTTTCATTCTGTCACTGAAAGCTTTGTACACAGATCAGCATCACCACTGGAGGGTGCTCCTGTAGTTTCTAAACTGGTGATCAAAGACTTACCGTTCTACCTTCCTTTCAATACAGGGCTGCACCGCAGTAGCTTAATTCATTCAATGTATGCCCCTACTTCTAAGAATGGAAAAGATTTTCGGCAAACCCACACTCTGAATCAGCATGGAAGCTCAGGTAAAGAAAATTTAAATTATGAGGAATGTCTTGCTAGATGTGCTGTCCATGTTTGGATAAGGAGGGATTATTAAAAGTTTCCTAAAAGGGAGCAGAATTAGCATGTCCTGTCATAGATGATCACAAATTCACAACTGCACACAATTCCTTTGAAACCCCATGGATCAAAATTTTACATTGTTTTCACCCCATGATATTCAGTGGAATGGAATATTTGAACAATGCCTTCTTAAAGGAAGCTCCTTGCTCACACACACACCTGAGATGACTCCATGGATGGACATACAAAGCAGAATAAACCGAACCTCTATCTTCCTTGTGGTGTGCAAAGCAAGTATCAAAGTATCACAGTTACATGTGAGCTAATAGGAAATAATCTCACATTTTTTTTGCTTCTCATACTATGTGATCTTGACGGAGATGTTCCACCTTCTTACCCAGAATGGGGGAACAGGCAGAAGCTGTTCATTAAAAAAATGTCAGTACTCAGGAAAAATAGGAAATATTAAGAAGTGAGCAGCCTTAATTCCATTTTCTTGGGCCAGCTATACTCACTGTTAATCAGTTGTGACTCCAAGCTCCTCTGCTTTCCAATGGCTATGAAAGACTAAATAAACCACTTTCAAGTTCTCTCTCAAGCAGCCCCAGGGATGCAAAGGAAGGAGCCACCGGGGTACACGGGAACAAAGAACTGGCTGAGTTTGCACTGGACTAGTTCTATTACTTTTACATTGCTTTAGTGTTTTTAATTTGGGTATTTTGTATGATTTTGTTATGCAACTGATTTAATTATATTTTAAACTTTTGGATATTTCTGTTAATGTTTTGTTTAAGTGTATAATTTTGTGAGCTACCTTGAGTCTCAATCAATGAGAATAGTTGGAATATAAATAAGTAGATTAATAAAAATGATAATGCTAATAACAATGACAGTGCACTGCACGCAAATACAGGATTACTCATGTTCCTAACATTTATTATGCTCGTTAACCAATTACTGCTCAAGGGGGCATCTCTTATTCCTAAGTGCTCAGTTTGTTCAGGAGTCTTTAGGGATGGATTTTGTCAAAAATCTTTTGGAAGTCCGAAAGTCCAATGTTGGGAGCAGGTTACCCTCTGCCCCTTTTCCTCTCCTGCAGACTCACACAAGAACTTAGAAGCACCACTCTTGTATCAGAGCTTAGCTCATGGCAAAACAGCATAGATCACTGTAGTGCCCTTCTAGAGATGCAGGAGAAGTATCTGCCCATGTGAAGAGCTGAATCCAAACTGCATCTTTACTTCCTTCCCTCCCTTTCAGAAAAAAGCTTCTGACTCCACTCTCAGGGTGGCTTTTGCTGCTTGAGGGCAAGATGGAGGGAATGCTGAGCACTTAATTCATCTTCTCCTTCGCCTTGTCATCTCCTGGCCTTTCATTTCATCTCCCTTTCTGCCAGTTTCCTTATTTTGGAAACCATTCTTCTTTTGTGACCTATGTCACATAGATATCAAAGCACTTCAGAAAGTATGCAGCAAACAAGTGTAATGAATCGCAAACAGTTGTTTATTATGTGGATCTGTCCCAGTTTCATGCTAGAAAAAAAGGAGAAGCAAGCTGTAATGATCAGCTGATTGCTTAGCCTCATAAGGAACATTTCAGTGGGTCAAGACATGCAGTAGGAGCAGTAGCAGACATTCAGATAAAACCTTGAGAATCACAGATGTGAGTAAGCAGGTGACATAATTAATGAATGAACTCCAGTAATGTGGTAAATAGAACTGATTGCATGAAAATCCTTACATCAAGACATGATACATCCTCTGCTATTAAGACAAATCGCACAGCAGATTAATTTGCATCATCTATTTATTCATGCCGGGATAGTTTGGTTTATTACATCTCACATTGCACAGGCAACATTTCACATCACCAGCTTTTACTAATTTCTTATTACCACGTATAGAGGTTTTACTGCTCTCTTGGTTTGGATTTGCCTTTATTTTTAAATCTTAATATTTATCTGTTGCCCATTTTTACCCACATAGTGCTTATCTGATTTTCCAGTTAGTTTTGTTTTCATTCTGTAACTCACATTACACACACACACACACACACACACACAGGAAAAGCAACTCACCAGCTTCAAAATCTGAAAGGCCATTAAAAAAAATCAAGGTTCGTGACATCTGTTTGCCTGAATCTTACAATATAAGTACTCAAAGAAATAAATGGAGACAGAGAAGGATAACTTAAGTAATATACAAGCCATTACAGATAACTGTTTTAAGCATTTGTTCACTCATATGATTGCAAAGATCCTCATTATGGAAAAAGCAAAGTCCATCAATATTCCCCTGTAATGGGCATGCTCCATCTATTGCCAGCTTATTGGATGGCTTCCCAACAGTTGAGGGGCATGCAAAAAAATCTTTTCTTGCCTACACAGTTCTGACTGTCTAATAGCTTAACTGGATAAGCAGAGTATGGATTCATGAGAGAGATTTAGCATAGCTTAACAATTAGTTCCTCTTTTCAAACAACCTTGTTGATTGCAGGTCTGCAAAGAAAGTTGTTAATAATTCCTGACGAAGAATCCCAGCACCTTCACCAAGCTACAGTTCCTCATGGCAGTCTAGGGAGAGTAATGCCACGCAGCTGAGGTGTCATTCAAGTTCCACCTGAGTTTGTGGGGTAGACATGTCCTTCCCATAACCTGTTCTCTTGATCGCTGATGGCTGTAGTGACTGGTTTGCAGTTTGTGGCCTTCAGCAAGACTCACTTCACCCTTTGAGGTCTTCAAACCCTGAGCAGTGCTCACTGGAACCTTCAATATTGCCTTCTCCATCTCACCTTCATCTCAATATTTTCTTCTCCATCTCATCTCTCCTAATCTGTACCATCTCCCCTTTCTCACAGCAACACCTATGCCTGCTTGCCTTCACTGCTGCCCTTGACACTTCCCACTCTGGAGCCATGAGGCTTCTATCACCCCCACCCCCAGGATCAGGTGGAGCTCAGGTGGGGCCTGCGCTGGCCATTTTCACAGCTGGCCAGCAGACAGGGCAGTGCCTCTGGGCAGCTGCCAAAGGTACAGTCCATTTGGCACTACTGCTGCCTTGGTTTGGGTGCTGGGTTTTTCTGTTGAGGATATTGTGGCTTAATTATTGTCATTTTATTCTCTGATACTGATGCATTATTTATCTTGCTATTGTTTGATATTTGATATTATAATGTGATATTTTTCATTTTGATTCATTGCATCATGTATTATTTATTTTGGATTTTAGTATATTGTTTTACTGTGCATTTAGGAATTGAATTGTATACCACCTAGAGAGCCCAAAGGACTATGGGGTGGGATGGAAATGTACATTGAAATGAAAGTGTAGGGATATTTTGCACTACAAAATCCATCATAGTCAATATGCTTATTGGTCTGGGAGGATGGAAACTGTAATCCAAAATACATGGAAGGTGCCAGGTTGGGAAAAGTTATAATGTCATATAAATTGCATGAGAAAATACTAACAGACAGGAACCAAACTGAAACATTTATTCCCCTTTATTATAAAAGTATGTTTCTATATAGTCATATGCTCAGGAAAGTATACCAACTGCTTAAGGAAGGAAATCTTTCACTTCACCAAGGAAGCCAATAAGAAGAAGGAACACAGAGTTGCAGACCAGACTAGGTCACTAGTATGATTTTTCAAAACATTTATATTTTTCTGAGCACTTACAAACCACTGAAAAGTGAAGACCTTCATAACACATTACTTAATAATTATGGAACTCATGGATTTCAGTAATTATGACTTTCAAAAATTGTGTTTAGATAAGCTACCAAGATCCAAAATCATACAAAATTATTTTTAAATTTTAAGAAATTGTTCTATTTCATTTCTAAGATGGAAAAATACAGAATTGTCGTAAACTAAGTGAGGCTAGCATGTATACACAGTATTCATGACCTGGAAAATGTTTGATATTCTAGCCATAACTGTCTTCTAACCACAGTTTATCAATATTTTATCTTTTTCATACTTGTTGATTTTTCCAATAGCAGACAGAACCCATTAATCATGGCCTATTCACTTATCTTCAATATTTTTACTGGATAAGGAGTCAGTTTAGGAAGAGAACCTCTACTTTGCCAACACAAATGCTAACTACTAAAAAGGTTGTTTTAATTGATAAAAGATGCTGAGATAACATGACATTTATATACAACATTTCAAGGAATATCTCCAAATTAAAATGCTAAAAATTACATGCTCTGAATACATTACAGAAGTCTGAAACTGTTGTTCCACATCCACCTCCCTGGAAGTAAGCTTGGCTGATTTTATTAGGATTTACTTCAGAATAGTCACACCTGGGGCTGTGCTGTATCTGAAGTGGGTGATCTTTTCACCCTACAATTTATAATATATGGCCTCAAAATGTAAGAAAAAAATCAATGTTCTTAGGCTATATTAGATTTGTCTTTCATCATCTGCTTACTACAAGACACAAATGCAAGCCTATGCATACTTATTTGGAAATGTCCCACTGAATTCAGTACAACTTAGAAACACAGAAACAGAGCGAGTCAGAAGGGGTCTCCTGGGCCATCTAGTCTTACCTCCTGCTCCAGCCGGCTCCACTCATGACATGCCTGCCATGTGCATGTCCAGCACACTTTCAACTTATGTCCAAGTAATTCTGTACAAGAATGTGCTTTCCCACTCTCTATGCTACAAAGAAGTATTTCTCTGAGACCTCTTTGTACTTTCTAATATGTAGAAACATTCTCCCTTATGTGGCAATCCATCTCTGTTCTTCTTGAATGTCTTTCTCAAGGCTTATTTCTTCCACAACTACTCAACTTCGACTAACTTTTCCTGCACCTTCTACCCATGTACTTCTTCATCAATTACTATTAAATTGGCCAACTGTTTTCACTCAGTTTGTGCTGGCTACATTACTTAGTCCATGTCTGCACAGAGATTTGTTTTCTCCAATCTTCATATGAGGGCTTCAAATCCCTCCAAGCCATACATATGCTGTTACAAATGTGGGTTATAATTGTCTTTATTTTTGTGGAGGAAGGGAGCTGTTTATCCATTACTTGTCATGAGAAGTGATTAAAACACGTACATAAAATGTCCATTGTAAATTCAAGTTATGTAACATAGAACTGATTGGATGAGCCCTAAATCAAGTTAATCATCCAAGCAAAATTCAGCATGGTTCTCCTTCATTTCTTAAGTGCAGTAGTCCAAATTATTTCATAAATTCACCTCACACTTTTAGCAGAATGTATAGCATCTAATAAAGTCATGGTGGGTTTGCAAGAATAGCAAACACCAAATTACTGTTCAGGCAACCAACATGGCTAGCTTACTGAGCTGTACCAATTAATCAGAAGTGCTTTATTGCTCTGACTTCTTTTATTTTATACAGAAGAGGCATCCTCTTTTCTTGGAGTATGAAGTTGCAGCACACTGTGAAAGCATAAAGCAGGTTTACTTTCCTCTTACTGTATGATCCATCTCTCTCTGGCCTGCAATATTTGTCTATATGTTCCAAAATCAGACAAAATATGCTGTACATGTAAGCCAGCGATCTGAGAATGAGTTCTTTAGCTTGGGATGTACAATCAGTTGCCAAGTAAGTCCAGAAATCTTCTTGGGTATAGTCATGTTCAGGACCACTGATGATAGCTTTAAAGCAAAATATTTTCTCTGATCCTAGTATCTATACCTACTTTTAAAATAAAGCACTGAATTTTCCAGTTTTCACAAATGGAGAGGAATGCTTGAAAATAAGTGAGGTGTTCTTCTTGAACCTTGTTTTTGAAACATGAATAGACACTGCAGAGAAATTATGTGCGCATACCCAGAAGACCAGCAAGTTGTACGATACAGGTAAGACTAAGGTGAGAGGCCCTGGTCAGAGGTCAAGTGCTAAAAATGAGCAGCAAGGAGCGATCCAATAGCAGAGGCAAAGCTTGTGGATCTGAGCCTCCTGTGACTGAGAAAGTATTTTAATGCACCTTCAGGTAGAAACTGAAAGTGAGAGGAGCTGGAAAGGGAGAAAACTTCCATGGCAGAAGTAAAGAGGAAAGGAACTAGGAAGGAGAGGAGTGGACAAGCAGCAAATGACCCTGCACAGAGCAGGAACATAAGAAGAAACAAGCAAGGACACTCAGCAGACCGTGGTGGAGAGTTTTAGAGGGAAGGACCAGAACCTTGGGCATCGGAATAAACAGAACGGAACAATTCCATGCTGTTAGCATTCTGGATTTGCAGTGCATCTGTTGGCTTCTTCTCTGGTCAGAAGCCTGGATTCCCAAATGTCAGGGCAAAACTGGTTCTGCCCATACGCTACTCCCATGTTTGTAATAGCAGACTTTTAAATTTAATTCTTAAAGCAATAGTACAGCCATGCCATTTCACATCTGCTTACACTGAGCTCAGAAATGGCACAGAAGTGGCGACTCCAACAAACCATCCGGAATTGCAGTGATATGATTCAGGGCTGGTGACTGACCTCCTGCCAGGTGTTTCAAATGTCCAAATTTTTCTAAATGTCCATGCTTGGTTTTCCTGAGAAAAATTACAGAAAAGATATTCACCCAGAATCTGACTTTTAAAAGCTTCTGCCCCACAAAGTTTCAAAATGGGTACCGGAGAAGTAATTAGAAACACAGAAACATAGAAACAGGGCGAGTCAGAAGGGACCTCCCGGGCCATCTAGTCTGACCTCCAGCACCAGCCGGCTCTGCTCACAACATGCCCACCATGTGCACGTCCAGCCTATCCTTGAACACCCACACCGATGGGGCTTCAATGACCTCTCGTGGAAGCCCATTCCACACCCTTGGGGTCCTAACTGTCAGGAAGTGCTTCCTGGCATCCAAACGGAACCTTGGCTGCCTGAGCTTTGCTCTGTTGGAGCGCGTCCTGCCTTCCTCTGCAGGGGAGAACAGGTCTCCACCCACCTCCGTGTGACATCCCCTCACATACCTGTATGTCGCCAACAGATCCCCTCGGAGTCTCCTCTTCTCCAGGCTGAAGAGACCCATTAATTGTAATGGGACAAGTGTCAGGAATTCCAAAGAGTGAAATTTAGTCATAGTGAAAAGACAGAAATAGCCCAATTAACCTAAAATAACCTATGCAAGTTTAGATAGAAAAATGGCGCTCAGCTTCAAGCATGTCCTAGCCAGCTGTGCTGCTGGGTACGCTGAGAGCTGTGGGCCATTTCTGGGAAATGTAAATAGTGGCCCCTGGTCCAAAGTGCTAGACTTCTTCAGGTTGTCAGGTCAGGCAGGACCTGCTGTAGCTCCAGCAGCTTCTTGAGGGTGCTGTATTCTGGCACTGGCCTAATCTCAACTTCCTTATCTCAAACCTTGGCAAAATTGGTAAAAGTGATGCCTAAAACAATTCATTGAGCCATGTGATCTTAAATCATTCCCTATCCTACAGATTGGAGAACTGATGCAGAATGACAGAGAACTTCAGGAGTACCTGGAAGAGAACTGCCATTTCAGTTCAGGCTCTAAAGATCCCCCACTTTGAGAAACTCTTCTTTGGTGCTGGTGGGGTGGAAGGAAACTTCATGCAGTAGACTTAAAGAAAAATAAATAAAATTTTGTCTTCTTATTTCTCATCACCATTTTCATTGCTTCCAGGCTCTAATTTATAAGCCATCTATAATTCATAAACATGAAAGGCTGCCCTTTGCTAATCCCATAACTTCCTCCTATTCATAATTAATGTTTAGACCTAAAGTTTAATTATATTTTTAACAACTGTTGTAAAGGAGCAGAAGCATCATCAACAAACATTAAACCATCCACACAGATAGACCTAAAATACTAGAACAGCAATGGTAGGGATTATAATACCATACCCATATCTTTCCCCTTTGAAATATTTTTAATGTACTGGTTTCCATCCAGTGTCTCAGTATACCACACAGAATCATTTATCCAACACAACAGTCAACAAAGCACATGCAAAAGCCACAGGAGAAAATCCATCATTCTCATTTCTCATATTTTGCTAAAAATCACAGTGTGTCAAGTTAGTTCATACCATTGCAAGGATCATCAGTCTCCAGGGGACACCAGAATTACTGCCAGAAATGGCAGCAGCAGCGAAGTGTGATAATTGTGGCACCCATGAACTGGGGAGGGGGGGTGGATATGCTGCAGATCAGGCAAAAGCATGCAGTAAGACTGACTAGATAGAAAACCAAATCCAAAGGATGATGCATATAAACGTTATATGTTATGTTATTCGCAAAGTCATGCCCGACCCATCGCAATGCCATGGACAACATTCCTCCAGGCTCTCCTATCCTTCACCATGCCTCAGAGTCCATCCTAGCTCACACCAACTGCTTCAGTGACTCCATCCAGCCACCTCATCCTCTGCCGTCCCCTTCTTCTTTTGCCGTCAATTGTTCCCAGCATTAGGCTCTTCTCCAGGGAGTCCTTCCTTCTCATTAGGTGGCCAAAGTACTTGAGCTTCATCTTCAGTATCTGGCCTTCTAAAGAGCAGTCAGGGTTAATCTCCTCTAGGACTGACCGGTTTGCGGTCCAAGGGACTCGCAGGAGTCTCCGCCAGCACCACAATTCAAAGGCCTCAATCCTTTGGCGCTCAGCCTTCGTTATGGTCCAGCTTTCACAGCCATTCATTGCAACTGGGAAAACCATAGCCTTGACTATATGCACTTTTGTCAGCAGGGTAATGTCTCTGCTTTTCAGAATGCTGTCTACATTTGCCATAGCTTTCCTCCCAAAGAGCAAGCATCTTTTAATTTCTTGGCTGCAGTGCACAATAAATTGACACTATCGCCTACCATGATGTTGAGTTGCAGCATACTTGCCAACTACTTTTGGCTACAAAAGGTGAGGATTAGTATAGGCAGAACTCTCTCCCCCTTAATTCTCAAAGCTCAGATCTGAGCATCTTTCAGAAACAATGTGATTTTATTTCATTGAATTTTAATTTGAGGTCTGGATTTCATCTCAGCAAAAATAATGTTCTAGGATGCTTTTGCTTTTTTACTCAGATTGCGAGTGGGCATGCCTTTTTATTTACACTTTGTTGCCTGTTTGAAGTCAAACTTTAAATTTGTCAAAAATAAAACATGGGTAAATCCACAGGGTGTACCTTGATTCGACAGCTGTTAAAAGCCTGAACTAACCAGAAAGAGACATGTGGGTGCTGTCCATGGTCCTGAAGACAGATGGCAACTGCTTAGCAGGCTATACAGGTACCATATAATTCCTCAGCTATGCAACCATACTGGTTTTCAGAACTCAGTAACTCAATTTCAAATGACCTCCTAGCATGCTGAAGGAGTGAGAAAATCAGTGTCACAAAACCAGCTATAATAAATTAAATTTGTACTGCTGTATCCTATTTGGGGTTATTTAGATTGGTTTAGAAATGGTGGACTTCTGCACTTAATGAGTAGGTGTTAAAAATTCAGGCATCAATGATATGTATAAAAAAGTTAGGAAATCTAAATATTACTGTATAGAAACAAAGAGTGGTTTCCCAGGATTTAGGACTGTCAAGAACATTGGGTTTAGTACAGCTCCATTTTTGTTGGCCGCAAATGCTCCACAGATGGTTTTAGGAGGAAATAACTGTAAAAAGCAGCAATGGCTTAATTTCTTTGCAGACTTTGACTAGATCAATATCAAATACTACCCTCAGAGGTTTTGGAGAAGGACACAGTAAGTCTTCCTTATGTTAATACCCTTGATAGTCCATAGTAAAACGTTCAGTTTGAAGCTGCAAAAATAGCTAACATTTTAGTTAAAAAAAACTTGTTTCAGTATATATCTCCAGGGGCTTGAGACAATTGTTCTTGCAGTCCACTCTTTTAGCCAGAACTCGTAAAGGCAGCAAGAGTGCGGAAAGACCTAAAGATACTGGCAGGGAAGCCCAACTGCAAGATATATCAAAAGGACTACACTCTGCCTTGTGTTCCACTTGAACTAAATCTGGTGTATTCAGTGCAATGGATGCAGCCAAAGGATGAGCTCTATTTGCAGAACCGCACCTTGGCTTCCCTAGACACTTTCTAGGGTGGAATAGTATCTTGAGAAGCAGCAGGTAAATTCAAGTCTGAGGCAAGAGACAGGGCAAGATCACATCCTTAAAGAAATGGGCAGATACGCAATGAAATGAGGAAACTGGGAGAAGCATTCAAGACTAAAGCAGTCTTAAGGGAAATGATCCAAGGAGAGATGAGGCAAGAAATAGAGCGAGGTCTATAAACAGGCTGTCAGGACTTTGACTAGAGATCCAGGTAGCGTATGGCCTGCATGGAATGCACTGCAGCAAGAATAAGGATAGGAAGTCAGGGAAGGATAAAACAGAGCGACTGATTCGTGGATTAAACGCATATGGCTGCCCACCAACAAATATCACTTAAACAGCTTGCAGGTTGGATAAATGTGATCAACAGCATGGAATTCAATTGCTGGCCAGGAGGGATGCCAAGTCAAGCAAAGAGTTAATCCACGGGGCCAAGTCAAAAGGGAAAGAGGAACATCCATAAGGGAGAAAGAGACGAAAAGCAAGATCCTATCCAATTGTGATCAAAGGGCTCCAGGTTCAGTGCTCTCAACCTATGGCGTGGCACCCCAGCAAGAGCCAGGCAGGGCGGGAGGAAGACAGAGGTATTTCACCCCAGTCCTCCATCTGGCATACAGCATGGACCAAGCCAGGATCTGAGCCTGCCTAACTGATATACCTCTCAGTGGGGAGAAGGTGGCTGGAAAAGCAATTGGATACTTCATATCCCAGATGCTCCACGCTCCTGTTACCCCACACAGTGACATGTCCCCTTTCTCTTATGTGGTTACAGTGGCAACCTCATGCACAGAGACAACCTATTCACAGCAGCTGATAGGGCGGACAGAGGAAGATCCATGAGCAAATGGACCTTGTGCTGGTGCTTGTATCCACAGGCATGTGGGAGGAAGTCCACAGCATCCTATGGCATCTCAGATGCTGGCTAAGAGCATCACAGGGTATTCTACACAATTCATAAAAGGCATAGCTTAAGTTCTAACTAAGCCACCTGCAATAGGCTGCAGGGACCCTTCACACCTAGGTCTAGTCTGAATTTGGTCTACAGGCGTAAAAGTAGGGAAAAGGCACTCTTTCTGGAACCTGCAGCTGCAGGAAGGCTAATTCCTCACTTCATACTTCTCTGGCCAGGACGGGCACAAAATTTGGCATCTAACTAAGTTAAAGTTCAACACACCCACATCACATATTGCACATATTAAAACCCATCATTCATTTAAAAATCAAAACACAGTCTTCCCCATAAGCAGCTGTGATTTTTTTCTTCAAGTCCACATTGTAGACTGAAGCGCAGACTTGCGATCTGAGCCATTTTTAGATGGGGCATCATGTAATTCCATTTTGTGTACACCAGCAACATAAACTGCTTTGCAAACCAAACTCATGATTGCATTTTCTGCCTGTTTTTCACAGAGATGTAGAAATCTTCTTACCAGTGATATTTATATTCTCCTCATGCATTTCCTCCCGCAGCACTGTGTTTGATGGTCCACAGTTCACCTTGATTTTGTCTGCAGATAATAGTATTAATGGAAGTGTATGAGGAGGTACAGTGGGCGGTATCTTTCCCCTGACCCCACTCTGGTTTGCCCGGAGCTTGTGAACCATTTATAAAACTCCTTGCTGTGGAAAGCTTGGAAGCCCCATAGTCTTTTTTATCATTGTCATACAGTATCTGCTGTGAATTAACAAGATGTTCTAGAAAGAAATGCACTAGATCTTTTACTTCCAAGATGCATCCAATGCAGGTGAAGGAAGTATCAAACATTGTAAACTCTCAGTAAGAAAACGTAATAAGCTGAGCACCTTAATATCACAAAGAATCGGGTCTTCTCAATTTTTCAGGGAAGAAATTCTATATTGAGGAAGGGAGATGGCTAGAGCGCAGGTGGAGGACAGCTTGTGATGAGTCCTATCGAACACATTTAAGAGTTTACTATCAAGCCTATTCTGTGGCAATAAAGCAGGCAAAGTGTGACTTCTTCGCCTCCTCTATTGCTTCCTCACAGTGCCGTCCAGCTGAGTTATTTCAGGTGGTCTGGGGACTCCTACAAGCTGGTCTGCCAGATGAGACTCCAGAGCCCTTAATGGCTCACTGTGACGAATTTGCTCGGCACTTTGAGGGAAAAATTGCTCAGATCCATCAAGAGCTTGACTCTACTGTTTCTATGCATCCATCTTTGGAAGTGTCCAGTGCACCGTCTTACATTTCATTACTGGATGAGTTTCAGTTGTTGCAACCCGAGGATGTGAACAAGGTGCTTGTCTCTGTCTGATTTACCACATGCCTGCTCATCCCATGCCTGACTTGGTTGGTTGGAAGGTCTGTGGATAAGATTTGGCCCTGGGTCCAGGAAGCTGTCAACACCTCACTGAAAGAGGGAGCAATCCCTGCCTCACTGAAGGAAGTAGTGCTTTGGCCACTCCAGAAAAGGCCAGGCCTGGATCCAGGAATACTGAATAACAACCACCCCATCACCAACCTTCCATTTTTGTGCAAGGTGTTGGAGTGGGTAATGGCTGGGCAGCTTCAGGCACTCCTGGAGGATATGGATTATCTGGATCCATATCAGTTGGGTTTTAGGGCTGGGTATGAGATGGAAATGGCCTTGGTCACCCTGTATGATGACTTGTGCAGGGAGAGGGACAGAGGGAGTGTGACCCTGTTGGTTCTCCTTGATCCCTCAGTGGCTTTTGACACCATCGACCATGGTGTCCTTCTGAACAGGCTGGCTGGGTTGGCACTGCATTGCTTCTGTTCCTACCTGGCTGACCAGGTAGTGCTGGGGGACAGTCGCTCTGCCCCATGCAGTTGCCTCATGGGGTTCTGCAGGGTTTTGTACTGTCCCCAGTGCTGTTTAATATCTACATGAAACTGCTGGGAGAGATCACCTGGAGGTTTGGGCTGAGGAGTCGGCAATATGCTGATGATACTCAGATCTACCTCGCTTTCCCATCCAATCCAGGTGAGGCTGTTGCCATCCTGAGCCGGGACCTCAGCTCAATAATGGACTGGATTAGGGTCAATAAACCGAGGCTTAATCCTAGTAAGATGGAGGTACTATTCGTAAGGGGGACCTCTGATAGATCAGCAGGGCATTACCCTGTCCTGGTTGGGGTCACGCTCCCCCTGCTGATTTGAGTCACCTACTTTTACTGGAACTGTCAGGTTTGGGAGATAATTATCGAAATTCAATCTTCCTTTTCAAACAGCTTTTTGGAAAGGACTACCCAGAGTTTTTAACCAGGACATATCCAAATACATACACCCTTGGGAAAAAGGCCCTAATTAACCCTGCTAAAACTCCCACTTGTAAAAGAAGCCTGAGCTTTGATGGCTGCCAATTTTTTGTGCTCCCATAAAATGGGTCGTGCTCACTCTTTCACCTTCCCAAACACATGGAGTTGTAAGAAAGGGCAGAAAAGATGCAGTACCCTGATCACAGTCAGATCCAGGCAAAAAAGGCAGAGGGTCTTATCTTGCAGGGTCTGATCTACCAGCCACCCCCTTCTGCACAGACCACTCATGGGTTTGCTTTCTCTTGACAGCAGCCAATGAAAAGCAATGTGAAGACCAACCTCCTTTGCAACCTCTCTGGCTTGATAACCGTTGCGGATGCTGCTGAACTGCGACAGCAGGCACCTTTCAGGGAATTTGAGTTGAGGCTGCCCACTTCAAACAAGCAGCTACAACTCGAGCTAGGATTTTTTAAAAAATGTGCTGTTGTTGGGCGATGAGTGAGCATGTAGTACAACAGCTATGACAGAACTCTCAATGAATATAGAATGTTTTACATAATGTCTCTATTAGTAAAATCAAACAGTCTCTTCCTTGAGCTCTGATTTTTAAGACTAGACGGAAAGTGGGAGGAAAAGGCAGACATACGGGCAAGGAAATTCTTCTGATTCACACACAGACACAGGCCACAGTTCCCCTTCCAACTCTTCTCTGTAGCCCTGCAGAAGAGATGGACCTTGATCTATGAGTTCTCATCTCAGATCTTGCTGCATCCTCACCCATGATAGCTGGAGGGTAGAAGGCAGAAGAGGAAGAAAAGCCCCCTGCCCACACTCTGAGGCATGACTGCATGGAGGTCAGGCAGACTCACTTCAAAGCAGAGGAAAAATATTCATTCTCAGCCCAAAAGATTTTTCCCGTCAATTCTACCGAGCCACCTCTTCTGCACTGATTTTGGAGATGTCTCTTCCCAAGAGATCCTATGTAAAGGCAACGCAGGGAAAGCACATGACTACATCTGCCACTTCTATCAAAAATTTATTGACCTGCTCTTAAAAATAGTTTATGTATACTCTGAATATGTTAGACCACAGATATATTTTGTTGTGAGAGTTTTCAATGTGTGAGTTTTCTCTCTTCTGTTGTGTGAGCTTTCACATTTCCATTAGTGTTAATTGAGACCTTTATCAAGAGCAAGTGGAATTTACACATATTATGTAAATAGGATGCCAATCTAGATATTTAACACTCCATCAACCTGTTGGTACCTCTCTAGGTTTCAAGCATGCATGTTGAACAGCCTTACAAAGGCCTTTGATGAGAAAAACACACAGACTTCTCATAGAATGAATGATTTTCACAACACTTGCATAAGATAGATCAGCTGGACCAGGACTCTGTGGATAAACACAAATTGATTTGCAAAGAAGTTCTTAGAACATTGGCTAAAATGCAAGAAAAGAGAACAAAATTTAGCGTTCTGCTGAACAAAGCAGGATTCTGCTTTCTTTTAAATCAGAAAAATTGGGGAAAATATTGTTGGAAACAGCTTAAAACAAAGCAGATTTTAAAAAAAACCAAATCATACTTGCACGTTTTAGCTTATTTTTGCAATACATACATCAACCCTATTTGTCTACTCAGAAGCAAGTTCCATTGATATAAAATCAACTTAATGTGTTTTGTCAAAGTGTGTTATTGAAACTGAGATTGTTTTCCTCTGTTTACATTATTATAAATATTGTATAAGGAAATTTTACATTGTACTTAATATCCATATTTGTGGTTTGTAATGCTATCAATTGTTCTTCTCAGCCACTTGGAGAGTTGTGGCTATTGGGCAGTATAGAAGTGACAATAGTAAGAAGAAATGTGTACCTTACTATATTTCACTACAGGAAAAAAAGGACCTTACCAAAAAACCCACAAATATACTACACACGTGCAACAGTGTTCTTATGAAAGAGTAGATCAAGGTCACTAAAAATTCTTTATCTTCTTTTTCTTCATACACTAATTACAACCCCCAATAGAAGATATGGGAATAGATCACTTTAATGACTGACTTGCCCAGCATTTTATTCTTAAATCTTGATATCACAATCTTCTCTGACACACAGAGCCTAAATACTAAATTATTTTGAACTGCAATTTCAGTTCTTGAATTAAGTGGGAACATCAGTTAGCCCCGGCGACAATGCCACTGTCAATGTAATAACAGTTAAATTTGATTAGAAATGGGAAAACGGGAGGTGTTCGTGCCCCAGAGAGAGAGTGAGGCGAGTATATGTGATTCTGAAACTCCTTTCCAATTGCTTAAGCATCATTTAATTATCAACCCCAGTAGTATATTCTTTCCAGAGGAAAATAGCAACAAAGAGTCTTGTTGCATCTTAAACACAAATAAATTTATTATGGTGTAAATTTTTATGAACAGCAGGCTACTTCACCAGGTGAATAAAGCATTATTCTAAGTGAATAGGTATGCCTGTGGGCAGGGGAAGTAAGAAGTGTAGTCCGAGGGGAATGAAGTGGAAAACATATTGTAACAATTGCATTAAAGTTTAAATGCGAGCAGTGTGGTGTAGTGGTTGAGAGCATGGGGCTGGGATTCAGGCGACCTGGGCTCTAGTCCCTGCTCAGCCATGGAGCCAATTGGGTGACTTGACCAGTCACGGACTCTCAGCCCAACCTTCCTCACAGGGCTCTCATTGTGGAGAGCAGGTTGAGAGCAGCAGGAGGAGAATCATGTAAGCCACGTTGAGTTCTTTAAAAAAGAAAAATGGTGAGATACAAATTAATGAAATAAATAAATAAATTTTCAGTGGGCATTCACAATCCCAAACAGCCTGGCATTGCAGAACTAATTAACAATGGAGTGGGATGTAAAGCCTATTATGGGGCCACAAGTGATAGCCAAACAATAACTCATTGGTTTCATGCTGGAGCCTTCCTTTGGAGTGTCTTTGTTCAAGAATGGCCAATCTCAAATTGTCCTGGTAAGCCACTTAAGTTCTCTCACTTGTTCCTGACCACTGTTCTTTTTGATGTGAGATTTGCGTTCCTTTATTCTTTTGCACAGAAACCGACCTATTTGCCTTATGTAAAAAGGTTTACAGGAGAATGAGCGGTGCTAAGTCCTGGTGTATAGGATGGCTGAGAAAAGATGGAGACAGAGTTGGCACCTGCGTGTGTTTCATCTGCTGGTTCCTGTGCTTGTGCCTGCCTTTGCTATTTTAGGTCACCGATCTACCTGTACGTGCGAATAAGCCTAAGGCCTGAGGCCCTTTAGAAGGAAGTATCATTGTCCAGAATGAGTTAAACATTATTAGTGACACATGTTGTAATAGTTTTAGCTTGCTGCTTAGTCACCTTCATTTTTGAGTCTCTCCTGCAGTATATTTTTCTTGGATACCAGTCTACTTTTTCACTTGATTGAGTGGAGATTGCAATCTAAAAAATATCAGATTCAAATCCTTAAATTATGAGTGTCTGTCAACAGCATTAGGAAAGTACAGGATACAACCAAAAAGTAGCAGAAAAAACCTAGATGAAATCTGAATGTTTCTAAAAGATTCACAGGTAATCTCATGTAATCTACAACCAAATTCACTTTTTGCGATTTATCCTAAGACCTGCAAACTTAATCAAAGATCTAACTGCATGAAGATGTTTGGGTGTGAGTGAGAGAGAGGGAGAGGCGAGGAGAGGCGAGGTCCATTTTTCTGGTTTCGATCCCTGAAAACTGGTTGGGGAAGGGGGAATAGATAAGTCTGCAGACTGCCTGCACTTCTCTCCATGCTTTAATTCTCAAGGACGTGCTTTTATTCTACATATTATCCAAGTTTTTTTTTCCCCAAAAAGAGGTTTTTAAAAGCCAAGTTGTACTGCTTTCCTACTGATAACAGACATCAAAGGCATGAATCCAGGAAACTGGCATATATGCAGCTGAATTAGGTAATGTGTGCTGCAAAATCATTTCAGAAAAGGCAAACTCAATTTGATTGCCATTCTATTTTGAAGCCTTGTGGGTGAGTGCTGCTTGTGTAGGGTTTTTCCTTCCAGCCAGACATCCCTATCCCTCTCTCTCTAAAAAAGAATATTCTAATTTTGGAATGACTACCCCCTTTGCAAAACTTCTCATCCTCCAACCATTGTGACAGATTCTTCCCCCACACACTTTTGCACAGATGGCAGGTATTAAATATTTCCTAGCCAAGAGGGATGAAGGAGAAAAAGTGGAAACGGTCCCTCTCTGTTCATTAGTGCCTTGGATGCTGGATGGATGAGGCACACCCTGTGGTTCTGCGTGTCCTTCCTAGGAGACTCAACCAGCACAAACGTAAGATTAGAAAAGGTGCAAATGTACGCCGCAAAATAATCCTGCTCTGATTACACATGTTTCTGATGGAACTCATTAAACTGAGGCTTGTGTAACTGAGACTGGGAGTGCAAACTAATATTCAATACCATTTAAGGATTCCCAGGCTGGCTTGAGTTTGCATCTACTGTTCAATAATCAGAGTCAAACTACTTCTGCATATGAAGGCTCCATTCCTAGCTCTTAAGGCCAATAATTACTAACAGATATGCTTGTTTTCCCTCTCTACTACTCTACCAATTAAGTCTAATCCTAAAAAAACCCCAATTATCCTAATCACCATGAGTGTCTCGGAGAATAAATCTTTAACAGGAGATACATAACCCCCTCTATGCTTAAGACGTTATCACAACTTTCTTATCTGATGCGAACTTAAGAAGACAAGAGAGTACTTTCCATTTGACAACTAAGTGAATTCTCTGGTTTGCATACTCAAACAAGTCATGGTGAGGGCAAAATGCTATGATGTCTTGTTTTCATCCCTGGATCCTACTGAGTGCCCCCCCCCCCCCCCCCGCCCCCAGATGCAGTTTCCCATGTGAACTTAGGAAGCATGGCTCATCTGAGTGAAAAAGGATCCTCAAATATCTCCAAAACAGGCCATGTGTTAGAAGGGTTGTTTCTCCCTTAAACAAGCCATGCTGCCTGGGTTTGGACAGAAAGCCACATCTGACACATGCCAGGGATTGAAACAAACCACCCGGTTTATGTTTCTTGGAATTCTTGCAAGTAGTGCTTGGAGAGGGCCTGTCTTCATAGCTCCCCTTATCCCCAAAGTAAAACTTTTAATGTTGGATAGCAGGGGGGCATTTTTAAAGGTGTTTTAATGTAAAAACAAATAATCTTCTTACAATTAATAAGATATTAATCTTTTGTGTATAAGAATGTCAAGACCGCATTATTTTTCATCAGAAGAATTGGCTTGATGGATCAGACTGCACAGTCCACAGTTTTATGTTCAACATTGACCCAGCTAAACATCTCTGAGAAGGTCTTCAGAAAAATATAATGGTTAATTAGACATATACTGCCTCTAATCCTGGGAATTTCATCTAGTTATCAAGGCTAATGTGGTAGCAAGACATTATTCCAAGACCAAGAAATCGCATACTTAGTTTCTTAATCTGCTCTAATTAGAAATATGCAGAACTTGTCTCTCTCTCTCTCTCTCTCTCTCTCTCTCTCTCTCTCTCCAAGAGAAGCTTGCCTACAGAAGCTCTGCGAAGAGTCTGATATTGATGAAGCTTCTGAATGCCTTCTTCCCCCCATCCCCTTCCATCTCCTCGCCCCATAAACCCGTGTAATGCTTTGCACACTCAGCCACCAGTTGTGGCAATTTCAGCTTTTATGGCACATTATTTCTTTCTTGCACAGAACTGAAAAAGGGCACCTGTGAAGCCAACAAGGTGCTTTTGGCAGGGAAATGTTAACAAATACGTAGGGAAAACTTAAAATTTCCCCCCACTTTTGCAATAAGTCCAGAAAGGTCAGTGTCATCTCCTCTGTGAATGGAGAATAGTTTTAAAGCTCTTTGTTAATTTCATCATTACAGCGAAGGACCAGAGGTAGGCTTAAGCCAGAAGCAAGAACAAAAAAAAAAAAAAAGAGATCGTTTGTGCATTCTGCTCTAATAAGACATTCATATTGTTGCTTCAAAAATATTTGGCTATTTCATCCTCCCTTAACTTATTGAACCAATGATTCTAAGGCAATATCCTACTCCAGGAGGTAGAAGACACATGAGATAGCTTGTTCTTTCAATTACGCTCCAGACCAGGTAAATTTCAGAGGAAGAAAGAGGTCTTAGGATATATCAGAAATTCCCAGGGTTTTTTCAGTCTTTTAGGGCTGCTTGGTAACCTATCACCATCCACTGTCCAACATTTTTAAGGAGAAATGCATTTGTCAGTGGGATGCTGGATACAGGGCATTCCCTCGTATTTCCCTTATTGGCAGAATTTGTTTGGTTTGGAAACTGCTAAACAAGCTAGAGACACAGAGGTGCAATCAACGACTCATAAGTGGTTAGTTAGTGGCAATTAACCATTAAGTATTGGGAAATCATGCAGAACCTGAGAAAGAGGATTCTGCAGAAACAGAAAAGAATGTAACTAAGGATTTTTGTTTATTGATGGGGCATAGCCAAGCAAACATGTAGTGCAATCCAACATTTGCTAGCTGCTCTTAAATTCTTGGAAATTAAATGAGTGAATTAACACTTGCTGGCATTTCTCCCACAATTAAAAAAGAAGCATTTTTAAAAGTGTTACCTGAGTTGGATCATAACCAGAACAGCCACTGAACAAACATGGTTATGTTATTTATGGTATTATGGCTCATATGCAAATCTTATTTTGTGCAAACATGTTTGCTGTTTTAAAATGTGCACACAAGCTGGCTTTTTTATAATAGCAGATAACTGAAAACCTCAATGTTATTTTTCTTATAATGCCTTAACAGACTCTTTTCAGCAGCCTATAATTTCACTGCAAAAATTAATGTGATGTGAGAAAGCTTGAGGTCAACAAAAACATTTTTTGAAATGTCTTATCCTTGTGCATCCATGTAATCATTTTAATATGTATTATGTTCCTTTGTTTGGCATGGTCAAATATTCATTTGAAAAAAACACCACCCTCAACAAATAGGAAAAGCAGTCGGTTTCTATGGCCAATATAATTGGTTTTCTAAATGGCAAATAACTGCTATCTATTATGCATTAGGAATCTTTTTTATATCATCAAACATTCTTTTTTTTAAAAAAAATTAAATGTACAAAAATAACATGAACAAAGTGGAGTTTAAAAGCTTTTCAAAAAAAGTAAAAGGATTGTACATTGATATGTCCTTTTAAAGAGTATTCCTTTATAAACAGTTCAATTAAAAATGAACAAGCTTTTACAAAGCATTTAAAAAAGTAAATAGCCTTCCCAAACTAACCAACAATTCTCAGCCGTCATTTGGCTCAAGGAAAGTTTTATTAAGAAATCTAACATAAACCTTTTAGGTACAGCTAAAATGGTTGAAAGATTGTTCATAAAAATCAAGAAGTGCCTTTCTATGCCTTTCAGCTTCTATTTGGCAAGAGAGTGAGGAAAGGAACATACACAGTTCAAGTTCTTTCACAGGTGAGGAGTTATATACAATAAACATGTGCTGAATTTTTCTGAATTGTATGTTAAAGCTAAATCCCTCTTATGTTCATACTGGAGTGCAATCTTTATTTTCCTTTAAGCACAAAGCTTCATATGCAACCATCGTGCACATCTTTGAAAAGTAAGCATAATTTTCCCATTGATTTAAGCATGTTTGTTTGCAATTTCTAAAGTATACAATTTTTCTTGCAAGTATTTCACATTTAAGAATGCTGTCAAATGCATTTTGGGGGTCCCTAGATCAAGCTGCAAGCCTGGAAGCATACAGACTTCAAAGAGCACTGAGTCTGTGTTTGACACAAAAGTGGAAACTGGGTAAATCCCGATCCACTGGGATAAACTTCTCTTACGCTGCCATTGATGGTGCATTTCTCTGTGTTCTGAGAGGTATGGGATATTTTTGGCTGAATGGAGAAGCCTTCTGAAACATTCTGCTCTAAGAATACACAGGCAATTTCTTTCTCTCATTTTTTATTTGGTAACGATAAAGGAGGTCTGTTGCAAAGCAAAGTCTTTTGCTCCATCACTAGTCTTTGAAGACATAAAGCCTGACCTGGCAGTTCAAGTCATAGCCAGGCTTCTCCTGCTATCCGCCATCAATGATTCAGTCGGACTGTGCTCGGCTACGCATCCTTTCAAGAGTTATTTTTCTTTCTTCGGTACATAAGCAGTCCCTCTGCTGCTGACATTTGCAGCAGGTCCCCTGACACAAGGCCCTTCCTGCCTACACTTACCCGAAAGGAAAAAGCAATTACAGAATTATTTCTTTGGGTTTAATAGTTATCTGATTGTCTTTTCAGTTCTGTTATGGATGTACATTGGCTACTGGAATGCTCCAAAGAATTTCAGAAAAAGATTGGTTTATGCTTTATGGACTACAGCAAAATCTGTAAAAAAATCAATTGAAGCGATGGATGGTCCTGGAAAAAAAGGGGGTGCCTTGGCATTTGACTGTCCTGATGCATAATCTGTATTGTGTAAAAAAGCTACTGTTAGGACAGAATATGAAGAAACAGAATGGTTTCCCATAGGCAAAGATGTCAGACAACGGTGAATTTTATCTCCCTGTCAGTTTGATCTGTATTTAGAACATATCATAAAGAAAGCTAGCTCAGAGGAAGCAGGAGTGAAAATTGGTGCAGTATATGTCAATAATTTAAGATATGCAGATGATGCTATATACTGGCAGAAAGCAGCGATTAACTGAATGACTCCTGATGGAAGTGAAAGAAGAAAATGCAAAAGCAGGACTGCAGTTGAACAATAAGAAAACAAAATTCATGATAACAGAAGCAGTAAACAACTTTAAGGTCAGCAATGAAATTGTGAAAAATTATACATACCTTAGCTCAGTAATCAATTCAATGGGAGACTGCAGCCAAGATATTCAAAGAAGGCTGATCCTTGGATGGACAGCAGTGAAGGAACTAGAAAAGATCATCAAGTGTAAGGACCTTTCACTGGAGCCAAGGCCAAGATCACCCACACTATTGTCTTCCTGATCACTATCAACAGGTGTGAAAGCTGGGCAGCAAAGAAAGCTGATAGGAAGAAAATGGATTTGTTTGAAACATGGTGCTCAGGGACAGCCTTGCAAGTAGAGAAAGACAAACAGTGGGTCCTAGATCAGATCAAACCAGAACTTTTTCCTGGAAGCAAACATGACAAGACTGAAACTGTCATACTTCGGGGACACCATGAGAAGGCAAGATGCATGAGAGAAGACAGTCATGCAAGGCAAGCTGAAGGCAAAGGCAACCGACTATGAGACACATCAGTAACAAACTGAAGCCACTGTCTTGTGTTTTTAAGAGCTGAGCAGGGCTGTCACGGACGGGACAATTTGAGGGGCATCCATATGGACTTGCTCATAAATGTGTAAACTGCCCAAAGAATGAGTACAGTTCCCAGTCCTGAATTTTTAAAACCAGTGTTCTTAATTCTTTTCTGGTCATGTTGCAGGCTCATGCTCTTCACTCTAAACATCAATGTTGTGCACTTATGGCTTCCACTGGGCCACCTGGTCAGCCACTCACTGAAATGTACTCATGTTTCTATGCCTTTGGTTCTGCTCATTCTGAACATGATAAAAACCATCTGACCAGTTTTCAGGCAAATCGCACACACACACACGATTTCCATGGAAGCTTATGACTGAAATACACATAAGGTCTTCTTGAAAATCAGGACTGCCGGAGGCAAGAGACAAGCTGGCACTACGCCTCCCATTCCACTATGGGCGCCAAATGGAAATGCAGTTAAATCTTACTTCAAAAGTGGCAATGAGATTGCATCCCCCAACACACACCAGACGAACAGAATGGTTTAGGGGATGCAAGACAGATTATGTGGCCTGCACAGCTCTGCCTCCATAAGGTGGGGGGTGACTGATGGGCTCAGGAGGGAAAGAAGAGGGGGGCTGTTGCTGTTGCCTGCCTTGACTGGATGCCCAATGGCAGATCAGCGCCAACGAAGAATGCGGGTGTGAATTCACATGCAGAGAACTTGGTATTTGTCACAGCCTCCCATTTAAAAGATAGAACTTCCTTAGATGCAGAGATAATGTTCTGCCCATGCTCAACGATGATCAATGTAGAAGAATGAGGATTATTTATATTTTTCATTTCAGCACTTTATATTTACTGTGTACTATATCGGCTGCTTTGTCGGTTGTAATGCTATATTGGTTTTGTCGGTTGCAACATCATACTGACTTTCCTGGTTGTCCTGTGCAAAGACTGCATGTTTATTAAATGGATGACAGAAATGCCTGAGGTGTGCAGATTAGTAAGAATTCACCCTCATGTGCCTACACCATGCTTTCATATCAATTGAGGCTGAGTAAATACTATTCAGTGTTTGTGCTTCTCTGGTACATGGAGATCTCTGCCTCATTATGCACAGCACTGCAGAAACAGAGGAAAGAACCCTGTGTATTTCCAGTACCTCAATCAACACCTTTAATATAGTTAAGGAATGCTGAATTCTGTGGTTTATTCAGATTTCCACTGCATGAACAGCACATCAAGCATTCCTTGGAAACCAGGTGTAGTAAAGGATGAAGAAATGAGGCATGGCGCAGAAATGAAGTTTCAGGAATTAAATAGGTAAATAAAATTAGTTTTTGTTAGGCTTTTTCTCCCCAGTATGTTAATCTTTGTCCCCTTTCCAGACCCTGGTTTAAATGAGCAGAGATGCTACCTTGTTCGTCTCAGCAATAAAAATCTGGAAAAATACATTGCATAATACAGAGTTAGTGTAGTTGAGCAAAGTAGTCATGAAGCAGGAAGCCTTCATTTCAAATCTTACTCAGCCAAGATCACTCAAATTAAGAATATATGGAAATCACAATGGTGTCTCTACCTTATAAGGGGAAGCAGGCTTGGTGTTTGGGAGGATAAATGCACCTTATGAATCAAAGGGCTTGGCTGAATTCCATTTCGGAGAAGCTCCGGCAGTGGGCAGAGGATGATGGCAAGAAGGATGGAACCAAGTGTAAGGAGGTTCAAGGTAAATACCAAAAATACCTGTAGATTTTAACTTAAAACCCTTACTGCCAGTAAGATGTAGAAGACCTTTGAAAATGGGGGAGGGGGACTATGCAAATGTTAGAACCAAGTTCAGTACCCAAGGGTCCCAGAACAGGCAAATGCCTTTTCCCTCACCCTACCCTATTTACATCGGCCACCATTCGGAAGGAGGAGAAAGGTGTGTGCCTATTTTAGGACCCCTGGGACTGAACTTGCTTCTCACATCCGAGGTCCTGCAGCCTCAAAGAAATGCTGAAATATTGCAATGATCCTCTGGTTTTAAGAAATGCTTCTAATCTTTTCAGGCTTTAGCAAAACAACTCCTCAGTATGAATCTGAATGTGTTAAGAGACATTATGCACATTATGCAGATCCATCTGAAGCAAATGTTGGGGAAAATGTGGTATTTCATGTCCTTCCTATAGGTAATATCTATGGATTTGAGAGAGTGGCATGAATTTTACTTTCTTCCTGCTCCAAAATGGACTCATAATTGCTTTGACATATCGCTATCTAAATTTCAGGATCCCAGTCCTCTGCAAGTGACTGTTGGAAAGTTGTGGCCAATGAGACCGTGGCAGCCAAATTAGTTCCTGCTGTACCTATTCAAGCCGAACAGGGCAAGGTTATGAAATGAATTCGCACAATATGCATGTAATATAAAACTTCTTAAGTACAGAGCAAGATGCCACGGAAGTAGTTTTTCTATCCAAAGAGAAAAATGCCACCCACATTGGATACTTTGGGGAAAATGCTGTTGAGGTAGCAATATGTATAGGCAAGCACTTGGGGACACGCTTTGCATTATTTATTTAATTTATACCCTGCTTTTTCTTTTCTTTTTAAAGAACATAAAGCGGATTACATCATTCTGTTTCTGCTGCTCTCAATCTTCACCCCTGTGAGGTAGGTTGGGCTGAGAGTCTGTGACTGGCCCAAGGTCACTCAGTTGGCTCCATGGCTGCGCGGGGACTAGAACCTGGATCTCCTGAGTCCCATGCTCTTAACTACCATACCACACTTTGTCTCTTTTTATGCTGTAAGAAACAAAATGGAAAAGCTAAATGAAGGATGACAAAGCCAGATGTCCATAAAACTGAGCAGTCATTCCACAGCCTTGCTGAAACACGCATATCCAGCCAAATACTTTATCTCATTGCTAGCTTGCCTGAGTACCAAAGAAAAGGATGACAAATGCTGGTCCCCTTTGGCATAGGCCCACCGATCAGGCCAAACACAAGATGCCTTTGTACCATCGGAACAGCTTGCAACTTGTTACATGCAACAGAATGGACATGTCTGAATGGGCTGCAACCAGTACCAATTCAAGAGACAGGTCGCACATTAGAAAATAATTGATCAAGGTATATTATTTTCATTAAAATACAAAGAGAGACTAGAGATTTCAGAGTACAGCACTGACATTGGGGTGGGGGTGGGGGTGGGGGAGAAGACCCAGGGAAAAGTGAGCAAGTGTCACTTACGAACACTGAGCCTCAATTTCAGTAAGGGATTAAGTCTAATAGTTACACCGACAATTTTGAGGAAGCAAGTTATGGGAGGTAGAGAGGCCACCATGTAGATGTTCTACAAGAGAGATTTACACTCCATCTAATGTTGCATAATAAAATGACAGACGACCAAGGGAGGTAAACCCAGGGGTGTACACTCATTGTAACAAATTAACCTATCAAAGCCAAAGTCTACCATATATTCTGAAAACAGATTTGCTTCCAGAGCCCAGCTCAACCTGCAAACCATGCCACACACACTGGAAACTTCAACATAAATATCACTTCTACAGCCATACAGAGGACAATTGCAGCCAGACCAAAAAATATCTACAATTTTCAAGCATACTCGTAGACACTTTACTTGGGTTATGCCAGTTTTGGGTGTCCAGAAACTCTGCACTTGGACCAAACTAGACTCATGTTCAAGTTCTGCTGTCTCCCACTCATGGGTTTGTGTGCTGGCGCCTTGGAAACAAGTTGTGGTAGGAAAGAAAGGAGGAATCACAGCTGTTGCTGCATGAAATGTGTAGGCACTGCATATTAGGAAACTTCATAAGCATAATGAATATTGTTCTCTGCTGTACCATCGTAAGGACAAAGCTAGACACAATCAACAGCTTTTTGTCCTTTCTTCCAAATCCTAAGGGAAACATATACAATGGTTTTCTACTTAGAGTGTGAGTTGCTTTAAGACCACCAAGAGAGTTTTATGGCTAAAAAGCAGTATGAATCCACATCTCCTGGTCCAATTCCAGCATTCTATCCATTCACAGTGGGCCATCTGGCATAAGCCAACTGATAATCAAGAAGAGCAATTTTAGTATTTGGGACCAGGTTGGAAATATTCACTGATTAGAGATCTTCAAGACCAAATTAGAGAAGCAGTTGGTCAGGATAGACTCAAGTCCCCAAGACAGAAGGATTGATATCCAAAGATATTGCCAACACTGAAGGTATTGGCATATTATCTTAAAGATAACCTGGAAAAGAATTCATTATCCTGGTGTAGGGTGGAGCTTCATCACCCATGAAAATTGGGAAACCCAATTTAGTTATTATCTCTCACTGCACTTGATAAACTTGTAGTTTCTGGGCAAAATCAGACATTAAGCATTAAATGTAAGCTTTTGATACCAAATATAAGCTCAGCAGGGAAGTTGGAAAGCAGGCCCATTCCATCTGCTGGAGACAAGGTCCATCCAACCTATCCACCCTTCATGGCCACCAAGGAGTGGTCATTCTTCTAGTGCAGCAGAGGGGGTGGGAAGCACTTTAACAAAAGACCAAGTCCACTGGAATCTTCCTCTCGCTGAACTATTTCTTTCACGTTAAGAACTGGTACCTAACTTTGCTTGCCTCCACTCTTTTCCTCCCATCCTCCTTTCCTCTTGCATCATGTATGTTCTATTATGAGCCTGAAGGCTGCTATTCTCTTGTTTGCATTCATTGTAGACAGACCCCTGTAGAAAAAGCCACTTAAAGTGTTCAACCCTGTTTGTAGAAGTGCAGTTTGGTGAACAATTTAACCGACTTTCTTCAGGGAGAGGAGAAATTGCCCAAACATTTATCACAGGTAAAGTTTACCATTGACAGGGGTTGTCCCTCAACTTCTTTTCCCTATTTATTTATTTATTATTCTTGTTGCACCCCATAGCTGAAGCTCTCTGGGCAATTTACGACAATAAGATTTTTTTCTTCATTGTCAGTGTAAAGAGACGACGTCTGTTAGCAGCTGGTCCTGATTTTGCCACTTCAACAAAGCTCCATACCAAGTGAGCATCATTCCAGGGCACTGTGGGGAGATTAGGAAAGGCCATCATCCCACCCAGAAGGGCTGAAGAGAAAGAGAAAATGCTGGTTTTATATCAGCATAAGAAAAGGAACATCTCAGAAATTCTCTAAGAAAAACAATTTCTGATAAATTTAGGCTCAGCAATTAGCACCTTCCCCTGGACCTTCCCAATACTAAATGCCTGAGGATGATTGTAGATACAGCTTGTCCCAAATACATATGCTTGTAATACTGTTCCTTCCCTGAAAGTCCTATAGCAGGTGCAAGGAGACAATATTGTGTCCAGATCCAAGGAAGAGTTGGAGCTAATGCTGAGCCAAACTCCCATTTTCCACTGTCCTGACATTTTTCTTCCTCCAGGAAAGAGATTTTATTTTTCTGTCACATTCTTAGCGCATTTTATAATCTATTTTGAATTTATTTTGTGTGTGCTGTGTATTTACCTCATTTCTACAAGGGTTGTGTGCATTTTCCTTTCAGTATCTCCCCATTGCTCCGGGGCCTGCCGGGCTCCATACTCTTTCTGATCTGAGAAAGCCCTATGAGAAGAATAGTCCCACAGTATCTTCTCCTGGGCTTTAACTGAAGTGTGGGAAACCAAAGGAGGCTAGAAGTTGCTGGAAAATTGAAGATACAACGAAAGATGAGCCAATTGCACACACTCTTGGGTCACCTCATAAGTAAATACACTTAGGAAGTGTATTTACAAAGTGTAATACAAAGGAAGCCCAAGAACCTCAAATCCAAACCATAGAATTCCACTGAAATACTTCCCCCCTCAACTGCTTAAGTGGCAAAGCATTAAGTACCGAGGATATTTTGCTATCTGAAGCTAAGCACACGTATCTGTTCCTATTACCTTCAGCAGAGCCCACATGATGCCCCACACAACCAAGGCCAATGCTCCTATTTGAAAAAGAAGTCCAGACGGTCATTGCTTCCGGCCTTCACTCATCCTTCTTCTTGTGGTGTTGCTTCCAGAAGTTTCTTTCACCCTGTTTTTTGGCAGGGCTAGCCCTGAACCTACAGGTGCAGCACAGCTACGTACTAGCTACACCAGTCTCACATACATTCCATCTTACATATTTATAGGACCCAGGTACAAGGGACAAAATTAATCACACACATCTGGAATTAATTCCTGGACAGAATAGTGGCCTGGCTTGATATAAGTCCAGTTCACATGCATTTCGTGCTTGGAAAGAGCGATGTTTCAAGCTCAGGGCTGCTAGCACTGCCTCACAAAAGACATCATGCAGTCATGCCATCTTTCCTTCCGAAACAGATTTTTTGTGGGAGGCTTAAAAGACAGAAGAATCTGTTGGAAATCATGGGTGGGTTACAAATCAAAGACAAGGATGACTTGGCCCTCTGTAAAATTCCATACATGAGCAAGGATGGCTCTCACTTTAGGCAGGGCAAACCAACCTCCATCTCAGTGGGTGAAACAGGTGAGACCACACATCACTCCCCTGCAGTCCCAGGAGGAACCCGTCCCTGCTGCTATTCAGAGAAGCCTTCATGGTTATGGAGGCAGTTGCCATGGTCCACCTGCGGCCTTGCTCGGGGTGGGGGGGGGGAGATGACGGACACAAATGCTGCAGGGTGCTAGTCTGATGCCTCCACAGATTTCTGGCTCGTGCTCCAGAGGGCTACATTGGCCATCCTGTGACAACTACCAAAGCCACCTAGTGTCCCTCAGAGGACTGACAGCACCCACCTGGCCCCAATGCCTCAGTGACAAGAGTCCTTCCTCCGGGTGAGGCACTGGGGGGAGGCAATGGAGATTGCCTGTGCTGGGTGGGGGAATGTTTGGAGACCACGTGTGTCCTCCACCTCCAGTCGGGAAGCATCCTGCACCATTCCTTTGAGCAAGGCATAATAATCCCTAAAACCAGTCCTATGTTTTGGAATGCTAGCTGTGGGGCAACCAATGCAGGGGGTGGAGCTGCTGCCTTCATGGGTGCTCCCTGGAAGAATTATGAGGAACGCCAATGGAAACACGATAGTGGACCATATGGGTGCTTGGTCTGAAACAGCGGAGTTCTTATGCTGTCTAGATGCTTGCCATTTTAAATCCAAGTCCCATGCTTGCCTAGTTCATCGACTTTCCATCCCATGTATTTGAAGATGGTTTTCCAATAAGTTACTAGCCTAAATCACTTTTCTAGAAGACTTCCTCTATTTGCTGCAGTGTTGCACAAATCTTGTCCTGAAATCCATGTTACCATCTTTTTCCGCCTCCATCTAGCATGGAGGTAGTTTTTAAATCCAAAGAGCACAGTATTTCTGTATACTTTTCTACAGTATGCAGCACCTCTGCCTTTGAAAACAGAGCTCCTAAATACCACGGGGAGCAGGAGGACTCAAACTCATGTAGTTAGCAACCAAATACTACATCCAATGGGCAACCTTCTCCTTCAAACCTATTTTTGTACCCTGTGATCATGTCACAGAAGCTTCTGCTGGATGAAGAACCTGGGTTCAGAGGAATATCAGTATTCTATTTTAAAGGTTTCTAGTCCTTAAGGTTGAAATTAAAGGCTGTAAAGGGTGTGGTCAAGGTCTGATGAAGGCTCTGCAGTTAGTTAAAAAGAATAAGAAAATGTGTCTATGAGCTTGTGCGTTTTCTTAGGAGTAATGGTTCTGGCCTGAGTGCTCTACATGTTCATTCAAGCAAGGAAACTTGCATAATCTATGCATAGCTCTCTTACTTTTTATTGGCCAATATAAATTACTAGATAATTACACAATGCAACACCTTTTAATAGACAAACATCTGTTGTGGAAAAACTTGACAAACTACAAGTTAAACTTCTCTCTTCTCAATATAGCAAACAATATCTCAATAATACATGGAAAAAACTGCTTATTGATTTATACAATTTTCCAACATCAAAACACGTATCTTATCTTAAGGTTTTTTAAATACTCAAATACATCTAGAATCTAAACCCATAAAGATAAACAAACAAAAGATAAACTATATGCTGTTGCATATTTGCAGGGACCAATTACTAATTATAAATAATTTCCAACTCCTGTTCATAGCTATGTAAGAGCAACAAAAAGAAGATAACATCCTGCCTGGGATCACATCATCATAGAAGTAATTGGAGCTGCCATCAAATCATATTAAAACCATTTCTACTCATTAATCTGGCATGACCAAATGCCTCTACTGCCAACTCAAAATCTTATGAGCACGCAGGATCTGTATTTCTTTTCTTAAGAAGAAAATGTTTACCCTTATGGCTTTTGGTCATACTTGGATCTCTCAGTGTGACAGGAGAAAAGGAAGGCAGCACAACTCTGTGTGGTCCTCAACCTGTGTCCCCTTTTCCTGCAGAAGCACAGTCCCCGTTCTCCTTGATAGGAGAACGTTGCATGGTTACAGTTGGGAAAAACAGCTGAGATGAAGCCATTGCCTCCATCCCTGAATTGAAGATCTTAGGTGGAATCAGCAGGCCACTTCTGTCCTCAGCCCATCTCTGCACATGAACGCCCTTCCCTTTACTGTCTCCTGCAGGCATGAATCACTCATTTGGCCTTTGGAAGTCTCCTACTCAAGACCCAGCGCACTTCCTCCAGCTATAGCCTCCTGAACAGTTCTTCAACCACTCAATTTTCAAGTAAAGCTTGGGAATGAGCCTGGAGGCCCCATTCATTTGTTCCATTCGTATCCAACCTTTCTTCCAAGCAGCCTGAAGCAATGAGCACAATCGTTTTATTCTCCATATTAACCTCACAATGAGGATGTTAGGCTGAAAATGAGTTACCGGGTGAGCTCATGGCCGAGTGACCGCTAGAACCTGGATCTCCAGAGACGCAGTGCACTATCCACGCACTACAACACAGACCTCCTACATGCTGTACACATTCGACCACATCCCTCAAAGACACCCCCAGGAACTTACTCAGTGTCTTCAGCCGAGCTGCTCTTCCCTCAGACTCATCGCCACCTCCCACCACACTGCAATCACGGAGCAAATGCTCTCTCCAACATTGCAGCTGCAAGACATGCAGGCAATATACATGAAATACCTTTAAAACGCTAAATAAGAGTTGGGGTGCCCCAGATGTTGCTGAACTCATCTCCCATCGGACTGAACCAGCAAGGCCAATGGCTAGAGATGGTACAACTTAGAATCCCTTAGCACTTGGAGATCAGTTTACCCCTCCGTGTTCTTCATCAACATACAGATTCTGCATCTTTCATGGCTTAACTTTTTCAAAGGCTGGAACCTGTTCTACATTTACAGAAAGAGGGCTGGAGGGGTGGTTAAGAGGGACGGAGACTGGGAAGGCCTGGGTTCAGAGGACCCATTCCAACACAGTACTGAACTGTGTGACCTGGGCCACTGGTTATCTCTTCTCCTAAACGCCTCCAGAGAGTTTTCTGTGAGGATGAAAGTAGAGAAGGGAAAAGAACTGCACCAGCCAGATGGGCAGTAAGTGGGAAGTAATTGAAATAAAACAGGAACGGATGGCACCCTTCAGCTCTGTGGAATAGCCAAGAGGCTATACTCAAGGAACGGTAAGGTTTTCTTCCTGCCCTCAGCCCTGATGACCACACTGTCATTTAGGGCTGTGATTTGTGCTGCCTGACAGCACCTCGTGCTTTGCCAATTCACTTTCTCTCATAGAAGTGATCGCTCCCGGTGATCCCCACGACAGGCAGGAGAAATGCCGCCTATCATCATGAACCTGCCCATCCATCAAGATTATTATCCAGGTTCTTCTTCGAGAATCCACATCTTCTGATATAAGATACAAGGAAGAAGGGCTTTTCTAAGATGACATATGAACTGAAAAAACAGGAAGAGCTCTACCGGATCAGGCCAAGGGTCCATCTGGTAGAGCATTCTGTGAACAACCAGCTGCCTCTGCCTGTTCACTTGCTACTGTCTCTGTTCTTTTTTAGGTGTCCAGCAAAATACATCCTATTTTCTCATTGTTCTAAAATGATTGCTGACATCTTTTTACCTTTTTAAAGCAGTTTTATTTATTCATCTAACTAACTTCTATTCCACCCAATAGCTGAAGCTGTCTGGGCAGTTTACAACAGTTGCTAAACAGACCATGCTTCACTAAGAACAACCATAAAATATTTGCATATTATGGATTTTAACACAAATTAAAGCTTTTTAAAACACCTTAACAAGCCAAACAGCATTTAATACAGGATATACTTGTTAAAAGCACCTTAGATAAAATGCCTGGAACAGAAAAAAAGGCAAAGCTGGTCCCAGGTTGGGGAGGTCCACAACCAGGGGACTGTCACTGAGAAGGCCTCTCCCTTGTTGCCTCTCTCTGAGCTTCCTTCAAAGGTAGCACTCAGAAAAAGTCTCAGATGTTGACCATGGCATGCAGGTGGACTCCTGTTGAAAGAGGTGTTCTGTCAAATATTGTGGTCCCAAGCCAAGTGTGGCTTTATTGGTTAAAACCAACGCTGCAAATCAACCTCAGAAGCATGTAAGCATTCAGTGCAAGAAGACCAAAATTCAAAGGATGTGTCCGGACTTTCTGATCCTGGGCAGTAGCCTAACTGCCACAGAGAGCTTCAGCTACTGGGTGGTATAGAAATTAAATAAATCCATGCATACAATTTGCACAAGCTTAAAGTTTCTGAACATTTCTCAAGGGCAGCCCCAGTAATCGAACTAAAAAATTGCCCGAGAGTAGATTCTTGAAACCAGTCTATCCTTACTTCTGTCCCCTTTTAACATTCATGTTGGATTTTGAAATTTCATGTTATTGTGTTCATGATTCATAAGTCACCTGGAAGGTATTTATATTGAAAAGAAGGATATAAACTGTATACATAAATACTAAAGGGCCCTGTTGAAAGCAGCAGCTTTAACCGTAGCTTAAATGTGGATGGCAGTAGCTTTAACGTGCTCCACATACAAAGCTGTTGTTTGCATCACTTTGAGTTCCATACATTTGTCGCTGTCATGACAATAAGATTAAAGCAGCAATTTTTCAGAGAACAAATAAAATATATTCCCTTTCAAAACAAACAAGCAAAATGCATAGTCCACATTTCTGGAACCTCTGCACTCATAGACTGAATACTAGACCGCTCCCTTTTGAACCTTCCACGTGCGGAGAGAACTTGTGTGGAGGCAACATTTCAAGCCAGTAGTTTGAAGAAATACTGTCATGAGAGGACTGTAGCATATCCCTACTTCAAGTGCTCCAATCAGCACTGTATACTTTGCAAAGAATTAAATTTCAGAACTGCTCTTTTCCCTGCTTTTTCTTGTCCCTCAAGCATGCACGCCAAACTATATGTTTACATCTAATGCTTTTTTTTCTTTTCCAGGGGATTAGATTTGCAGTCGACAAGTACAAGTCTGAAAGATGGGTTTGAGAACCTCAGTCCTCTCAGCCTCCCCCAGCTTCCACAACAAAGCATGTTACTAGCTGCAAGAGTAATCAAGTAAACCTGCTGATGGTGGAGGATATTACTGGAGCAAAGGAAGAAAATAACCAAGTTCTCGGCTGCACTGCAGTGAAGAAAATACCCTGGCAATGCTTTTTGTCAAATCATCCATCTCCTGACCTCAGTGCAATTCCAAATTATTGGCTGTGAACTACTTTGCCAGGGAAAGCCTTTAAAAAGAGAAAAAGAAAAACAAAAAACTTGCCTCTGGGGGTTCATCTCACAGAAACAGCAGACAGGGAAAGGATTAAAGCGTGCCTGCAGCAAAGGCAATTGGGGAGGGGGGAGTTCCTGGACTCCAGCTTAGTGCTGCACAGGGAGTTGGGAATTACATGACCAGGTATGGAGAGAAAGAGAAGAGGAAGAGACACCCTTTGAGTGTGAAGGCAGAGATCAGCACTCCTCTGGTCTCATCCAAAGAAGCAATCAATATTAATTAAGCAGAGGCAAAGTCAATAAAGGCGCTGGGCTTGAGCTTTATGGGAGCAATGCTTGATGGCGAGATCCAGGACTTGGCCAAGGGGCCACTCTCCGCAGTGCTGCCTGTTGATGGGCTGGCCAGCCCTTCGGCGCTGCTCTCCTGCTCTAGTTTCTCCTGAACCTATCTCAGATCCTTCCCTTGCAAACTTCCCACCTGCAAAGTGAGGACTGGGACCACAGCCTTGCACAAATAGGGTCGGGCTGATGATTTATCAGGTGGGAGAGTAAGAGACTGTAATTGACTTCAAACCTCAGGACCTAAATTGCTGGTGAAGCCTTAGAAGAGAACACAGATTTCACCACTCTCTTGCATATGCTGGGTAAGAAATGCAGCGTGCCAAATCAGTGGTGTGTGGGAGCCTTTCTGGTTTTTGGTGTGTGTGTGTGTGTGTGTGTGTGTGTGTGCACGATGTCCATGTGCTTAAAAGGTATGATTTTCGAAACCCCAATCCCAGCCTTTGTAGATCTACGGGGCGAAATGCTGATCCAGAGCTTTACACAAAAAGGAGGCTGTTGCTGTTGTTAGTTTAAATGAATTGAGTAATTCATCTCGCTGCACTCGCCCCCCCCCTTTGCCCAGCACACACCTCTATACATCATGCGCTAACTTTCAGCTGACTCTTCGTTTTAAAGCCTCGGGAGGAGGAGGGGGGGAAGGAAAATGGGGAGGGAATGAGAGGGGGAGGGAGAAAAGGAATTTCCATAGTAATTTGTGGCTGAGCTGATACAGAACCGCTGCAGCCTAGAAATTAATTCATCCTCTCATACTGTGATGCTCTCGGAGCTGCCGGCTCTCACTCTCTCCCAGCTTCTCAGCATGTGCTTGAAGGCACAAATGAATTTGGAATAACTTCTGTGTCTTTAGCAAAGGTCCACTGCCCACATACATACACTTCTTATACACACACGCTCCCGAATCGCTGCTATTTCACAACCTTAGCCAAAAAAAGGGAAAAAAAGTTTTGCGTCCATGTAACATGGACCAAAGAAAGCACAGACCAAAGAAAGCACTTTACAGACCAAAGAAAGCACTCAGGGACGTGCATTCTTAGAAAGCTAAGCCTACAGGTATCGTTTTACAATGTTTATTCATACAGCAAAGCCGACATTTCTGGTTGTACTAACCACGGAAGCATGCGAGCTCATAGAAGAACCATTACCTACCAGTTTACTGATGGCAGAGGCTGCTGAAGAAAAAGTGGTGCTGGTGGTGGTGGTCACCTTTTGGTGAGCTGAAATCATCATGGACATTGTGGCAAAGTGACAAGAAATCTCTTTTATTCTCTAAATCAGATCCAAGCCATGCTCTCTCTTTCCACTACACAAAAAGCTTGCAGATTCTTTCTCCCCCTCTGGGTGCCTTCTGCTCCTTTTTATTGGGAAATCACGTCCAAGATATCCAACATTTTATAGGTATATTTATGCATGCCTTTGTCCCTCTTCCTCCGGGGTTTTGGAATGCACAGATAAAGTACCCCCTCTCCCCCCTTCCCCAACAGCAAGTCTAATTTTTTGTTGTTGTTATTTTTGGTGAACGGCTTGCACAAGGATGCACTCAAGCACTTTGAAGAACAACTGCTCGCTTCACCCCCAACTTAGCTCTGAAAATTCTCTGGAGGTACCTAGCTAGCCTGATATTTCATAACCCACCCCTCTCCCCCCCTCTCCTTTCTCCTCTTCCCCAAGCCCACCAGCTCAAAATGCAGCTGAGAGTCTTTGGTTGTGATAAACCCCCAACAATATTTATGCTGTTGCCTTAGCCTGTCGTAAATTATTTCAGCTCCCAGGAAGAGATAGCCCCTCTGGCTCTGCTGGGTATGCCATTTTATTTATGTTGCACTTACATACCTGAATACTGAACTCTGTATTTAAATAAGACAACAAATCAATGCTACAAGGAGGGAGGAAGAACGGGTGCGGGGAGCATAGAAATGCTCCAGTCTATCCTTTCCAAATGAAGAGCTAAAATGCTAAAGAGGTTTCACAAAACTGCTGAAAGGGTGGGAAAATCTTATTCCTGTGACACCTATGGAAGAAAGTGTGTGTATAGGGGTGGGGACAGGAGAGTCGGAACCATTTAAAAAATCAGTTAAGCTCTTGTATGGATACTGCATTACCCACGGAAAGAAACAAAGGAAAATCGCTACACCCAGTACATGGTTTTCAGCTTGTGTTTATCAGCAATACTGGAGAGCAACCAAATGGTTTCTCAACATTCTGATTTAAAGGGTACCCAAAAGGCCATTTAGACCAACTTCCTATGTTACCCCAGGAATCACTGCACTCACACGACCCCAAGGGCTGCTTTACTTATGACTGTTTCCAGAAACATAGTCATGTTGGTCTGTTGCAATAAAAACAACAAACCTTGTGGCACCTTAATGAGCAACAAATTCACCGTCATATTCATAACTTATTATTGAAACTTTGCAGGCATATATTCCTCATTCCCCACTATAACTGTGTGTGTGTGTGTGTGTGTGTGTACATAGACATATGCCCATGGAGAGTGACCTCATGTATCTGATCTAATCAACAGTAATACTATGCTATGAGTCCCTAGAACCCGGTGACCCAAGTATCCATGGGGCAGTGTATCTACTTCAGGTTGCAGCCTGAATTTTCAAGCAGCTGCCCATAGCACTGAACCTAAGTGGGGCTAAGGTGCAGGACCATGGATAGCTCCTTTATATCTCAGGCTAACACCCAGAGTGGATACACTACCCCATGGATGTTGAAGCTGTCATTCTCCAACGTTATGAGCTGTTTCTCTCTAAGGTGTCATAAAATTCTGTTGTCTTCACCCAAGACAGTTCCTTACACAGTAATTACTTTTGGCTGTAGAAAATACATACTCTCTGTAACATTATGACACATTCACATACATTTGTTTTGACTTGAGTACACACTACAGAAACCCACAATTGGAAATGAGTTCACACTAGGTGACCTTGCAGCCTACAAAGTACCTCCTTTGAAACATGTCGGTATGTGCACAGAGTTTCCCAAATAACAGAAATATGTGCATAAGAAAATACTCTTCTGGGAAGCAGCCCTCATAGACAAGTTTATTTCTAGTTTTTGTTCTTTTGAAATAATTCTTCATTCCTGAAAACCCTGAATTTACCCTTTGGAAAGGGAGGACAACCTAGGAAGGTAGAAGAGGGAATTATCCAAGGTGGGTGGAACATGGAAAGATGGAACCATTTTCTAATCTTTAAATACTGGCATTGTTCCTCTTTTGCAAATAAAAAGGTTATTAGCAAAAGGATGCAATTTACAATGTACACTTCTCAGCTGAAATAATGTGATGATCGCAGAGTTTGATTTCCAGGTAAGCCATAGCCATGGTCTTTATTGCGGAGAGAGGCACTTGAGTAATAGGTGTCAGAAAGTCCTACTCTAGCTACGTTTGCAGAAGAGCACGACGGCTACACACACTCCTCATGACATCTCTTTTAATGAGAGAAGAGGTGTGGAAAAAATGGAAGATTTGTCACAGGGAAAGAATTGTGTGAGCCAGTCCTTCTCATCTGGGTGCCTTCCAGGGTAGCCAGAAAGCATGAAACTAAGTCACACAACAAACAACACATCAAATTGCCTACAAAACCACCAGGATGAGGGGAATGCCCCCCCTCCACAAGCCTGCCACAAAAATTAAAAGCTCCCCATGCACAAACATCCCAAGTGATACACCTGAAACTGACCTGGTTTCACCCCTCAGAAAGAGTGAACTTTGCCTGCAAGTTCCATCCAGTTATGCAGAATTAAAAAGTGACAGCCAGTATTTGATTTCCCCATTGTATTCAACAGAGAAATGTTCAAAGCTTTGGAAAACAAACTGAGGTAGGGTTGTGCTTTGGATCCAAGCTGAAGTTTTCACATCCAAGGCTCAAAGCCAATGCAACCCTGCACATGATGCTCAGAAGCAGAGTCCAAACAGATACATTTCTGTGCAACCCCCTTGTCCCCACCTGCTTACTCTGAAGCTCTTTCCCACCACTTTACATTAAGCACCGAGCAATGGCAGTTTGCTTGCCAGGCCACCATGAGGAAGAGATGATTAGCCAAGTGCGCACAGCATGCAGGAGACCTCTGGAAATGGCTTCTCCATGGTGATACGGTCCCACCACTGTCCCGATGTGCATTGTCAGCTATCACATCAATCGAGCAGAAAGCATCTATGCCAGCCACAGCTGCCTCTCAGATGTGGTGCAAGTCACATGTGGTCCTGGCTCTGTCTCCACTGCTTCTTCAGCCTGGATGAGAGCGCATTTGGGAACACCGTGCGCAGCTGCCTGAGTCCCACCATAAAAGAAAATGAAAATATAAACCACAATGAATAAATCACACATTTATTTGAAATAACACGAGACACCCAAAGTTCTCCTCAAACAATGCTGCTCATGATTTAATGTCTGTTGCTTTCAGAGTAAGATCTGCAGAAGACACAATTTAGCAAGGCCACGTTGGCTTTCCTCTCATGTGCACCATGATGGAGTTATATTTAAAAAAATAAATAAATCTGATTTTCTTGTTTCCCGCTGTCCACGCTGATAGTTTCTCTCCTCTCCGCCTCTCCCTCTTCCTCTGTTGCTTTGGATAATGGAGTAATGATAACGTTCTGTTCTCGCCTGTTCAGCTCTCACCTGGTGTACTAAGCACCATTCAGAGTAAGAAGAATATTGACAAATTAAAACATGCCCAGGAGAGGGCAACAAAGTTCACAGGGCAATTTCTTGAGGTCTGGGGCCATTTTTTCCACCTAGATCCCTGCTATAGGTCTGTGGGTTGTTTTGGGATACCTGAAAAAAACAAAAACAAAAAAACCCCCATTGGCTTGCAGCAAAATTCAACTGCAAACCATTCCATAGCTATAGTGTTTAAATGCAGCTTATTTCCAGGCTAAATTTTACCCTTTTGGTGCTCCACAGCAGCTACAGATCACCCAAAGAGCTAAACTTACCCTGCCTTGCCAAAGCATTCATTCCCCTTTGACTTTTTCCAATTTTGTCATGTTACAACCTGGAACTGGAAGGAATTTAATTGGTATTGTTACTGCTCGATGTACACAAGTTGCTTCACACCGGGCAAGAACAAAACATGTTTATTATGACAAAACAGTTAAGTAAAACAAACAAACTGGCATGCGTTGGTTGCGGAAGTATTCACCCCTAAAGTCAGTACTCTCACTCCTGCCCTATTCGCCCATTCTTCTGCAAAACAGATCCAGCCCTGTCAGGTCAGCCCTCTGGTGAAGAGCAACTTTCAATCTTTCCACAGAGCGTCAATCAGATTGTGCTCTGGGCTTTGCCTGGGTCTGAGACATTCAGTTCTTGTTTTTAAGCCTCTCCAGAATCACGTTGGCCTGCTCCAGAATTACTAGGGACCATCGTCCTGCTGGAGGTCTGCCTCCATCCCAGTTCCTTTGCAGACTGAAACAGCTTCCGTCTAAAATTGCCCTGCATGTGGCTCCATCCATCTTGCCCTCAGTTCTGACAAGCTTCCCAGCCCCTGATGAGGAGAAGGATCTTCCCAACGTGACGTTGCCATCTCCATACTTCACCACAGGGATCGTGTTCTAGGGGCAATGAGTACTGTTGACTTGTCACCACCCTCAATGTTTTGCAGCAAAGCCAAAACGTTCAGTTTTGGTCACATTAGATCATAGAAGTTTCCACATGTCTTTTTGAAAACTCCAAATAGACTTTGATGTGGGTTTGCTTCCACGATGGCCTTCTGGTTGCCATTCATCCATAAAGTCCATCTTTGTGAAGCATTTGGGTGACAGTTGTCCTATGGTCAGTTTCTGCCATATCAGCCACCGATCTTTCAGTTCCTTCAGAGTTTCTACGGGCCTCCTGGTTGTTTCTCTGACTAATGTCCTCCTTTGAATTTCAGTGGACAATCTGCTGTAGCGAGAGACATTGTTCAGCAATATTCTTTCCATTTTATAATAATAAATGCAATGGTGCTCCAGGGGATGTTCACCTTTTTCTTTTCTTTTTCAGTATGTCAGTCCTGACTCGTTCAGGTTGCTCCTTGGTCTTCCTACTGCTGTTTGTTTAGATTTGCTCTCCAACATACTCTGGGATCTTCCAGAAACAGTTGTATTTGATCGGCGATCAAGTGGCATGGAACTGCACCCAGGAGAACTTCATTCGACTGCTCACAGTACCGATGTGACTTCAGGAGTTAATGGGTTGCAGCCAAGATTATTTAGGCATCCGTGTCACAAAAAGGGCGTGAACATTTCTGCAACAGTTTGTTTCTGTTTACTTAATTTTGTGCCACAAAAAACCTATTTTGCACCTTCATGGCTGCAAATCTTGTGAATTTCAAGTGATAAAGATGCCAATTAAATCCATTTCAATTCCAGGATGTAACATATAGGAAAGTCAAAGGGCATGAATACTTCTGCAAGGGATTCTACAAACAAAGTTTTTTAGTTTTTTTAAAGTAAACTTTAAAGGTCCCTAACTTTCCTTAGCCTTCAAGTGTTTTTGCCACCCCTGCATCTGAAAGTATTCCATCTTGTGGCAATGTTTGTGGACTACTCTTGTCAATCACTGCCAACAATCATTCCGTCTTGTCTTGATCTCATAGCCTTGTGTTCCTAAGAGACTTTTTCCAGAGTACAGAAGGAATCACTGTCAGAACTGCAATTTGAACTATTATCCATCCCTTGGCATGTTATTGGGCTACTGTTATGCCTTCCAGCATCTCTTTAAAAATGCAAGCTGCAGAGTACATAGCATGTGGCGTTCTGAATTTCAGCGTAACTTTAAAAAAATCTTCCCCCACCTCCCAAAAAGGAACCTTTGTGAACCACAAGAGTCCAAGCACTCAATGCTGCCAGTGCGTTCAAAACTGGAACTAGTGCCCAAAGCCATCAAGCGATGAAAGCAATCAGCAAGCTTGTCTTACTCTTAACAAATCCTAGTTTCTCTCCCCTTCCGTCTGATTTCCTAAGAGACAAACCAGCGAGGAGCATTACATTACTTGGATTTCCTTCCAAGAGAGCAGCCTGATCTTTCTTATATCTCCTTCCTATGTAGTAAGTCAAAGGCAAGACGAAAAGGAAGGAGAAAGTTGGCTGGCAAGGCCATGGAGAGAAGATAGCAATATGAGAAGTGATAGTAGGAAATAGATGCATTTCACTCTCCAAGATCCGGCTGTAGGAAGGATACAGATGGCCTAAGGCAGGTGATCTGTCTGCTAAGCTACCCCACAAAGAATGCAGATGGAAAGGAAGCGGAAACTACAGCTGCAGTTGAACTCCAAGCAACGTTCCAATTGTAAAGTACTTGACTCTGGCATTGTGTCCTCTCACCGCAAAAGAATCTTATTAAAAAAACAAAAGTTCATTCAAACTGCAAAACAATTTTATTTCCACACAGGTTTGTTGTTTGTGACAACAAATGGTGCTTGGGGCTGGGCAGGTTTGCACAACACAAAGTTTTGTAGGAGGATTTTCTTGTGCAGGATGTTCTGTGTGCCTCTGAACCCTGTCGCGGTATTTCGGCATGGTATGCTTGATATTACGCAACTACGATGAGAAACCATGGTTTGCTGTATGGTTTTCACACTTCACCATGGGTTCTCTCATCATCCAAACCCAGCATTGTGGTTTCCATGGTCCTGGCATGCAGCTACCACAGAGTCTCTTGGAAAGAGCAGGAGCTGCTGCAGCCATCCACCATGGGACGGAGTTTCAGGAGCAATGGCTGATGGGATACATGCTACAGTGGCAGGACTGAGTAGGGAGGGTGGAAAGCATGCTAGTATAGAAACCGCTTGATTGTCTGTCAGGCACATCCAGGCAAAACCCACACCTTATAGAAACCATGCAGGATGACTCAGAGACTCAGCGATCAGGCAACCTAACCTAGCTTTGAGCAGCTGCCATTTTGCAGGCTCAACTTGCTCTTATTTACACTATAAGGCTATGAGAAACACACTTCTTTATCAAATTTATATTGCAATAAATGATTGCTACACACCGACACTGCCATGTAAGCGCCAATCGTATCTGGTTTTTTGAACAGGTTAAGGACATGAGTGAAGTAGCAATTAGCCTGTATTGTTTTACTTTGAATAAGGGAGTACAACAGGAGATTGCTTTGAAAAGGAGGCACTACCTGTTTCTGCCCAGGGCTACAGAAGTAGTTATACCTTGTTCCTGGCCTGTTTGAACTGCATTCTTAAAAAACAAAAGCCAATTATTAAGCATGGAGGGAGGAATCCTTTTAAAAATATGTCAGAGTAGGAACATAATACATGCTGGTAGCTACCCTGACATTTTGGATGGAAAGTTAAAAAGTGTATGGACTGGACTCACTCCTCGTATGAAAGAGAACATTATGGATACAGATTCTGGTTCAGCCAAAGAGGCACCAGATGATGCAGCTGCAATGCCAAGGCATTCTGTGGGAAAGTTTAGTGAGCAAACCGATGCGGACGAGGAAGGATATAACTTCATCCACCTAAGAACAGGGTATCAAGTTAAGAGTGCAAACCAACTGAGAAGCAGCCAGTGCTCCAAGCAATTGGCTCTAAAAAATGAAGACCCACCTTGACCGTGTGATTTGCTTTCTTCAGTTTAGAAGGCAAAAGAGGAGGGTTATTCTGTTTGGAATCAACCTGCCACCATAAAGCCAAATTTCCCTAATGGCCATATTCTAATATTTCTTGTTTCTTTTGTTACTGACTTCTGCGATGTGTTTCCTTTGTATGACAAAGCCAGCCGAGCTGGTCAGCTTTAACATAGCAGACTTTTGTTGATTCATTTAAACAAATATCTAAAGGCCACTGAGAAGAGGTTTTGAGGACCTGGTTTAAAAAAAGTTCCATTCCAACTAAAAATGATCATGAATCAAGATTAAAGATTTAAAATGTGATAGGGAATGGGTAAAAGGACACCTATTGAGAATTTTGGCAATCTGATGAGTTTTTATTTTGAACCTTGTTTAAAGGTACTGGATTTTAGGAACAGACTTCAATGCCTGTGTCCTCCTTGGGTATGTTATTTCTAACATGTTATAATCCAATGATAAAAACCCGCATGAGTCCCTCTGAATTTCTGGAATGCTAACGGGTATACTTTGACACGTGTGTCTATGAGAGAGATGCCCATTGCACATGTTGGTCTCAAGCAATAGGTAAGCTGGTGTTACAACAAGAGAACATGGGATGGAGTAATAATTAAAAAGATTCAGAATACCTCAGCAAGAAGCAGTTAGCCTGGCCTGAAGTGAGTGGTCACTCGCTCTTCACTGACTTTCCAAGGTCCTGTGTTATCAGATTCTGAAGAAGAGCTGATGGGAGGGCAGGAGGATCAAGGGGGCGGAACGTTTCCCAGGCTGACTATGGGAACAGATATGCTGTGGAAGAAGGTGGTTCCCCGGAAAGGAGGGAGAGCTGTTGCCTTGCCTGGTTCCTGAACCCGTGATCAGGTGTTGGAAGAGACAAGCTACCCAGGTAGAGGGCTTGCATAGGCTTCACCTCCAGCAGGAACCTGCACTGATACCCAAAGGGGAGGCAGAGGAGATGCTTCCAGTTTGGGTTCAACCCTCTTTACACAAAAAGAAGCTTAACGTTCAGCTTGTAAGAGGGTCTCGGCAGTTGCATTGCCTTGTTGGCTGTGAAGCACCAATAAAAATCTGCATTGTAAAGGACTGCTGGTGTTGAGTTTGTGGACAAAGAAGAAAGGGTCCGGCTGCTGACATAGTTGAACAAACAGGAGATCATACTAGCCCTCTACAGGTATACATACTGGGTTCCAGAAACACATGTAAAGGGTTGCTGGCATTACACCAGCAGGCTCTCTCCCCTGACTGCTTGAGGGTGCAATCCTATGGCAGCTGATGCTGCCTAAGCCACAGGAAAAAATGGAGCCCTGGCTCCAACCTCAGAAAAGTGCTGCAGTGTCAGAGCTGGAGCTTTGAGTTTGGGGTGCCCACCCTATGTCCTCACATCCAGCATGATTCTTTCACTAGCACTGCAACTGCAGATCAGGGGCCCCATGAGTGGGGAGGAGAGGAGAAAGGATCCACTAGGATGTAAGGAATCCTGGCAGTGTCTCAGTCCCTCCTCTTTGTGAGCCAGTGTAAAACATTCAGCTAGCCCAAAGCAGCTGTGTCGTGTGTTATGGAGCATGGGAAGAATGCCAAGGAAACCCTTGTTTCCACATTCTTCCAACCTGCCCTTGGATGTCCATTAACGCACCAGAAAGTTGCCATGGACGATGCCCTAAATATCTAAAGAAAGCTTCTGAGTGGCTAGCTTGACAATTTAAATGCAAATCTGCAGGTTGGCTTCAATGCTGTTCTGCCCACCTGTGATGTACTTGCTTTGAATATCTGTTAGGAGCTGAGTAATAAGCTCTTTCTGGACTCGGATTACCTCTGAATGCGGGTGGAGAATCCTATTAAGCAATGTCCCCCAACCTCCTTCTGCATAAAGGAACCAGCCAGTAAGGGAGAAAGGCCCTTTCCCCTACATTCAGTGTCCAAGGATATACTGTTTACCAATGAGAACTTATTCAAACATGCAAGTAACCTCCACCCTGCATTCAATAATGCTAGAGTGCATTACCTCTGTTCAGTTCTATATGTAAATAGGGCTTATGGAAACACTGCCTACAGCAAAGGCCTTCTCCAGTTTCTCCAGTCATTCAAGAAGAATAGTTGAATTGCTACACCAAGAATAATTGGCAGAGACAAGCTACAGTGGCTTTTATATAGCCATGGAAATGCATTTGCCTACACCTGAGCATCTTCTAGGCATTCCAAGGCCATATGCTATCACATAATCTATGACAGTGCTAGCACGAAATCTTTCAGCCCCGTAGCTGATGTTGCCTTTCTTTCAAGATGTAAACCTTGTAGATTACTATCTTTCCACACACACTGGATTGTATTCTAAGTTGCCTTAACACCAATGGGAAAACAATGGGACTTATGGAGATTGTCCTGCATAAACCATGCGAACACTTGAAAATGTATGATACCCTCTTATGTAGTAATTTTAATATGGTTTTATTGCTGGCCCCATGCCTGCAGAAAGACCATCTTAAAAACAAAGAATACACAATGGGTTGGTTCCAAACCATGCTAGATGGACGTAAATTTCATTCAAACTCTTATTCTACTACTTCGTCCTGAGAACCAAAATGCCTTTATCACCAGATACACATTTGCACAGGAATTAACATCTACTGACGTGATGACAAAAATACATATAAAGTACATGTGTGTACTTTTTACACCCATAAAATGCATGTTGCATTTTATTTTATTTTATTATTTATGTGCTGCTGTAAACCAATAGATATAGCTTTTGGGTGGTATACAAACAAAATAAATTTAAAAATGCTGCCACTGCCACGGCTCCAACACTTTAATTTAACCACTGATGATTAACAGGCTGGGACACAGATAATGAGTCCATGAGGAAGAACAGCAACACATTTCTCAGGGGCAAAAGCATCTTAAGATCTAAGTCATAGGTACAGCACATGATGCTGACCATTGTGAATACACTGACCTATATTAATCTGCTGAACTTACGCCATTAACTTACTCCACTGGCAGTGCCACTGCATTGTTTGACAGTCCTCAGTTTTACAGGACACCTTAAGGAAAAGCTTCTGTGTCTGAATGCTGGTTTTGCAGAATGAAATATAAGAGAAAGATCTGGCAGAGGTTCTCCTCATAGTTACGGATTAAAGAGAGGCAACAACTATGCTTTTAAAAAGAACTTCCTTATCAGTTGATAAGAATCCAAGAAATCAGTGCTGGATGACATCAATGGCCCATCCAGTCCAGCTCTCCATGCACACGGTGGCGAATCAGCGGCTCACAGGATGAATGCAAGTTGCCCACCCACCTAAGGTTCTCAGCAACTGGCATATGCAGGCATGCCATCTCTGATAATGGAGTGTGCTACACATGTGCTACACATGGCCAAGAAGGCTAATAGCCATTGATGGTCTTGGATTGATCCAAGGTCACTCTGCCTCTTCCATTCCAAAGCTTTGCCCTGGAATGACTGTGAAAAAACTGGGCCAGAGGACATGTCATCCCCTTTACCGAAGATGTCAAGGAAATGCAGTGAGTCCTGGAGGCTGGAGACACACAGACAAAGATAACATGCTGTAGCCTTGTGAACAAAGTCATTATATCTGTCCAATGCTGTGGAATATAACTGCTTGTTTCTTTCCCTGTGGCAATCTGGGTATTGTTCCCACAGAAGGTGGTCTATTGGATCCTGTATCAACACTTGCCCTGCTGGAACAAATGAGAGTCTGAGACTTTAACCAGAGGAAATCCCTCACTGATTGTGTCTTTAATTCATACTGCCATAGAATTTGATAAGAAGCCCTTACATCAAACATAACTATAACACAGAGCTTTATAAAAGAATTTGAAGCTCTCCAGCCTCCTCAAGTACCAAAGGTCTCCTGTGATACTCCTAGTTCTCCAACATCTTCAAAAATGATACGGATGAATGAATTGAACATGTACTTATTATCAGATTTGTAACAAAAATGGAAACTACAGAGAGGAGAATTAAAATGCATAATGCATGTGCTAAATTGGAACACTCTATTGTAAGAAACAATATCAAATTCAACAGTGATCGAATGTATATTTGGAAAGAAAAACCATGATGTAGATATAAAGAACGTTGAGAAATGCAGAAGTTCTGGAGGGTCTGTTACTAATATGGAATAAGAATTAAGAGTCCTATTAGAAAGGAAGCACTGTGTTGTGTTCAGAACAAACTGCCTGCAAGGCATGATGAAAAATCAGAGTGTCTTGTTTTCAGCAAATGTTACACACAAAAGGAGATTTATAGTCACTTTTTGTCAGTGGCGATTACCTAAAGGCCCTGTGTGTTCTGCATAACAGGAAACCATGCTTTTTACACGTACCTGCAACCCGAAGAGCTATGCCAAGGAGATGCAAATTTTATGTGCTGCACACAGTTGCATGATTTTAGTGTGGGTGGGGCTGTAAATTGTGAAGCACAAGCACTCCTTTTGACAGTCCTCAGAGCCACAACCCCGAGGGTGGGGGCAAGAATGCTTACCAACTAACCAGTCCTACTAATCTGAATCTCTACTCAGAGTTGGTCTTTCCAAAGCGAACAGGACTCAACTGCTCATTCAGAGACCAAGACTTCCCAAACTACTTTACATTCTCAAACAGGAGAGATATTATTTAGTTTCTGGGAAAATTTATTTCCCCCAGCTACTGTACCGTACTCAAGTGTGAGGGGAATGTCAGATAATGTCAGTACCCTGTTTGTTTGTTTGTTTGTTGACTGGTTGTGTTACTTTACCTCTAGCTCCGCTACTCCTCTGGTAGCATCAAGCTCCCATTTGCTCCTAGGACGTAACAGAAACTGTCTGCACGGAGTATGATTATTTCAGAAAAGAAAGCTGCAGCACTTCTGTTGCCACTTCTTCCAATTAGGCCAAGAATGGAAACAGATGGCCCTTTACTGTTTGTATCTCTGCTTCTCCCCATGGCTATTCTTTACTTTTGATTATCTCATTAGCAGGCAAACTCCACCAGTGTACTTAGCTGAGTCCCTGGGAATGACCTTTCATGTTCGTGAAGCTGCTTGCAGTAGCAATCCCTGGAAATAAGTACCAACCTACTGTGCCATAAAATTCCACTCACCAATTCACATATCGGGTTGGATCAAGATTTATGCTGGATCTACTGAGCTTTGGAAGTGGGCTTCTCCATTTCCTGTGCCACCCCTCCTGCCCACTAAAAATGCTCTGTAGTATCAGGAGACCCTGGACCGGCTAGTGGGGTATGGAGGAAGGATGCTCCTCTCCGAACTGTAGAGGAACCTTCCATGAGCAGCACCCTGCATCTCCCAGAAGACTCCTTGTGAATCGAACCCTTAATTTTGTTCTTGACACAGAACATGCATTATTCAAACTTACAGTCAATCCATAAGAATTGACAGTCGATGAGATTACTTGATACATTTCCCAGCATTAATGAGTACAGATTTCACATAAAGCTGTGGTAACCATCTTGTAAGAGACCCTTCCATAAGCTGGCTATGTTTAAGTTGACAACTGGATGCATTTTCCAAGGATCAACTGGCCATGCAAATTTGCCTTTAATTAAGCAAAAGAAATTTGCCATTGAAGTGAGGATTCCTGTAGCCTCAGGTTATAATGAATTTTGTACAAGAACATCCCCATTTACCTGAGCATATGTGGCTTTTTGGTATGCAAATATTTTTTTATGCTGCTTAAGGCATCTGGGTAGATGGAGCTGTATAGCAGCAACTTATAAGCTACAATTTAGCTTTAAAATCCCATTCAAAGGCTGGCTTCTCTTTTAACAAGATGTGGATTTGCTCAAGCACAAATGATATTTTAATGTGGCCATTTCTTACTTGTTTCCTAAAAACTACTTTATTTAATTTATTTAGGCTTGCAAATGTTGTTGGTAGCTAAGTTACATTTTGCTACTAGATGGATCACACTGAAAATTCCCTCACATTTTAAAGCATATATTTACCGGGAAAGATGGCGATACCTAAAGTCATAATACAGAATCCACCATCTGTATTTTTAAAAGAAGAACTTGAGAATTAGGACTCTGGCTTCATAGTCTTTGACTGCATTTGATCTAAACTATGTGTGCCAAATTCCACCAGGGGAACAATAAGCCCTGAAGAGACAACCACATCAAGCTATTGGGAAACCTCAGAGCTCATGGGATGCAATGTAGATACAGGCATGGAATAAAGCACACTGTGCCATGATCACAATGAACTTGAAAAGCCCACACCAATATTTTGTGGATTTGTTTCCTTTGTTTATCCTTCCAAGAAGCTTAAAGCAACATAAATGCCCCCCCCCCCGCCCTTTCTTTCACGACCACCGTATGAGGTAGGTTAGGCAAGAGGAGTGACTTCCATGGATGGGTCGTAATATGAATCTGTGTCTCCCCTGCCCAAGTCCAGCTCTGTAAACACTCTGCCGATGTGGAGTTTCACTGAACTGCACAAGACCCAAAGATCTGACAGAGCAGGAAAATGGCAGGTGGGGAGTGTTGAAAGGCTGCTTGATGGCAGAGGCTTCGCTCACTAACGGATCTCTGGAAATATACTAGTAACAGAGCAATCACAGAACAACACATTCTCAGTTATCCTGAAGTATAACATTTCTCAGGGAACATCAAAAACATGAAAAGCTGCCATATGCTGAATCCAACTAGCCCTGTGCAATTACTCCAACTGCCAGCAATACTTCAAATCCTTATTTATGCCAAAGTCTCTCCTACCCCTTGGCACCCACAATCTTTTTGACTAGACTAGACACGGATTTATCCTAAGTTCAACTGCCTGACAAATGTGTCAGGCGGACCATCATCCTTCTAGTATTTAGTGAATACTCTTAGTGCTGCCTCCAGGTTTGGAGTACCCTTAGACAAGGCACTCTTGGAGGCCCCTCACTCAGTCAGTTTACTCCCACATGGCCACCGTTGCCAATTCCTTCTGCTCTTTTTCCTCATAATTTCGGCTGGCATGTCATGGAGACAGCCGGGAGTAAGTAGGCCGTGCTAACTGTCGCTGCCTACTTACTAGTTCTGCTTGCTTGCTATCTGCAGAGCCGCACAGCTCCCCCTGTTGGCCTGAGTTACCTTGCAAATACTTGCAGGACCAGTATCAGGTCTCCAGATGCTTGAAGGATTAGAACCACCACCACCGTGGAAACAGGAGGAGCTATAAAAGGCTGCTCATCACACGGACCTCTCTGATAGCTGCTTTGTGCTCCTGATCTGGCTTCAGACTTCAGTACTGCCTGGATTCTGCCTGTTTCTGATTCTGCCTTAGCCTCTGGCCCTATCATACATTCCTAGGTTTCTGATTCTTGCCTGTTCCTGATTTTGCTGCTCCAGTTGTAGACACCTGCTGCTTATGTCCCAGAGCTACACCTTCAGCATGCGCATTTCCTCTAAGCCTGAGGGAGCCATTGTCCAGTAGACCTGGGCTTCTGAGAGGCTTTCACAGAGTAAGAGGAGTGGTTCCCTTAAGGATCAATAACGGGTTAAAAAACACAAAGCGGAGAGTTGGAATAAAAGGTAAATTATCCCAATGAAGGGAAATAAACAGTAGGGATAAAAGGGATCTAGATGGAAGCCAGTGCTTTTCATAAATGATCTGGAATTAGCAATAAGTAATAGAGTGACAGAGTTAGCAGATGACGACAAATTATTTCAGATTGTTAAAACAGAAAGGGATTATGTGAAGCTCCAAGAAGCTCAAAAACTAGGGGAATAGGCATTAAAATGGCAAATGCAGCTCAGTAAAAGCTACTGTGAAGTGATGAATATGGGATAAAAACGCCACTGCCACATATACGTATGTTTATGGGATCTGAGAACTGACCAAGAAAGAGATCTCCTGATTGTGGTGGCCAGATTAATAAAAAGGATGAGTCTGTACGTAGCTGCTGTGAAAAAGGGAAATTACAAGTTAAGCATAATTAGGAAAGGAATTAAAAATAAAACTCCCTAGCTCATGCTACCTTTATATTGTACAGCCATGCTTGGTGTACCGTATAGTCTAGTCATCACATCTGAAAATGGATATTCCCAAGTGGGAACCAAATACTACACACTGATTTCAAATGGAGCAAAGTACAACTAACAACCTAGATCCAACCTATAGGATTGGAACATGCATTTTTATGAATTCTGTGGAGCTGAATACTTACAGGTTATTTCTAGTGATAACACAGTATTGAAGAAGGAGCTGTGAGCAGCAATATGGAGAAGAGTTGATCTCAGATGAAAGCAGGTAACCATTTACGAGGTATCTACTTTAAAGGCAATACTAATAACTACATAGAGAGATGGTCATCTCGTCTCTGAAGGAAAGGCATCCACACAGCAATAAAATGGAAGGAAAACAGATGACTACCAGCCTGCATGGAAGATTAAGACCCAATGTTTTCAAGTCATAAGACTGTTCTTTGGGACAAGTGAATTTATTTCTTCCAGGGATGGTACACGCAGTTTTGATCGACAGCGTCTGAACCCGAAGGGGCACTGCCACACTCACCCAGACATCTAAGGAGAAGGGGAGACTTTTGGATGCGTGATGTACAGAAGTCCCTTAACAGCGGCTAAGCTGTGCTAACGTGATGTGGAACATGAAATGGATTGCAGCAGGGACTCCAGCGTGTCCGCTTTGTATTTTGATTCCACACAGGGCGTGCAGGTCCCTTTCAAAGCACATAAGGTGACCCTTGTTTATACTGGTGAGGAATAAATAGGGAAGAACAGGATGTTGAGTGCATTTCATTTATTACAATTAAATTATATGATGCACATTGGAGAGATTAATATGCTCGAGCGTTAAACACCAGTCACACTTCCTGTACAGTGTAAAGAGTTTTGAATTAAAAGGATTTGCAAAGCTGAAGTGTGCTTGTGCATCAACAGCCTCTTGTTGAATGTGAGATTTAATTAGCCTACATAGACCCTGATTGTGCACAAAGGGAAAAATGAATTTCACAAATTTAGCTCCTGTGTGAGGGTTAGATTTTCCCCATGTTGTGGGAACATCAGCAACATGATGAGAAAAAGCCCAGTTCATAAATTTTAACAAATGCCTTTCATTTAACCTGACGCCAAAAACATGACAGATTTGGCAACAGCCAGCTCAAGGTGGGGAGATTATTCCATAGATAGGGCCACCACTGAGGAAGCCCTCCCTCTTGTTGCCACCCACCACAATTCAGAGCTGCAGGTACCAGTTATTAACCTGGCTGTAATAATAATATTAAAATTAATAGTAATTCATATTAATATGAATTAATATCCAAAACAAGAAGGGAAATAAGTTTTCTCCCTGTTTGTGAAATGTATATGTCTACCTCTTCACATTTGTGGGTATGTAATTCTACCCACATGCTTTCTTACACTCAGTACTGACCACTGAGTTTTTTCTGTCAATGGTTCCTGTACTTTTTATTAAGGGATCCAGTTTATTCTGGTACCAATCAGAGACATTTCTATTCTCCCAAGCTTTTAAACAGTTGAGCATGGATTGCTCTAACTGCTAGTTTTTAATCATTTGTCCCAGAGAGGATGCTGTTAGTGTATCTTGTTGTGAATTGCCCTGTTGAACCATTCTACTGAAGGATAGTATATTGATACATAAAGTCATCATTCAAATCAAGACTTCATTAGTACGCTTCAGACAGCCAAAGCAGGCCCTTGACATTTCTCTCCAAAAACTAAACGTGGAATCACAAATAAAGGCAGTTTATACTTTTGCAGGAACAAAATTATAGATCTCACATTATCATTTCAAACTCTGACATTTGCAGAGAACTTCAGAGGGGTGATTTGATGGCAAGACACAACCTTTTGCCTATCTATCCACTTTCTTATCAGTAGGATTTTTTTAAAAAGAAAGATTTATTTCACAGGTTTGGAAAATTCCACTGACGTGTATCAATGGAAACATAATCCCATCCATGAGCCTATCAATATTCACATATCTGTAGCAATCCGATAAGTGTCCACGTCTGGTTCTGCTCTTTCCATTTGGCTTATGGCCATCAAGCTCACCATACTGAGATGTTACGCATGGGTCAATATTTAGAGAGTATTACTGAAAAGGGATTTTTCAAAGGAAGAAGTAGGAGCTAGCTCCCTCCCTTGCCTTAAAAGTCAACTAGAGTTGCCCAGCTGCTCTTCAAAGCCTAAAAACCCCAAATTCAGTCGTCTTACTTCTCCTTCCATCATCAAGTTATCCCCCTATAGTTCAGAGGTAACATCCACAAGCTGGCCACCAAAACATTCCCTGCAAACACCAGTGTGTTGCCTGCACAGTGTACTTTTACCTAGTTTACCTGCTTCTCTGCTTTTGGTCCACGGTCTCCCTTTTGACATTTGCAGTAATAACAAATAGTAATACAAATAACACTGCTATCCAACTGCCATGGGACCTAAAGTACGCCGACAGCAACCACCCTGGAATGTCTCTTCTGGCTGCAGTTCCTTCTCCTATAAGATTCAGGGGCTTGCAGTAAATAATGCATTACATCAAAAGTCTAAGCAAGCAAGGAAGCATCGCTGTGCTTCCAAGGAATCCTTTTGAAACTGTGCAAGAATGGAATAGTATGGTATAGTTTTCTGTCCTTGGCCTGGAGGTATAGAATAAACCACCTACTGTCCTTGTTGTTGTTGTTAGTCACGAAGTTGTGTCCGAGCCTTCGCAACCCCATGGACAACATTCTGCCAGGCCTTCCTGTCCTCCACCATCCCCCGGAGTCCACTGCCCTTGAGTCAGGGCTTAAGAACAGGACTGGACCTGCGGTGCACGAACACACACTTCCCTGTCAGTAAAGTTGTTGACCCAGGAGCAGAACAAAGACAGAGACAGTGATTTCCATGTTCCCAGTGGAGATCTCTCTTTCCCAAGGGGGCCTGAACTACGACTACATGTCTGAGCATTTGCGGTCTGAAAGTTATGCTATGTATGAGATATTTACCAAGGAGGCAACCAGTGTCTGGTAAATGCAAACAAAGGCTTGTGCCCTTGGAGCTAAAAGCAAGGATACACATGCAACCTGAACAGCAATGCCAACAAATGCTATGCAACACACAGCCTTGAAAGGCAAATTTAAATGCACACAAGGCTTCAAGTTTGGCCTATGTAAGTATTTAGGACATAGGATGTATCTCTGTCCAAGACTTCTTCTCAAGCAAACTGCAGCTGTGGGAAATGTTGTGGTAAGAACTTAGCCATGAATGTTAAGGAGTACCTTGTTCCAGGATAGGACTCTGCATAACAGAGTCCGAAATAGGCTGGCTAACTGAGTCTGGAAAGAGTCATGCCTCTTCTCAGCCAGTTCTCTGCCATTCTTTCAATACTTTGCAGAAACCCTTAGACTGGAAAGGCACTGTGAAAAGCCATTGCTATTTTAATTCTGAACACAGGCAGACAATCACAGTGTGCCAAAAGGAAGAGACCACAGCTGGTACGGAAATTAAATTTACTTGCATGCTTCCAATAATGTATTAGACACAGCACAAATGATGGAGGGATAACAATAAAGAAAACACATTTGAAATTTAGGCCTGGCAGGGGAGTGCAGAAGTTTAGTGTGTTTTATGGAATAAATGTTGTTGCTTTTTCTAAAAATTGCATTTACAGCTACTGTTGGTTTTAGCATATGGAAAATAATGATCAATCAGTTCTCTAATGGTCACTTTTCATCTCCTCACTTTCAAAAATGGAAGTAAAAAGGAAAGGGAGCGTAACATCACACAATTCTTTTATCTATTTGATTTTTTTCCAGTAGATCCTTTTGCTACACACCAGCAATGTGTCATGAGGTATGGTTCTCCTCCTGAGTAAACATGCTGCTCCAGTTTCTTTCCCCAAGGTTTTATTGTTGTACATCCCTACTGTTGTACACCTCCGAGTTTACCCAGAATGAAGTGTTGCTCCCTATCTAACACCTCTCAATCTCCACCTTACTTGTAGCCCTTTCTCTTATGCTGAACCAAGGGCAGGGCACTGTGATACCTCGCCTGCCAGCTCTCTTCCCATTGCTCCATCACCTCAATCTCCCACCTGTGCTGTCTCCTAGCAACCAACATCACCTCTTAAGGGGAGGGACCTCTACATCTGGCAGACAGCTCACCTCTTGGTGCACACCCAGGCCAGATCCAAAGTCTGCCCCCTGTCCTTTCATTGGCAGATTGGGGCTCATGTCAGCCTCAGCTGCCAACTCCACCCCTTGCGGTGCTTTCTCCCCATTCCCACGGGATGGCTGGCCATCACCTCCTTGGCTGGATCTGATACTGCAGTTTGCTGACATTCCAGAACACCATCTTCACTGCCTGAATTCCTATTCACATCAAAGCTATAAACTGGTCACACACATTCTGCCACCTTTTCCCTATCACACAATGCTTATATTTTGAGGATAACATCTGAAATTAGCTTAACTGTACATCAAAAATTCAGTGTGTGAAAGTGATCCAATATATGTTTACAAATAAGCATATCATACAGTAGATTTGGAGTACTAGGACTAGCTGAACTGGTAGCATATCTCGATTCAACCTGTGTGGGATCAAAATTGTTTCCCAGAACTATTTTTCTAATAAAGATCTACAGATCAACAGATGACTATGAGCACAGGAGTTGATGCTGTAACATAGAAATACTTTTCTATTTTCCTTGACAAATTCTCTTATGTGCCCAATGAACGCACAAGTTGCACACAGTATCCTGGTTGCAGGCTATACCCCAAACTTATGCACCCTCTGTGGATGTCACCTATATGTACCACATACACGCAGAGGGCTTTCTCCACTGTTGGAAACCTCAGGAAAGCAGGGTACTGCCCAGATGAAGAGGCTCTCTGCACATATATCTGCTGGGTTTTCCAAGGTATTCTAATGAACGAATGTCGGTAGGAGATGGTCAGAACCTACCAAGGCCAATCCTTCAGCTTGAATCCACGGTGTACATGAAGGAAATCTATTTTAGTGATGTGTTCATTCACTCGGGGAATTTTTATGCTTCCTTTCAGGGAAAAGCTCTCTGAAGACAGCTTTCAAAAACTGCTTTAAAAAATATAAAAATATAGAAGCGCACAAAATGATCCGATTCCAGATAAAAAGCATCAGAAGTCTAAAACCCCAGGACACAATTCCTCAATAAAACTAGAAGGTTTGAAAGCACCTTCTCCAAAATAACGTCAATGGGGCCATGCTTTCCTTTGGGAGAGCATTCCAAAGCTTTTTTTTTTTTTGGTGGGGGGGTCACTTCTGATTATGTACTGCCACTAGTGCTCATAAGGCTAGTGTACCTTGAGCTGGCATGAGCCAATACACGGGGCTTAAGAGGGACAGAGAAGTGCCCGGCCTGAAAATGCAACTCAGGAATCTTTGCTTCACCCCTCATCTCAGGCGTCTACTCACCAAATAGCCTAAAGCACTGTTGCTTCAGTGCTCCATCAGCTATGCAGGTTTATTATATGCTGTAAGGAATACTGAATCTTAGAAGGGATTCTATGTTCACAGTATATGTTGGGCACTTAAAGCACACTACCTCCCTTCATTATCCAAAATACTTATTCGAATTCCTACCATGGATAGCTGCAAAATAAATAATTAGCATAAAACTGAAACAGATAGGAGTGAATGACTCCATAGGAAGATTTAAAAATAAGCGAATGGAGAGAGGAATGGAAATGTACATCAACATAAAAGATCAGTCAAAAATGAAGTGCTTTAGAGCCAAGCTACACATTACTTTCAAGATATACCCATATCATTCTTTCTGGGCCTGATCAGAACAGAATCCTAGTTTGGATTTAGAGGGACTGAATCCTTTGACAGCACCCCCAGCCCACCCCCAATAGTCCAAACCTGTCCAGGACTGCTGGTGCATGCAATTTTTATTGCCCAAAGGTGATGTATTTATTTAACATATACATTTTTGCAATATAAAATACATGTAAGTAGGCCCTATAATATGGATAAGGCCACAGTGGTTAAATAACAGAAAGTATGGCTTATTTTTCAAATATGTAGCTCTGGTCTCAGTCATTCTGCTGGGTTTCTTCAGACAGTCACTTCCTTAGCAAGTGGCCATTTACTGCTATGTATACACTCAAGCTGTTTGGGGGCCCTTACATTTTTATATATCTAGAAAACTATACCCTACTCTTCTGGCATATTTTCAATGCTGCTCACAACAAAGAAAAAAATAAATCAAACAAATAAAAACCATTTTAAAAAATTAGAAGCCAGTACTAACTACAAAGCCTAGCAGCCAGTCAGAAAAATTTGCTCTGGGAGAAAAATCCCAAAACCCAAATGAAAACGGAAGGCAGCAAAGAGGAATAATTCCAGAAGGAAAGCCAGCCTAACACTGTAAGCGTCCAAGAATTTTTCCCCATCAGCCAATGACAACATGGTTTTAATAGCCTTCTCTGTCACCATAATTGATCCAACAACAATTAACTAGGTTTGCACAACTTACTGCATGCTGACTCAGGTTTGTAAAACATTCAGACTTAAATCAATCTCTGGTTCAAAGAAAAGGATTGTTGAGCTTGCCAGACCAGGTGAGCAGTGCCTCAAACTCATGGGCCAAATTCGGGATTTCACCTGGGATTTCAGTCTGCCCCTTTGGAGTTCCCAAAAGGGCCAGACCTCTTTTTCTGGGCCTACCACCTTTCTCCCAGCCACTGATCATCTGACTGCGTCCCGTTTTGTACTGACTTTCTGCATTCCAAATGGGTGAAAAACCTCTCCTAGGGCTTTGTAACCGGCATCAAGAGCTTTAAGCTCTAGTCTTAATAGGCCAGTAGTGTGGGGACAAGCAGCCCCCAAGTTACAAACATTGATATACAAACAATTCATACTTACAAATGAACTGCAATAAAGCCTATCATTTTTTTTAAATCACTGAAAGAAATTTTCATCATCATAAAGAGGAAGCAAAAGGGGAGAGAGGGAGAACTCCAAAGCATCACCATAGAAAGACAGTAATCAAAAGCGGAGAGAGAGAGGCCTTCAAAGTATCACCATATCAAAAGAGGAAAGAGGGAGGTCTCTAAAGCAGAAAACCTCCCTAGCATTTCTGCCTTGCCCATCCAGAAAGGAAAACCTCCCTAGCACTTCATTGGTTCAAAGAGGAGTCACTGGTGAGTTTGGGTGGGGAGGCGGTAGAGATATTCACCTTTTTTTCAGTTCCATGGGGTTATTGTACCCTAAACCCCTGTGAATGTGGAGGGATGGCTGTATGTGATCTGATTACATACAATTCGATTTAAAGACTATTTTCCCAGGAACAGAACTCATTCATAACCCTGGGACTGCCTCTATTTCTCCTTCAGCCCCAGCCGCCCCTGCAAAATGGCCCCACGAGCTCCCATGAAATTGAAGTCTGGGCTCTGGCTAAATGAGTGCAACCCCTCTGCCCCCAAGGGCCCCTATCCGCAAGGTGCACAGCACCATTCTGCTACCATGCAGCACGCCACCCACACGCCTCTCATTCCTTTCTTTTGTTTGCTGAGTGGTACGGAGTGTGGCCTTTACGTTGCCAAAACAGTGAGAGACCTTCCAAGCAAAAACGCAGCCAGTTTATACCCTTCACTGACTAATGTCAGGACAAAATGAGTAAGAACTTCACCATAATATGGCTGCTATAAGCCTGACACTGTAAGAACCACTTAAGAGTTAAGATCAAATCAGGAATCCATGCTGCAAGTCTGGCTCCCCACTTTAGACAAGCTAACGGTTTGCCTGTCCTTTCTGTGTCGTGTTTTCTTAATCCCCATTGTCTTACTCTCATGTGCTTCTAGCATACTGTGTACATGATCCCCACCCTCCAAACTGTGTGTAACTGATAGGTTAAAAAAGCATCTTGTACAGACTCCATCTTTGTCGACCCTTCAGGGACTGCCTATATGCCGCATGCATTTCCTGTATGTCTGAATAAACTGTAAATGTTCTTTTGATTGTACACCCCTAGAGGACTCTCTTTGGTTGGTTTTTGCACTCCTGTCACTCACACTGAGCCCTGTCTCCAAAATACAGAATATTGGTGATTATAGGAGTTGCAGAAATAGATGAAGTTAATGCACACCCATTTCAGTGCTTCTTTGATAAGTGCAAATCAAAACAATATTCCAACCACAGCTGGAATCACAGAGAACAGCTTCAGCTCCCTCCCACCTTTTCCCTCATACATTTCCTCCAACTTAATAGCCAGGTTGAAAAGCAAATACGTTTTATGTGTCTTCTACTGAATATTGGGTCTTTGTAGAAAAAAAAATAATTGAGATACTAAAATCTACAAGCCAATTGTTTAGACTTTGCTCTTCAGGGTATCTCCATAAAAATGTTTGTAAAACCAATTGAAATGCATTGCTCAGAGCTATAATAAATGTTCAGGGAAAACATATTAGAAACTCCCAATTTATATGGGAGAAAAATGTGTTTGTGAAGTATTTATGCGTGCAGGGTATAATATTAAACTGCAGAGTGAAACTGTTTGTACTTATAGCCACTGAGAGTCACTGTTACAAATGACAGGATAATTATTTTAAATAGTACTGTACTAGAATACAGAATACAGTAGGGAAGGGGGGAAGTAATTCATGCTTTGATTGCTTTGTTTCTTAATTCTTCTACATTAGGTAATATACAGTAGAGTTTCAGAATTAAAGGGCCTTATCCTATGGCCACTGGACACAGCTGCAGGATTCCCTTCTGCGTTCAGGAGTGTGTTTCCACCCATGGCTTGCCACACTGCCTGAAATTCCAGACTTTGGAGTTGATGCAAAAGAAGCTTTCCTCATTGCAGGGAGAGGAGACTCAAGGTTCTGCTAGGATATGCAAAGACTTCCCCTATGTTTCTCCCACTTCACAAGACACAGAAGGTTCATTATGGCCATCTGTGTCTCTTGCAGTTTCTTATGAAGAGAAGGGGCTATGGTTTCCTTACATCCCAACAGTTTCACTGTTTGCATAGTCTTCTACTGTAATTCTGCCACTGCAAATAACATCGGAGCTTTTCAAGAGGAGAATCCAGCAAAAGTTCCATTTGTGCAAGGGGTGGCACAGTCGCTTGCACAAGTGGAGAACAAAAATGCTTGCACAACAGAAAGATTTGTTATAGCTGCACCAGCTTTATTTGCTACTTTACCTTTTGTTAATACTACACTAGTGTGAAGTAAGAAAAAAATGGGCTTATGGAAAAGCAACAAAATTCTCTCTCTCTCTCTGGGAGAACCCAGCTTTTTTATACTTACACATTTCAAAAAGATCAACATGAGCTCTTGTACCAACGTCTCCATTACCAACATTCCTAAACACTGCTTTCTTTCTGGATGAAAACCAGACCAAAAGCAAAATCTCAGTGAGATTATGGAGCAGAACTAGAAAAATGCACAAATCCCTGACGTTGTGGTGACTGGTGGTGATCTGCAGAAATCAGTGGCATTGGATCAACAAGGTTGCAGGCACTGCTGCTCTCTCTTGTGCATTCCAGTGTGATTAAACCGTAAGAGCCTTCCCTCCTCTGCAGTTATATCTGAATGCGGAAAATACATACTTAATGTACATGGCATTGCCCCATGTCTAGCTTGGACCTAGACTGCTAAACATTTGGCAATGTGAGCTTATCCCTAGTAGAGCTGATCTCCCAGTTTTGCTAAGGATTTCAGATCTTCATCTCCAAAAGAAAGGATGCTTGTTTTAAAAGAAGTGATTTTATTAACATTTGTCCAGTATTATCCAGAGTTGTGAGGTATGCATGCAGTAGCATTTATTTCTTTTATTTATAGCCTGGCTTTCTCTCAAAAAATCGTGCTCAGTATTAGATGTTCTGAGTATGGATAACCTGCTACTTGTCACTATACACTATTCTGCTATTATCCGTTATGATCCAAGGCAGTGAGTTTGCTTCCAGAAAAAGGGCTCCCAGTGCTATCAAAAGGCATTGTGCAGATATTCCATCTTTCTCTCCTTAATAGATTTTCTGTGGGAAAGAAAAAAAAGGAAGCCAGGGTAGAAAAACATAGGAGCTTTAGAAGAGGATGTCATTTGGACCTACAATAAAATTGCATGAATAAGGTGGGACAATTGCACCCTAGAAGCACCCTAAGTGGAGGAAAACCACTCTATTAAGTATAGAATGTCCCTGTATTTTCTTGAGATTATACTACTTAATTTGAACAACTTCTCCACTATCAGTTCATTCATGCCCTCAGCACCAATGGAAAGAATGAAAACATGACTTGAATTTGCTTTATGCCTTTTCACAGCATCCGTTGAGGTGAATAACTATAGCATGCTTTCTGGTACTATAGTAATGTTTTGATTTCAAGGTCAGGAAAACAGTTCAGTGCAATTAGAAGAGGCAAATACTGAGATTAATTTAAAGCTGGTTTTTTTTTTTTACATTCCTTTTTGACTGATTACACTGTTACAATCTTCATAAAAACACTTATTTACCACACGTGATAGAAAGGTTTTCCTTACCTAGAATAAGGCAGCAACATGTCTAAATGTTATGCAGAATGTGAGAAGATCCATGATTTCCCCCAGGATAGCCCAAGAATATATTTTAATCATTACTTCTACTGAAAATAATCACTGCTGGTTGCAGTAAAATACATTAATAGTATTTTGCTTCCTGGGGATAATGGTACTATTAATGTTTGTCTAGTCCTACTCTTCCCTCCCCCTCCCCCCTCCCTCTGGCAAACACTTATCAATAACTAGGTTTATATAAGCAAAATTTAAAAGCTGCCACTGGAGAAGATGCAACTGTTATTCTTCTGTGGCATTCTAGGCCCAGATTAAAAATAACCTTAATAAATAAGTAATAAACAATTTTAATTTAAAAAGATGAGGATCACTACAAAATCGTCCCACAGCCTGCAATAAAGCAATGATCAGTAAATAATCTCCTTTCTGCAAAAGCAGTCCCAATATACCCAAGACAGAATTCAGAAGAAATACTGTATCATCTTCAATCTGATGTACAGCTTTAAAGGAAAAAATTAAGATTTATTGAGAGAAGCTTTTGCCTTTAAATAATGTATCCTGTGACTAGATAGAAGTAATTTAAAAAGACACACACAAATCCCTAAAGTCCCAATTCAGCAAAGCATTTAACCCATGAAGTGCGGTAAAATCATCGGCCAAAGGGAGGCCATGGGCTAAATAGTCCATGCAGCAAATGTGTTCACTCTTGAAAAAGTGAGACATCAGAATGAAATCTGGGACCCAACTACAGGACATATTTCTCTGTTTCACATAAAAATACCAACTCAGCCTCTAAACCCATTTTTAAAGGAGGATTAAATACAACACCTTTGAAGAGTGACCAAAGTTGTTGTGCACCAAAGAGCAGTTTACATCTGAAGCCCAGCCCCAGCTAGAGGCACACATACATACACCTCCACTTATTTTCAAAAATGGGAATGGCAAAATGGATTATCATGCACCATCTACACTGTGCGTGAATGATGAATACACTGTGCGTATTCATCATTATTATTATTATTACCTCAATGGCCAGAATACCCTAAGAATAAACTACACGTAAAAGGACGCTGCCCTATGGAGATTATATTCTGAATTCTGACAAAGGAGAAGCAAGTGAGGAAAGAGGCAAAATTGGCATGTGATGAATATGTGCAAATCCATCACATTTGTAACCTGGCCATTTTTTAATGAAACTCAGGACTGTGGCCTCCATCTGGCCACTAACCAGAGCCAGACTCTGGGGCTGTCACCACTGCAATGGATTTTAGCGTACCACAAGTAAAATGTGTCAGCAGTGCAATGCAGCAGCTAAAACGTTAATGTAAGCATAAAGAGTAAACTGCCTGGATCTCAAAAAGGTAACAGTACCATTCTTTTCTGCTTTGGTCAGAATTCGCTGGAATATTGCATCCAGTTTTATTTTTTGTTTAATTTTTATTACATTTCTCTACTGCCCAATAGTTGATGCTGTCTCTGCTGGTTCTGGGCACCACACTTTTAAGAAGGTCAGTGACCATCTGAAACATATCCAGAGGAGGGTAACCATTGTGCTAAAGGGCCTAAAGACCTAATCCAGTGATGAAAAGTTGAAGGAGCTGGATATGTTTAGCCAGAAGAAGAGATGAAAAAGAGCCAGTATGATGGTTATCTTCAAATGCAAAGCTGATAAACAGAAGTGTAATTGGGAAAGTTGTTTGGAGTGGGTTTATGCCCCAGGGAGTAGAATATGAACCAATGTGGAATGGCAGAGGCCCTTCTCCGGGAACCCTCTGTGAAAGATATTAGGATGGTAAGTACCTGGAGGAGGGCTTTCTCTGCGGTGGCGCCCCCCCCTCTGGAATGCGCTCCCCAGAGAGGTCCACCTGGTGCCGTTGCTATTTGTTTTTCGGCACCAGGCCAAGACCTTTTTATTTAAACAATATTTTAACAACTTTTGATATTATCTATAGGTTTTAATTTGCAGCCAAGGTGAATCTGGATTTTATGTGCACTATTTGTATGGTTGTTTGTTTATTGTATGGAAGCCATTCCGAGGCTCATGCGAATGGGACGGCATACAAAAATTCTAAATAAATAAACACACTACCTTGAAAGGTTGCCTTTCTTTTTGTAAAGTTTTTAAAGGAAAGGCTGGGTAGCCCGTATCAGGGGTGCTGTAGTTGTGGACTTTTAGGGGTTCAACTATATTGAGTGTAATCAAACTGAAGCTTGGGAGCTGCATGCAACTCTTTAAGTTTATGTTGTGGCACAGAGTCCTCCTCCCCATTCAATCCAGATCCCAGAGATGGCACAGGCTCTCCTGAGGCCACCATCCTGCCCTTCTATTCTGGAGGCTCTGGAGGAGCGCAGGCTGGGCTGGTGTCCTGGTGAGACCTTGCCCCAGCATGTTCCGCCTGCTCCTGCTGATGAGCACAAGACACTTCAATGGTTCCACCTCTACGGCTGCTCCAGGCAGCAAATCTGATGGTGCTATTGGAGGTAGTGGCAGAAGCAGCTGTTATTCTGATGGCAGCATTTCCTCCGTGTCTTCAGAGGCAGCTGCCTCAGCTGTGATTCTGCGCCCAGTGAAGAAGCTGAAACTGGAGCAGATCCAGGCCAACCACAAGCTCAGGCCTTTGAGAGTAAGCAAGGAGTAATTAGGTGGGAAGGGAAGAGGAGCCAAAAGTAACAACCTGCCATGCACCATCCGCTCCATCTTTGGCTTCTTCACCAGGGTAGGGCCACAGCTGAGGTGGCCACCAGTGAAGATGCTGAGAAAATGCTACAGCTGCTAGAATCACCACCACGGCTGCCTCCAGATTAGCGCCACCAGATTGGCTGCCCAGAGCAGTGACAGAGGGAGGACCACCAAAGCAGGTCTGCATTTGTCAAAGCATGCTGGGGTGAGCTCTCACGAGGCTGCCAGCCTGACCCACTCTCCTCCTGCTCTGAGCAGGAAGACAGCAGGTTGGGCTGGTGGTCTCGCAAGAGCTCCCCCAAGGATCTTGCATCACTCCTGCTGGCTTTAAAACGCCAACTTCAAAAGAGGTATCTTGAGTGTCTTCTTGAATGTGGAGAGAGTGGGCAACAGATGCAGCTACAAAGAAAATTTGTGTTGGTTATGTGACACCCTCTGAAGATGACTATCCAATCGAAGGTCCCTGATAGGACATGGTTTATCAAATCAGAATTCTAACAAAGAAAAATTAGCTCTTCCCACTAAACTATAATTGCCAGGATTCTGTCTGTGACAACAGTACAAAAACCAACCAGAAAACAAACCCCTGCTATTTTTGGTTAATATGACATTTGCTTTGAGTAGATCTTGTTTCTAAAGGTCCGTTTCTTTGGGAAGGACCACAGTTAGTGCTCCAGGTGTCTCTGTCTTACCATCATATTAAAAAAAATCACACACTGTTAAGTATGAACACACTTTCCTAAAGTAATAATAATAAATAAATATTTGTTCACGTCTTGCAGCTCTCAAACACCTGACATTTACTGCATGTGGCTCTTTTGATGAATAGGTCTGGCTATCCCTGAACTATATGAATGTTGAGATTCGTTCCCACTGTTCTTGTACGAAATGCCATTACACGTTCTTAGATGAGGCAAATAGTTTCATGGAGGTGCTAGACTGGGAGTTTCTACTGAAAACAGTCTATAATTGTGTTGCTGTTCAGGAAAGGAAGAACAGCGTATTCATAGCTATATTAAAACAGGTACTGATTGAAAAGAGACTGTCTTCACTCCAGGGAGAATGAATGGGGAGAGAGTGAGTTTGTTATGATTCTGAAACTTCAGCTTAGCTGAGAACAACATCATTTTCCTCTTAAGCCTTTCCTTTCTAATCCCATTTGCTTGGTGTGGCTATGACACTGTTCAGAAAGACTCTTCTTAAACATCACTGAAATCACTGTGCAGAAGGGAAAACTTTCAAATGGACAATTATTCATCATTGCCCCAACACATCTGGCAGGTCACATACTTGATTTTCTGTTTGCACCTGGGTGTAGTTCTTTTTAAAAATTCCAATCCCCTGATCAGTTTATGTCTTCATGAGATTTTAAAATACAGTGGATTTAACTTGTGTAGGTATATTGGATTTATTAGAATAGACTGTCACCAAAGGCTGGTGGAAACTGAAGATATTTCCCAAAGGAATTTCCACCTGACATAGCTGGCACTCTTGTTGAAGCTCTAGTCATTGTACAGGATGTTAAAATGTGATACAAATAGCCTGTGTGTTCCTTCCTATAAGGCTGAACTCTATCAGCCCCCTAAGTTTATCAGGGAGCTATATGTGAAAAAAGAGACTGGGAGAAGTTGGAGTGCCAAGACGACTTCACCTCCAGGGTTTCTCTCAACATGAATGTTAAGAAGCATGGGGGACAAGACACATTTCTTGAGTCTGGTTTTTTAATTGCAGTACTGTTTTGTTTTTAAGTGACTGTACAATGTTCAGGGAATGCACATCTTAATATACAAATAAGACAGATGGACAGATAGATCCTATGATAGAAGGAAATGGAAAAGTGTGATTCTTCCCATCTTGCCCTTCTTAGTAACATTCAATACCATCAGAAATACACATTCTCTCTTTGTATCAAATTCAGATTGGTTGTGGAAGTGCCACACTAGAATTAATGCTGGGCTGCATAAAAGCCACTAAATTGAAGTTCAGTCCTGACAAGATGGAGATTCTGTGGGTAGATGGTTCATTTCTGCAGACAGGTGGAGTTAAACATATTAAGGATGTGGCTGTACTGTCCTCAAAGGATCAGGTTAGGGCTAAGGTTTGGGGACAAGGGATGCTTTTCATCATCTTAGGCTGGTGTACCTAAGGCTGCAACCTCTCCTGGACAATAATTCTTGCCATAGCTAGGGTGGTATATAGGACTGACTATTATATATAGGCTTTGAAGACTATCTGGAAACTTTGGTTCATTCAAAATACAGTTGTCTTTAACTAAGATGCTATATAGCAAGGGGACGGCATACAAAACTTTAAATAAATAAATAAGATGGGTCACTCTGACCACTCCTAAAAAATTCCACTGGCTCCTGGTTCATTTCCAAGCTTAAATCTAATCGCTGGTGCTGCCTTTGAAAGTTCTTCAACCCTGGGAAGCCATGTCCCTTAAGGAAAACCTGCTCCCATAGGAATCTCTATTGAGGTCATCCTCAAAGACTCTTCATCTCTTTCTCCTACCTGTGATGAGGGGACAGAACACCACAACTAACAATATAGAGTGGTTTCCCTCCCTCCCACCTACTGGAAAATTGCTTTTTGAGTTATACAAGGCCATTTCAAGCTGATTTTGCAACCTTGGAAAATGTGCATCACAGTTCTTCCTGCAATAGTTGGAAGGGGGGCAAGGTAAGGAATCAGATTGCAAAAGTCCCCCTCTTTGAGTTAAAAGAGTGTCTATGACATTGGAAGGGGCATCTGACTCTCTCAGGGACCACTGGGTTGTTCTGCCCAAAACTATAACCGCATTATCAGCACCAATAAAGAAGATAACCCTTCAAGGAATAAAGCAAGAGCAAAATAGATTGTGCCTTCAGGACACAGAAGTACTGGATATGTGTCCTGTTTACAACACTCATGGTGTAGAAACAGTGAGTTGGCTGGAAATGAGGGCAACTCATTTTTCATGGAAATGAGAAATATATATGTGGCGTGAAACTCTTGGAAAAAATGCTTAATTTATTATACATGATAGCAAACCTCTTTCCACTTACACACAATTATGGCAATGAGCTTGGCCAGCAGGCAAGTTGTGCTATCGGAGAACCCGTCCCACCATTTATCATGAATTTAAAAAAGTATTTTGTATCTACGGTTTCCTGGGACAATGCTCTTCTATGCCAAAATAAAGTAATAGGTAGTTGTATTAAAACAGAGTATATGTTCTGAGTTGCTAGGAAGAGAGTCAAATTTGATAGCAGGAAATTGTACCAGATCAATTATTTCAGCATAAGAAACTGAACACTGGCAAATTTCCAATCAATTGACTTCTCGTGTGCCATTCCAATTTTCTACAACACATAAAGGACAGCAGTTAAGGGTCACATTTGTACCTTATGCCTTTTTAACACCTATGATTTCCAAAAGTCAAATGCACCAACCTCAGCTCACACTGACCTTTCCCCCACAAAAGGAAAAAAGCACTTACTATGCACTTCTATACTGCCTTTCTAAAACCAATCAAGGTGGTGTACCTATTTTTTTTTTTAAAAAAAGAAGAGTAATCTGCTAAAAAGAACATGAAGGACCATGTTAACAAGTATAAAAAGCCAAATTTAAAAGATGCCTCTTGACCACTACCTTAACACAGAGGGAGTAGCGGTCAATTACACCTCCAAGTTGAGCATGTTACAGAGCATGGAAGTGATGCAGAAGAAAATCCTTTCCCATGTGCCTGTTGTCACCCAACTAACAACCCCCCAACAACCAGACCAGTTAGTTGAAAAGATTCAGTTAGATCAAACTCAAGTTAAAGTAACTTGGTTAGTTCAAAGAACAAGTCTTCTGTAGGTTCCACAACACAATATGGCTCTTAATTTATTGATCTTATTAATCCTTCTCTACTTGTTGAGAGAATATCAATGAATGCATAGTAGAAATATTGTGTAAGGCTGCTGTGCATAACTCCAAGCCTTGTACACTCACAACAGTACAACAATCCACAGTCCTCCAAACTGAGCCATCCTCATGGAAACATAGAAACAGAGCGAGTCAGAAGGGACCGCCCGGGCCATCTAGTCTGATCTCTGGCACCAGCCGGCTCAGCTCACGACAGGCCCACCAAGTGGACGTTCAGCCTATCCTTGAACAGCTGCACCGATGGGGCCTCAACGACCTCTCGTGGAAGCCCATTCCACACCCTCGGGGTCCTGACTCTCAGGAAGTGCTTCCTGGCATCCCACTTGAACCTTGGCTCCCTGAGCTTTGCTCTGTTGGAGCGCATCCTGCCTTCCTCTGCAGGGGAGAACAGGTCTCTACCCACCTCCATGGCTAGCACAAAGACAAGATAGCCCGCTCTTCTGTTCCACATACAAATGCTGATCAGACTGACAGTCAATTCTTATTCCAGTGCCTATGATGGCCCGACTCCCCCACTTTACCACACTGGAGGGCAGCGGGCTGGTTGGGGACTGCAAGGCAGGCTTTGTGGCACATGCAACCCTGTTGTCTAGTTCTCTCGGCCACTTTTCTCTGCCTCCCCGCATTGGCCACTTGAGGCGGTTGCCACATTCTGCCTAACGGTAGAGCTGGCCCTAGAAGGAGCTTTGCAAGGGCTGTCTTAAGGAACCTGTTTCCAAATCTGATGAGCGACTCCCTATTGCTAAATGGGGGGGGGGGGACCCCACTCCACCACACTGAGTTGCTGCTGTTATGTACACCTCCACTCCTCTGGCCTTTCCCTCTCTTTTTCTTTCCCCTGAGCTGCTGCACTGAAGCATTACTAAAATGAGATAAATAAAAAGGAACAGCCATTTGGGTCAGGCAGTCATTTGCATTTATATAGCATCTTTCATCAGAAACTATCCATGTATTCTCTTAAGCACCGATTAATTAAATTTCTCACACAACATTCCTGCAAGACAGGTAGGTATCACATTCCCATTTTACAAATGGATAAACAAAGAGCAGGCAGAAAAGTTAATTAAGGCACAGCCCACCATGGGAATGTTTGTACTTTTGGGGTATTACAGGATGTTGTGGTTCAGCTCAAAAGCTAAGGCAAGTCCATTCTTGCCAAATATCTCACTCAATATGAATCAGTCTGAATGCTGTGATGGTTCCAGAAAGCTGCAGCAAGTGGCTACCCCAAACCACCAAACACTCAAGTAAAATATGGCAGGGCTGGGTGCTGGCTGGACAGAGTACCAAATATTCATTGCTTGCAGTGCTTCAACTGTTTGCCATCTGGACTGAGTGTGGAGACTGGCTGGGGATGATCTCAACCCTTAGGAGAGCTGTGAAGTACTTCTCTCAAAAGCATGAAATTGAGGCAGTGCCGATTCATTTGGTACATCCCTTGGAACAGAAGTGGACAACTTGTGGCCCACCAAATATTCTGGCCGAAAATTCCAATCAGCCCTAGCCAGCACAGCCAACAGGAAGAGCTGTTGGGAAAAAGGAGGTTTCCAAGTAGCTGTAAGATCTGTTCAGAACTAGTTAATAGCAGCCGCAAACTCCAAACCAATTCAGAAGAAAATACAAATTGCTAGTTCAATACCGAACATGCTCTGTAACATTTATGTTTCCTGATGGTTAATGATTTTAGCCTTTGGGTCTAATTCAACCAACCCCCTTCCTGCATAGGTCAAAGTTCAGAACATAGAGTAAATCAATGGCAAATTCCTGCCAGAGCAGGCTAAAGCAACATGCAGTACAGATTCTAGAAAATGTTTTCATCAATAGATTCGGATGCATGAACAGCTTCTGCATACAGCTGTACACAGACTAGCAAGTCAGACTGATCATAGCTTAAACAAATATTTAGCTGACAAGTGTGTTGTTTACTTCAGGAAAAAATCCAGCCCAGTGTCCAACTCTGAGCAGAGAAAGTTTTCTACTGAGATGTCTTGCTTTGTCTTCAACCCAGAAACCAATGTTCAATTTTAATATAAGTGTATTAATAAAACTAATAATTATTCATCCAAACCCCACAAAACATAGATTCAGCTTATAATTCAAGCTAATTTTAGTCTACTATTCAAAGTGGCTTAATAGGAAAGGAACATAAGCATCTTTACTTAATCAGTTCATCTTACTTCTTTCTCTACTGCTACCTAGCTGTCATTTTAACACTGCAGTTTTCAGACCAACCTTAAACTCAAACATGCTATAAAGAGGGGACCCAGCTCTCACACCTTAACTGTCTGCTCAGCTAGATCTGTCCCAGAGGGGGCACCGGAGTGGGAGAAGTGACCTGGCAGGGCCTACATTACCCAATAATGATTCTCAGGCAATGAAGACTCCAGCCCACCATGGAAAAGGAGCATTTCAGAGTTGGGGAAGGAGATGATGGAGAAGGCATTCCTTTGATCCTATCAGGAAACATCAGGAGAAACGGTGGGCCAGTTATGGCATGTCTTTGTCTCTGCTGTCCACCCCTCAAGCATTAGAAGCCACCCAGAGAGTAAAGTCAGAAGTTTTTTGGAAAAGGAGGGAATGATGGAAAGCTTTGGTTTGCATTCAACTCTTTACATCAGCAGATGCTTCTCTTGTGAGTCAAAGAGAATGCTACATTGATTCATGCTGTTTTATAACCTATTAAGCTTTAATAAAGGAACAGTGCTTCTTATGTTTCATTCGAGTCTGCTGGAGTGCAAAAGAGAGAGGGAGGGACCTAATTACAATACATATACAGGGGGTGCCAAAATATGTATACACATTTTAAGAGATGTTATCTATGTATTACTTTTCGAAGTTGAATTGAATTATGGTAGCAATGTGTAGTACGATGTTTGCTCAAAAGATGTCGTTAATCAAATGAATGCTAACATCACCATGTGACAGTTTTTAATAGTTTTTTTCCCCTTTCTTAAAATGTGCACATAGTTTTTTTTTTTTTTTTGGCACCCTATGTATTTGGGAACTGACATCTTGAGCAAATTCATGGAGGATAAACTTGCCAATGGCTCCTAGTCCAGAGGGCTATATGCTGACACCAGAGGTTGCATGACTGTGTACACCAGTTGCTGTGGAACATGGGCAGGAGCCTGCTGTTGCGCACATGTCCTGTGGGCGGGTTCCCTGTGGGTCACTGGCCACTGGGCAAACAAAATGATGGACTAAATGGACCTTGCTTTAGTCCGGCATGAGTTACTTACATACTTTTTCCCTTACCATATGTGCATGCATTGTTGCTGTGACCCATCTGAGATCGAGACTGTAATCCTGTAATGTGTTCTGGCCTGCTAGCTGCACCAGAGGTCCGACCCAGCCTTCCCCAGGTGTCCTGCAAATGTTTTGGATGACAACTCACAGCATTCCTGACAATTGGCTCTGTTGGCCAGGACTGACAGGAGCTGAAGTCCAAAAGATATGGAGGCCTGATCTAAACCGTCCTCTTTACTCCTTGCAAACATCCCGCTCCTCAGCCCTTCATTATTTTCACCATTTTTTTGTAGATCGTAAGCCGTCTAAGGCAAGAACTGCATCGCTTCCTTACTCTACAAAGCACCTAGCAACATACTCTTAGCATGGCATGCCTGTTATGTCCATCCCGCACAAAAGCATTCGCCTAGAAGCCAACAATTCACAAATGCACTTCAGCGCACTTCAAAATAGGCATAATGCTTCTTTTTTTCAAGAATTGTGGCAAAGGCAATAATATTTCACATTATGAAAGCTGCATTGGTGGCATTCTGCATGGCTATTTGCACCTCCAAGCATTGACTTAGCCATCAAGAGACATTCAAATAAAAGGGCTGATTTTAAGGACCTCATAGAAATGCATGGCAAATACTAATGGGGAAAAGACCTCAAGATGGTTGAGAACTCTTGAAAAAAGACTAAGTAAAAGACAAGATCACAAACCATTCCTGTGAGAATGGAAAAATCAGGCGCATCTGGAAAAGCCAACATGGCTGCAATAGAAGTCCAGTGCTGAGGTGAAAGTAAGAAAGGAAATGGAAGACGGGTGAAGCGACCAAGGATGAATACAGCCAAGTGGCCCATTCTTGCAAGGTCAGTGTTTGAAAAGGTTCAGCTCAGGAGTTGCAGGGGCTGATTCAATTAAAAGGTCCCTTTCAGGTATGTTCAAAACAATAGGGATAAGAAGGAACGGGCAGACTTACTGCTCACTAAGCATGATGAAATGCTAAATGACAACAAGGGCAAAGGGTTTTCACTAGTCAGCTCCTACGTCGTCCTTTTTGGTGCCATGTAATTTGCCAAAATCTGCAAAGTTATGCATATTCAAAAGAGAAGCAACTTGATATTTTAAAAATTCAAATGTGGGGAAAAGCTAAACTAAAAGGACCTCCTGTCCCTACAATTACACGGCATCAGGAATAGTAAAGCAGTCCATAAAATCTGAAATACAGACTCCCTCAGATTGCAAGGAAGTACAAGCAGATTTTGTAGCAGTAACTACATTATTACAAAAGCACTTCTAACACGGTGACAGATACGTCCCCAATTGTCATTGGGTCCACTTAAGATAAGCATTCCATCTGCTGCTGATTCTATTATGCTTCTATTCCTGGAGGTCTTGGCACAAGTGAATAATCATCATGATCATAACAACAACAATAACAATAATACACATGATATAATCAAATTTCAGAAGGAATGTTACTATGGCCCCAGATGTTGTCAGCCATTGAGATGCCCAGCTATGAGACTGGAATGAGTCTTTCAAGCTCGGCACTGGGAATCGGAGCTTCTCCGCTTTCTATGGAGCATAGAAAGAAGTGGACCTGCTACTCTCCGATGTATTCAGTAAAGTGTGATTTCCTGGTCATCTAGAAAAAATAAAAGCTATGCACAGATTACTTTGCTTATTATTTAGCAATTATTTAGCAACCCTTTCAAGTTCTTTGGAAGAACTTTTAAAAATCACAAAACTAATCTCTGAGGAGAATTTTTTTTGCCAACCTGCCTACAAAATATTATTTTAATAGAACTGGTATACATAGTTCATGGGAGAAAACAGGATGAAATGCTTATTCTGCAAACCAGAGTTTCACAAAAATAATTTTCAGCCTCCAGAGCATATTATGAGGAAGCATTAGTGACCGGATTTTTCATGCTATCATAATTTGCATTTCTGGAGAAAAAGGAAAAAGTAAGGCAAGCCCCACTCATGGGAGGCTGTGGTTGTTTTGTCTCTTAGGGGAAACAAGCACACAGCAAGAATGGTGAATTACAATTCAAAATGGCCTCCTTGATCTCCATGAGGGTACCAGGAAAACAATCCTGCAGTCAATTATATCATACACTGAGGATGCATCCCTCTGTTTTTTAATGTGAAACAGCCCTCAAAATGGAACAAATGGCTTAAAAATGCATTAAGTGTACCACAAAATATAAAATGTTAAAGCAAAGGACCGGCATTCGTGGAGCATCATTGACAAGAGCATTCTATAGTCAAACAGAGTGCATTGTGTAATGTCTATAGCCCAATTAAAATGAATGAGCCAATAATACAGAGTTCTGTGTAGTTTTACATTAATGCAATGGTTCACCATTAACACTGGGATTCCTATAATGCACCTGTCCTCTTTTTTCTTTTTTGTTGTTTGGTTTTGGTTTTTGTTTTACACTGATTTACCAAACTTAATATCGAAACACTTGAGAGAGGAGGCAAGTTTCCTTAGTTCCAGTACACACAGATAATTCTGTTGTAACAACAACAACACTACAGTCTTTTCGTGCCTTTACATCTATTTGCTCCCACCTGTCCTTTACAAGCCTGAACTGATTCTGTCATTCCAGCTAAGCAATCTCATAAGAGTGACCAATAATTTTGTGAGACAACTTTGGTGAGTGGGAGGAACCCAACCTGCTAAGAACAGTTGCGCCAGATCAGACCACACATCTGCAGTCCAGGAAACAGTCCACTGCAGCCTTACAGATATCTATGTAAAACCTACAAGTAGGGGATGAATGAAAAAGAGGAGGAATTGTAGCTCAGCGTTGTGTAGCACACATCCTTTGTACACTGCAGGATCAGTCCCTGGCTTCTCCATATAGGACTAGGAAAACATCTCACCTGAAAACCTGGAAAGCTACTGCCAGTCTGTGTTGGCACGAATAGGACTTACAGGCCGACTCAGAACTTGCCAGCTACCATTCACTGTGCTACTTCAACATGGCTTTGGCCTCCAGGACCATTCCCAATTCAAGTACTACAGTCATGTCCTGCCTGAGGACTTCTCTTAAGCACAGGGTTGGCAGCTATGGGGAAACCACGCTGGTTGGGCCAGGCAGATCTCTAGAACAGCTCGTGTTTTATTGGAGTGAACAAAAACTAGAAAAGTCGGTCATAGCCAATGAGGTTGTTACGAGCAGATGCCAACATACAGAAGTGCAGCTGCTTGAAGAATACTACCATGCATCACTGTTTATGTCTACAGAACTTATGCCCATTTAACATTTACTTAGCGCAAGAGTACAGAAAATAGTGACAGACATGCTACAACTGAAGAACTTCCAAGAGCTAGAAGCTCGGTCGTCTACTCCGTTCACCTAAATAAGCAGCTGCAGGGGACAAGGAACCAACATACTTCCTGTGCTACCAGAAGTGAGGTGTGAGATGGGGTGATGGAAGGTTCATGCACACAAATGGGTTAGACAGGACAAGAAATAAGGCATTCCCTGTAGCAGCTGCTATGTCTCCAGCTCACAGTTTGAGAGATTTCTTTAAATGAGGGAGACAGAGAACGTTAGTCTAAATTCTGACCTCAATTAAGCCTGTTTCACTTCAGTAAAAGCATTCTCTCTTTATGTGCCAAGTTTATAGCTCATTACAAGTGGATACAACTGCATAAATTTCAGTACAACTGTGCCTTTTTGGAAGTACAGCTCATTGATTTGCAAAAGGTGTCAGTAAGGATAATGTTTAGTCACATAGGGTTTATTACCACTGTAATAGTCATCTTATTGCACAAATCAAAGCTGACTCCTCCTTCCTCACAGGTGTACAAAAGAAGTTCACATATTCAGTCAATGCAATTCAATTTCAAAGCACGAAGAACTGGAGGGCAGGAATTATATCTTCGTCTTCTGCCAAATGTATCATATTAAAGATGAACTGAGAGGAAGTTAAAACCCTATTAAACGTAATTCTTAAGATGCTCAAGCAAGGAAGAGAGAGAATGAAAATCTTCCTAATGGAAGTGTTTGTTCTATTTTATCAGCCAACTATCTGCCTTATTTAAGTTAGAGGAAGGCAAATGTGTGGACAAAACTAAAATGCAGGATGCAAGGAACAGCCAAATGAAACAGACATTTTCACTTACGGGAAATTTCACTTGGAAGTGGCAGCGAAAGAATGCTCACTGTTTACAATAAAAGAATATGAATATGAGGCAAGGGAACAGTGAGCATTAGATTCACTGAAATTAGAGAGAAAGAAGAAATGTTATAGGGAATTCAGCCAAGTATTAATCCAGGAAAGCTAGCAAAATCTACAAGAAATCTCACGAAAATAATCTTCAGCTTCTTCCCTTCCGTCTTGGAGAAAAATGCAGAAGAAATCCCAGACATAGAATCACAGAATAGTAGAGTTGGAAAGAGGCCATGAAGGCCATCAGGTCCAACCCCCTGCTATTGCAGGACACTAAGTTACACCATCCCATTTAGATGATTGTCTAGACGCTTTTTCAATGTCCCCAGCGAGAGAGCCCACAACTTCCCCAGATAACTGGTTTCATTGATGTACTGCTCAGACAGTGAGGAAATTCTTCCAGGTGTCTAGTCTAATTCTGGTTTCTTTTAACATAACTCCATTACTCCATGTCCTGCACGCTGAAATGAATGAGAGGAGATCTTGTCCTTTTTCTTTGTGACAGCCTTTGAGGTACTCCTATAGTGCCATCCTATCTCCCCTCAGTCTTCTCCTCTTGAGGCTGAACATGCCCAGTTCTCTCAATCTTTCTTCCTAGGGCTTTGCCTACAGTCCCTGAATCATCCCTGTTGCCCTCCTCTGACCTTTCTAGCTTTTCTGTATCTTTTAAAAACTTAGGTGCCCAGAACTGGACACAGGACTCCAGGAAAGGAGTAATATGACTAACGCTGGGTATAGGGAACAAGTACTTCACATGTTCTGGAAGTGATGCTCCAGTTAATGAAGCCCAAAATAGCTTTTGCACTTTTTAAGTATTGTTGAGCCAAGTGTTCGCCATCTTGTAGCAGTGCATCTGGTTTCTTGTTCCTAAGTGGAGGACTTGGCATTTGTCCCTATTGAATTTCCTTCTGTTGCTCTCTGCCCAGCATTCTAACCTATCAAGATCACCCTGTATCTTATCTCTGTCTTCCAGGGTACTTGCTATTCCACCCAGCTTTGTGTCCGCTGCAAATTTAATTATTTTTCCTTGTGCTTCCTCATCCTTAATTATTAATAAAAATGCTGAAGAGTACTGGTTCCAGGACAGAACCCTGTGGCACCCCACTTGTCACAGTGGGACAAGGGTGCTGGGAAAAAACCATAATCCATGGAATCATAGAAAAGTGAAGTTGGAAGGGTCCAGAGGGCCATTGAGTCCAATCCCTGCTCAGTGCAGGATGCCCAGTTAAGCATCCCTCTCAGATGGCTGTCCAGTTGCATCTTGACTGCCTCTAGTGTGGGACAGCCCACAACTTTCCTAAGCCACTGGTTCCATTGCCATACTGCTCTAACAGTCAGGAAATATTTCCTGATATCTAACTGGAATCTGACTTTCTGAAACTTCAGCCCATTGTTCTGTTCCTGCACTATGAGAAGATGGAGAAGAGATCCTGTCCTCCCACTTTGTGACAGCTTTCAAGTGCATGCAGAGTGTTATCACATCTCCTCTCAACCTTCTCCTCTGGAGGCTAAACACACCCAGTTCTCCGGTTCTCTTTCACAATTAAAAGTAGCCAGATTTCAGTTACGGTTGCTCTTGATCTAGAAATGTTAACACTGCATCTGTGTCGCTCAGGGTAGCCAAGTATACCTCTATACAGTGTCTATCCTTCTTTTACAAGCATTTGTCCATCATCAATAACCCATGAGTGAACTGTGAGCATGATAGGAAATAACGCACCCCAGTCCTGAAACAGAGATGTAGAGCTAAGTCCGCCATTTCCAGATGTCTGTAACTGCCACAAACACAGAAAAAAGCGGTACAATGATGAGGGTCATCCATGCTTAATCCCATTGATTAACCAGACACCCTGGAGAGAGTATCAAACAACTGATTTCTAAATTTCCGTATTGAAATAACCTTAGCATTTATGTGATCTCCTGTTGCAGCTTTACCATTTTTAATCAAGGAGGGATGTGGTAGTAGCAGAGCGCTCTTTCTGTTTATGGACAGAATTCCTCCTTCCAATATCTAGCCCAAAGCTTCAGCACTAAGCTATACGGCAGAATTGTTCATAAGATGATACAAAGATTAAGAGGCTATTTATGTTGGCCATTAGAGGTATGGGTATATTTATTTTTTTAAGTTGATTATATGAAAGCAAACAATTGGTCACTTACCATTCAGCTAAAGGAATGAACTGAGTAGATGGGAACCTGCCTACCTTTCCAATATTCCCTTGTCTACTTTGATGAATGGGGAAGACTGCAAAAGAATAAAAATAGATGCTTTTCCAGGTTAACAAGGGGAAGGGGAGGGGGAGCCAGGACTGGGATAAAACATTTTATCTGTGTGTCACAATACTATCCACACACCACCTCCAAGACTGGTTTAATTAAGGACTAAAGACATTTAAAACCATAGGATCTTTGAAATACAGTGCCAGGGAATTCATAACAGAACAACCTGCAGCTTTACAGGATTTTCACAGTTTGTCTCACTAAGAATGAACCACTTCAATTTTGCACTTCAATTTTGCAAGAATTTTTCAATGAGATGAAAAGATCAATACTTGCTTAGGCTAACATTCTGACAACTACCTATACTGAAAGGCAATTTAAAAAATAAAAAATCCACACATGAGATGTTTGAATGACTGCTGACCTTCTATGCCTTGTGGAAAAATGTCTTTTTACAAGTGAAAACAACAAGCTGACCAAGGTTCCTGGAAAGTAAATTGACCCATTGCTTAGTCATCAACCAAACAGAGAGGGTTGTGGGACCCTGTTGCTGTTATGTGCTGCCAAGTCATGCCTGCCATGAGCTACATGAAAACCACAGGCCATTCTTTGGCAAAAAGCTCTTTATTCCCCAATAAAACAATATCAACAAAGAAAGAGTCTTTGAGCATGGGCAGAGCCATTTAACCACACTAGAAACTACCCCCGAAACCCTCCTTTCGAAACCCTACCCCAGACCTCCAACCCCTGTGGAGACTGGGAAGCCTCCGCGGCCCTTCTAGTTGGCTAGCCTTTTTCTTCCAACACCACATTCTGGAGTCAAAGATAGTACCACACTTGTCTGGCTTCTGGGGTTCCTGTTCCATGCCCCCACCCAGCAGATCCAGACTGTGGCGATTCTCAGGGTCCACGTGAACACCCGGAGGGGGCAACCTTGAGACAAACCTCCCACCTCTTCCATCTCAGTACCCTGAGGCTCTGTTTCCCAGGGTGCATCCTTCCGCACTCTAAAGAGTCCAAGTCTCCCTAGCCTTAAACAATGGTCACTTTCATTCCCAACCATTTCTGACTTAGGGTGAGCTTATGAATAAATACTCTCCCAAATGCTCTGTCCTTGACAACACCCTAGGACTCCCGATGGGCAAATTACAACTGTCCTCAAGATGAACATGCTACTATGTATAAGAAAACTATTTCATAAATGAAAGAGCACTCACTTTTAGCACATTAATACTTTTTGGAGGAAAAGAGAAGGGTCTGTAAGCAAACCGAAGTGTGAAAGTTCTGCACTGAAGAGACCGGGAATTACCATCTAGGACATCTGGAGGACCCCAGGCTGCCTACAGGTGGCGTGGAGACTTTGAAACTGTACATAGAGTGGATCCTATAACAAAATGCTCCTTCCAAATCAAACCAGCAAAACAGTTTGGACTGGCGACTAGTACCTTGAAAACATCTCTAGAGGCAGCCAGTATTGTTTTTTTCCATTTGTCAATTAGTCCGCATTTTAATGGGATCTGCTTTGGACAGAAGAGACATGCTGTTACAAACCAGACTACATGTTTCAATGGACAAATACCAAGTCCTCTCGTAACCAAGTCAAGCCTTATAAAGCACCAGGAAGGATGCCTAAATCACTGCTGTCAACTGAATAGTTTTGCTGGCTTATGATTTCGTTCTCCGTACATGTCACTCAAAAACAGACAGCTCTACCTAAATAGTTCACTACAGTTCCGTGGCGATTCTTGGGCCTGCGACTTAACAGGACCAGCTCAACAGATCTCCAACAAAATTGAGGTAAACAACACAGGCTCAGAAGTGCCCCACAAGACTTCAAAGCAGACAGAACGGGAGCCTGTGGACTGCAGCCAGGTTTAGCACTGATCTCAATGGAAAATTGATCCGGTTGTGCTTGTCTCTTGCAATACAGCCATGTTCCATTTTCACTCACTGTGAACCTAGAATTAAGTGTGCGTATCCATCCCACCCTACCCTAACTTGCAGCAACTCCTAAAACAAATCGTGCCAGAAAAAATGGGCAGCATTCTTTTAAATTAGGGTAAATATATATCCCCTTCCTTCTCATTGCTTTCACGACGTGTAAAGATCATTAACAGGCAATAGGCTATGGTTTCCCTTCATTAATGCTGTGATATAGTGCATGAGAATTAGACTAATGTTACGGAATAATCAGGCAGCAATCATCTCAGGTGCTTAGCTGTTCTTTCGCCACAGCCAAGGAAAAGAGCTACAGTGACCTTTAGACCAGCGGCCAACAGAGCAGGGGAGGGATGGCATCCTGCCTGGAAAGTGCCTCTACTTCAACTATTTTACATGCATCTCGCGGTTTAGCAACTACCAGCAAACAATTCAATGTTCCGTTTTTGAACTGCTTGCACAAGTTCTTGCTCAGTTCTCTCCTTGAATTCACAGGTCACATAGTACTGCACCTTCCTGTTGAAAGAACTGCCAGGGCCGATGGGTGGGTGAGTGGGTGGGTGGGGGCAAGGAGCACTACTGTGCCAGCGTTTCCCTTCCACAACAACAGAAAGATCATGAGTCACCAACACCGGGCTTTGGTGAAAGGCTCCAGATACCTGAATGGCTGTTTTTAAGTATCTTAGAAGAGAGAAACACCAAGCTCCCCATCTATTTTCCAGTCATTCAGCTGAACACGAGCATTCTTCCCTAATAGGAAGAAACAGAAGACCTGCCAAGAACTAAAGAGATGCTGCTTTAAAAAATAAAACAAAACAAAACAACAAATGCATATGGTCATTTTTATTACATTTTTACAAATACAGAAACAAAACCAATGAAGGCTCCAGGTTCAAGCAAGCCAGACAGGCACAAGGGCAAACATTCCTACATTATCTCCTAATAAGCAAGATGGGAAGTAAATAACCCCAAACAAACTCCTTAAATACACTTCCACACAACACCCCCGCCAATTGCAGCGGGAAGACAAAACAAACGTTCTTCCATCAACACAAGATGGCATCCATCATTTCCTTTAAGAGATCCGCTATATTTTTATCGCTAAGAAAGTATCCAGCCAGGGATGGGGAGGCGAAACCGTTGCCTGGAAGAAGGGCAGAAAGAGAGGGGCAGGGGAGAGGGAGGCGACACCCCCCCCCGCACACCCACTCCAGTGCTCAAGTTGTCAAAGTTGGCTGCGCGGCACTGCTGCGTGCTCGCCTCGCTTCCCTTCCCCAGCACCTTCGCCAGGTCTCTCGCAATCCTCAGGGAAGGCTTCAGCGCCGTCTCCGCGACCGGCCACTTGAAACCGCCACTTTGGCCCCTCCACACGCCCCGAGCAAAAGAGCAACAGCGAGCCCGCCTATCAAAGCGCGGACAATGGAGGACGGGAAGGGGAGGCGGAGGCGAGGGAGAGCCTCCAACTCCGCGGGTTCGAGCGCAGCCCCACCGTCGCCTCTACACCCCCTCGCCCCTCCGGCTGCCCCACTCGCAGCAACCTCGGCGTGGCCCACCCGGGCGACGGGGTCGGGGTCGCGGCCAGCCGAGGCAGACCCGTCTCGGATTTAAAGGGGTGAAGTCCAAAAGCAAAGCAGAGGCGTGGGGAGGGGGTGGCCGCACTGCCCAGAGCACGCTTCCCCCCAGGAGGAATGCACAGGATCAAACCAACGCCGAGAAAAGACGCCCCGGAGCGCCCGGGGTGACTTACCATCATGTTGCCTTGCATTTTAGCGGTCTTAATCATTGCCTTTTCCTTCATTTTGGCTTTGCTTGGGAGCCGAGGAGGATGGGCTGGAAAGGAAAGCGAGTGCCTGCCCGTCGCCCCGCCACACGGCTCACTACTAATCCATCGGCTCGGTCACTTTACTCATAAAGCTGGGCTTTTTACACTTGCGAGATGTTTATTCGCGGAGGGGGATAGGAGAGAGGAGGGGATGGAGTGCGGAGAGTTCGGAAGGTTTTGGCCCCCTTCTTAATTTTTGAAGCTCAACGCCCTTGAGACAGCCGTGTGGGATCTGGGGGCGGGGGGGGCGTCCTTTGCCTCCCCATCCCTTGGTACTCCGTCTCCAAAATATTTCAGGGGAGAAAAGGGAAGGGGCGCCCGCGAGCGTCTGCCCGATTTTAAATCATGTCCTGCGAGAACTCTCTGGGTAAACAGGGGGAGCGATGCAGCTCGTCCCCACCCCTCCCCACGCTCACGCATGTCACGGCCACATCACAACACACGTTCTCTCGTGAGACGTGGAGAAGAGCCGCTGTCGGGAAAATCTGCGAGGCTCGCCACCACGCACAGCTAATGGGCTCCTCTTCTTGGGCTCCCCACGGACGCCGGTAGGAAGGGGAGAAAGGCGTGCTGCTGGTCTTTGGTCAAGGTTAAAGCGCAGCTTTGGGTGGCGAGAGCGCGCGAAGGTGCCCAAGGCTGGGGCGGGGCCGGGTCGGCACTTGTTTTGGGGCGCCAAGTGCCAGCTTGTCATGTGGGAAAGGAGCTACAGCGCCCTTCTTGATCTGGGGCTCGCAAAACGAAGGCCTGCGGGGGGGGGGGAGCCCTCGCCTTCCACGGCCGTCTCCTTCTCTATCCTCCACCCCAACGAGACTGGCCAGCGAATCGCCAGGCGCAAAGAAGGCCACATCCCCTGCAAACCAGGAGAAGGAAGGGAAAGATGGATATCAATAACGGTGTTGTTACAGGTTACTAAGGGGCACCCGCCACGTTTCCATGGTTGCACTCGTTTGGGTCTGCATCTGGAGCAGCTTCTGCTGCTTTCAGCCTCTCTGCGTGAAGGAGGCGTGGAAGCTTTCCCGCAGCCCGGGAGCACCGCCACAGAAACTCCCTTTCGCAAGCGATACCCTCCTGACCCACGTCTCTCATCGCCCCCCTCCAACATCCCGGCCCGAGCGCCTTTTGCACGGAGGCTGTGTGCAGCTGCTTGCCACGCCCCTACCGGGATGCTGCTTTGTTGTTGCATTTCCGGGACAAGCACGCGCGCAAACACACACACGCACACACACGTGTTGCTCGCCCCGCGCCCGGAGACACACCCCGCACCCGTTGCAAATCTGCATTTCCGTCCTAATTCCATATGCACCTTTAGGCGCAACCTCGCCACTCGTGCACGCTTCGGTCTCCTCCCAGGATGGCCTGCCGCCTCCATTCATTCACTCGCTCGCTCGCTCATTCATTCAGCCAACCACCCACCCACCCCGGGAGGGTTTGCAGTTCGCGCTTCTCCACTTCCCCACCCCAGAAGCCGTTCCTAGATGCGAAACGCCCCTCGCTTTTCCCTTCCATCCTTTCCCTACTGCCCACACTCGGCGCTTTCAGCCATTCAAAAGCCCGCTCTGTTCTTCTTCAAAACAAAGCAGGGGTTCATTTTACAGTCTAGTCACGCCAAGAGCTAGAAAATGCTGTAAGGACAAGATGTTTCTACTGCAGCTTTCTCTTCTCGTACAGGTGCTGCAGGCAAAAGGCAGGCCCGCCGCTTAGAGCTCCCAGGTGCACTAGTGTGCAGGCACACGCTCGTGCAATGTGCACGCACCTGAAGGAGCATTTGGGTGTTTTGCTGTTCAGCTGTGTAGAGAACTGCGATTGCATTAAAGCAGACGCAGACGGAAGAACTTGGCTTGCAGGGGATCCTGGTGCAGCAACTGCTCAGAGCCTCACTCGGGAAGGGAAGAACGCCCCCCACCACTGCCACCACTACTGCCACCACAGTAAAAAAGGCTAAACTCTCTACTCAGTGTAGCAGAGAGAGCTGTGGAAGACTATCAAAATAGGCTCATTATCTAATAGCAAGTGAATTGCATTGTGTAACCCCTTCTGCAGAAGAAAATGATGGTTCACTTTTTTGTCTTCTCCATACAATAACTGCATATGTCCATACAACATAAACTATTTCCAGAAGGCACTACTTCAGTGCAATGGAATGCAATTATCCATATTAACTCTATGCATCTGATGAGCACTCCACCCACTGCATAGCAGGGAAAACTTCTCTGAAATGAAAAGGACATATATAGTGGAGATGCAAATAACTATGCCTGGTGTGGATATTTTTTCCCCTCTTCATAATGCTAAAACCTGTGGTCATCCCGTGAAGCTGACTGGTTCAGGAAGATAAAAGTACATACTTCTTTGCACAGCTCATAAAGTGATGACATTTGGGAGCTGCAGTGATGGCCATCTAGTTGGATGGCTTGAAAAGGGCACTGGACAAATTTAAGGAGAAGAAGGCTGTTAATGGCTACTAGTCCCGAAGACTATATGCTGTCACCAGTATCAGTGGCAACATGTACATGTATACCAGTTGCTGGGGAACATGGACAAGAGAAAGTTGAGGCCATCATCCCCTTGTGGGCAGCTAGTCGGCCACTGTGTGAACAAAATGCTGGACTAGATAGGTTCTTGGTTTGATCTTACATTCTTAAAGTATTTCTTTAAGTCTCCTCAAGTGTCAATATAGGTGAGCTTGCTCCAAGAATCAATTATAACAGGTGAAACCTATTTTTTATTTAATTACATGAGTTTCTATGAATGCAGTGCTCAAAGTTTGGTCTCTGTTAACACATGCAAAATAGTACGTTTACGCAACTCATTTCTGGCATGAGTACTCAATAGTACTCATTTCAGTGAACAAACCTTCAGTTTATGCTATGGACTACTTCACTTCTAGAAGTCAAAAGAGCAGCCCTATCCATGAGAACCCAAAGTAAGGTCTATCCACCTGCCGCACTGCTCTTCTTACCTTCTTATGATAACCTTGAACCAGAGAGTGAAGAAGGTCTTCAAGCCAGGTCTGATCAAATAAAACCTTTACATATCAGCTCACTTTGCTTTTGAATTCTAAAGGTGTATTTTAATGGGTAAAGAAACCTCATAAATTTGTGTGGACTTCCGCACATAAATGTTGCAACTTCCTATTTGCCTTCCAAATGCTTCTGCATACCAGTTTCTGTATATCTACCTCTTCTCCCTACAGTCCACCACCACCACAATGCAGTTGTTGGTTTTGTCTTATTGCTTCACATAATTTATGTGGGTTTGGCACTGCTGAAACAATTTCTATGATTAAAAACAATTCTGTTCTAATGGTCCAACTGCTGTCTAACCCTTGGTATCACAGTGCCAATACCATTCATGCCTGGTTTTATTTTTTATTGTACTAAGACTGTCCCCTCCTTTTGGACAAAAGCATTTATTGCAGCAGACGGTTCCCCACAACTGTACCACAATATCCGGCGTTTGCAGCTAAGCTTGGGAAACTTGCAATCACCGAAAGTCAACATCATTTTTGCTTTTCCTTAGCATTTACATGGTTACATATAGGCCAGAAATAAACATGAAACAGTGGCTTGCTAAGATTTCCTATCACAACCATGGTTATAGGAAGATTGGATGCGGAGGCATTGTTAAGCCCATGCTTTGGTAGAGCAGGGTGGAAAGGGGGCTTCACCAATCCTACCATAAACCAAGTTGGATTACTTCACTAATTATGCAAACTGGGCTGTCTTTCAAGTTTTCAGCAGCTGGCTGAAGGAGGGGAATTGAAATCCTTTTCATGTTGTTATTACATTGCATTTATATCCTGCCCTTTTCCTCTTGAGAGGAACCTATGGCAGTTCACATAGCGCTACTTTATGCTCACAGCAACCCTGTGAGGTAGATTAATCCAGGAGTGAGTGACTGGCCCAGAGTCGCCCAGTGAGCTCCACAGCCAACTGGGGACTAGAACCTGGATCTCTCGGGTCTCCAGGCCAGCACTAACCACCAAGCCACACTGACTCTCAGTTATATGCAGACGTGAGGTTGCAGTCAGTGACTCCTCTTCTGTCTGCCCACCTTCCATCTAAACAAAGCTATAAACAGAACCACAAAGGATTACCATGGATAGTACTATCCTTTATATGTCTCCTATGCAGGAAGACATCTTGAAATAGGATGATGATGATGATGATATTGAATATATATCTGACCTTTCTTCCTCTTGCAAAGATCCTGAAGTGGCTATCCACACAACAAGAAACCAGTAAGGCAGGTTAAAAAGGTAAAGATAAAGGTTTCCCCTTGATGTTACATCCAGTCATGCCTGACTCTAGGGGCGGTGCTCATCTCCGTTTCCTAGCCGAGGGAGCCAGCATTTGTGCGCAGACAGTCTCCGTGGTCATGTGGCCGGCATGACTAAACACTGAAGTGCACGGAACGCTGTTACCTGCCCACCAAAGTGGTACCTTTTTATCTACTCGCATTTGCATGCTTTCGAACTGCAAGGTTGGCAGGAGCAGGGACGGAGCAAAGGGAACTCACCCATTGTGCAGATTCGAACCAGCGACCTTTCGATCAACCAGCCCAGCAGCACATCAAAGGCAGGTCAGGCTGGGCCAAAAATGACACTATGAGGTTCATGGCCAAGTCGGGTCTCAAATTCAGATCACTCAAGTCCCCAAGCAGTACTGCAGCTACCATACCGCACTCAATAATTGATACAATATGCAAAACTTATTCCCCTTTCTTATTCTGCTTTTTCACTTGCACACACGCATATTTCATTGTTCTTTTTGTAAAACAAACACACAAAAAAGAGAGAAAGAAGAAATACTGGAAAATACCAGAAATGAATCAACACCTCATCAGTTCCGGCTTAAGAGCCAAAATATTCCAAACTCCTGCCCAAATCTTCTGCAGAACTGCCTCAGCAATCAACTTTTGTTGGCCTCTGTGCCTCCTAATACAGCCAGAGTTCTACTTAGAAAATTTGAGTGGGGGTGGATAAATGAAAGCGAGCTAACCACAGTATTGCTTTTAAGGATACAGAGGGCGCTGAATAATACACTTGAAAGGCAACATGTAAGAAAAGAACAGAAAAATCATCTTGCATTGCCTTTTATCCCATGTTTTCTCCAAACAACATGGCACACAAGGTTTCTCCTCCAGGCCTTTTATCATTACAGACCACCCCATGAGGTCGGTCAAGCTGAGAGATTGTGGTAACTGGTGCAGAGTAATTCAGAAGGCTTTCTGGCTAGGCGGGGATTTGAAGCTGGTCTTTCTAGTTTATGCAGGATCATAAAATATTCCAGTGTTATTACTACATTCCTAACCCACAGTTCTTCCTGCAAGGAGGCTGAGGCAGCTTCCATGGTCCTTCTCTTCACTTTATCTTGACAACAGCCCTGTGAGGTAGGCTAGTCTGTGAGTCTATGGCAGGCCCCAAGTCACCCAGTGGGCTTCAGGGCCTAGTGGGGACCAGATCCCAGATTGCCCAAGCTCCAATTCAACACTCCAATCACTATGCCATGTGGACCTTGCCAAACATTTATGCAGATGATAAATTTATCATTATTTTATTAAGTAAATTTGTTTTTATACTCAATAGAGTACACTCTATATAGTTGCTTGTTTTTGATGCATTGTGAGCCACTTCAAGAAAATGTTACAGACTGGAAAGCAGGCTAAAGGTTTCAGAAATGACACAGAAAAAAACAGCAAATTGGAAAGGGTAAGGTATGGTGTCTTGCACTTGTTTTCATGGTACAATAGTGAATATTGGTGATCCAGGCAGTTTCTTTAAAGTTCAGATCATTATGATGCTGATAAAACATACAGGGTACATAATAGAGGGCTATTTCTCTTAGTATCACTTCTGTTCATCTAGTGTAATCTTTCAAAGGTGTTGTGCACCCAAATCTTACTAAAGGGTTTACAGTTCAAACAAAATAGCACTGAATTTCTCACCAGACCAAAGAAATAGAAACAACAGTTCTAGTAGCCCATACATTTGTACTAAGAACATGGAAGTCATATGACACTTCTGTGGGTTATAATCTTTTGGTAGAGCTGCCAAGGTATGTGCGAGAAGAAAGGCCTTGTATACAAAGTCCAGGTATAAACAGAGGGCTATATCATGTTAGCACCTTTCAGCACGTAGCAGGAGCCATCAGCATCTACAGGTGAAATTCTGTGCATGTTCAAACAGAATAAAGGTGTACAGCTCCCGGCACATTCCAGCTAGCATAGGCATGTAGAGACAGAGGGAAGGAGTTGGTAAGAGGAGCAAATAACCCAGGAATTTAAAACAAAAACCCATGGTTTGTTCAGTCATCAAGAAACTAAATCATGGGTTAATTCCAGCATGGCAATATCCATGGGTTAACTAAACTATAAACCAGGCCACTATCTTATCTGCCCATCCTAAGGATTGAGCTAAAAAATTGATGAAACTGTCATACCTTTGTTTACTTATTATACTCCTGCTCTGCTGTGGCCACAAAAGACATGCATTTACTACCAGAAAATGACAACATCCCAAAGACAAGTATTTACTACCAGAACAAATTGATATTTCGTCAAAGGAGATTGACTAACATTACTGAGAAACAATTCAATAATCATTTTTACGGAGGTATCTTAGTTCGGACTAACAGAAGGGTACAAAATTTAGTGATGTTTTAGTTTTGCAAATCCAAGTATTTGCACTTTTATTATAAAGTATCACTGCAGATTTTTTGCTACCAGTTTCCATTAATCTTAGCCAGACTCTGGCCCAGAAAGTAGAGTGCCCATTTTAGGTTTAGAAGAGTATTGCATCAAATGGCAGAGAATTTGTTTAATTTCCATTAAAACATTGCACTTTCTGTCACACTGCTGTGTGTGTGTGTGTGTGTGTGTGTGTGTGTGTGTGTGTGTGTAATACTCACTGAGTCCACTTCTTTGCCAAAATGTGGCCAAATAAGAAACTTCTATTAGAGGGAAGGGGACACCCCCAAATATTTCTTGCATTCCCTTTTTTCTCAGTTTTTCACAGACCTGCCTAAACATTCTTTGCTGTGTTATCATTATGACCATCAACATGCTTGGAGACCAAGCAGAGTTTTACTAAGCATAACCCAACTTTTTTGAAAAGGTTAATACAGCTGCAAGTTGGGGAAAGGGGCTTTGGCTCTGGACCATGGCATTAAGGAATGTTAATCCTTTGAAAATCCTGCAAAAGCTGCTGTTTGCTCAATAGAGCAAATTATTACATTTCTCATAAGGTTACCTGTATATTTTGCTCCAAAGGACAAATACCAGACTCCAGGTGGGTTTTAATCAGGAAAAAGGCCCCTCTCCCAACACCATAGTCCCAATCCAAATATTCCCCTCCCTTTATGTGACTACATGTACTTTTTAAAATAGGGATCCTCACCTCTCATTTGGCCCTCAGAATATTGTATTGCTACCAATCCGGAAAGCACTATATGTGTGATTGATGGAGCACAAAAGCCAGATAACAACTTTAAAAAGAAAAATAAGAAAAATACTTGTGTCTTTTGAAAAGGTAATGCAAAAGCTCTGCTGAATGTATATAAGAATTGGGCATACAAATTTAAAACCCCAGGTTTCTGGAGTCCACAAAATAGATATGAATCAAAAGTATGCAGAGAAAGCCCAGGTGGGTTAAAGATCACAGTGAGCAATTCCATAAACACATAAAACAAGCCCTGCGAGATTTAGCCTAGTGGTCCACCTAGTCCAACTCTGTTCCCACAGAAGCCATCAGTTGTCCACTGGTTCCCACGGGCAGAACATGAGGGCGATGGCACGTCCTCCTACCCAAATTCACCAGCAACCAGTGTACATGAGAATGCTGCCCTGGATACTGGAGATAGCATGCAGCCACCAGGACCAGCCGCCACCAACAACCTTCTCCATGACTTTGTCCAAACCCCTTCCCAAGCCATCCGACCTGGTGGCCATCTCTACATTCCATGGCAGGGAATTCTATAGCTTAACTATGTGCAGTGAGAAGAAGTCCTTCCTTTTAGTTGCCCTGAGTACCAGCTTCCTCTCCTGTCAGCTTCATGGGATGATCCTCAGTTCTAGCGTCATGAGATGGAGAAGAATGTCTCCAGTGCTACCTTCTCCATACCAGCATAAATCCATCGTACTTTCATCATACCTCTCCTTGCTCATCTTTTTTCTAAGCTAATCAATTTCAACTTTTCCTCATAGCGGAGTCATTCCAACCTCTTGATCATTTTTGTTTCCCAGTCATTCATTCCAGTCTAGAACTAAAAGGGAGAGTGCAGAGTTCCTATCAGACACATCTAATGACATCATTACACATCTAATGATGGTGTAAATGGGTGTCCTGCAACAGCAGGGGGTTGAACCTGATGGCCTTCTTGGCTCCTTGCAACTCTACTATGAGTCTCTCCTATGAGTCAGAGAAGAGGAAGCACTAATCATCCACGCAATTGCGCATTTGCATACAGAACAGTGGTGAGCAGCAAAGGTGAGCAGCAAAGGAACAGGTGGCATTCCAGGATTTATTTCTGGTGACATTATTATTCCTTGCATTAAAAGCATGCTATTTCCAAGCATGTAAAAGCCAGATTTAAAGTACTATCATGCCTACTGGTGTGATGACATCATGCAGATATGGGAAGTGGAAATTGATTTTAAAATCACAGAATCAGATGCTGGGAAGAGAGACAAGGACAGCAGGGCTCTGCTCGTTCCAAGTTTATGAATGAACACATTATCCACACAGACAAGGTTGTTTGTTTTGGCAACAGTGTTGTCGGAGTATAAATTTAAATAGAGCCACACTGTAACAAAGGAGAAAACTGTTGCAGGACAGTCTGTTGCTGCTTTTTGAGAGAAGATAATGCTAATTGAGGCAGGCTGACTTAGCTCTGCCAGATGCAACTGCCTTTCCACCATATCAGAAAAACAGTCCAAACTAATGTTTCAGATAATTCACTGGCTTTTACGCCGTGTTTCAGAGAACCTAGGAATTCATTAGTAGCTTATGGGTACTGGTGGACAAGCTGCATGAAAAATTGCTTTCTGTTATTATCCATTTTCACCTGCATTTCACTGGCTGTGCTCTGTGGCAGGTTCTCAGTTCTTGCAGAATGGAAAGGTCCAAAAAGGCCTAGAACAGGGCTGGGCAACCTCTCCATCAAATTTCCAAGGGATCTGCAAGAGATCTGTTCAGACCTCTGGCAAGAATGAGTGGTCTTCCCCTTGGCAATCTGCAGTGCGGAGAAGAAAAGGAGAGATGGTAAGCAAGAAAAAAGAGGGTGGCAAAAATAGAGGCAGGAGAGAAAAGAGGCTGAGAATTTGAAAATTACTACTCATTGCTACACTGCAATGATAGCATTGCCTCACACCTTGCTGATCAAAAAGGCCTTTAAAGACTTGCTTGAATCTCCAGGGGCCTGAGAGGATGACCCATTCCAAGTGTTTTTAGTCATTTTTCACTGTGTTAGCTGTTTTGAAACTTTTATGCTTCACTGATGAAACACAGAAACAGAGTGACTCAGAAGGGGCCTCCTGGGCCATCTAGTCTGACCCCCGGCTCCAGCTGGCTCTACTCACAACATGCCTACCAGATGCATGTCCAGCCTATCCTGAACACCCTCACCAATGGGGCTTCAACCACCTCCTGTGGAAGCCTTTCCATACCCTAGGGGTCCTAACCATCAGGAAGTACTTCCTGGCATCCAAATTCAACCTTGGTTCCCTACACTTTGCTCCACTGGAACGCATCCTGCCCTCCTCCGCAGGGAAAAACAGGTCTCTACCCACCTCTGCATGATACCTCCTCATGTACCTATATGCCACCAACAGATCCCCTCAGAGTCTCCTCCAGGCTGAAGAGACCCAGTTCCCTTAAGTCACACCTCATATGGCTTTCCCTGCAAACCGACCACCAACCTTGTGGCCCTACGCTGCACTGACTCTAACCTGGCTATATCCTTCCTGTGATGTGGATCCCAGAACTGAACACAATACTCCAGTTGTGGGTGCACCAGAGTAGTATAGAGTGGCAGTAATACCTCTCCCAATCTAGAAGCTACACTTCTGGCTATGCGACCAAGGGTGGCGTTCGCCCTCTTGACTGCTGTGTCACACTGCTGACTCAAGTTTAGCCTGCAGTTGACCACTACCCTGAGATCCCTTTCATAAGTGCTGCTCTCCAGCCACTTGTCCCCTAACCTGTACTTATGACACCCATTCCTATGCCCCAAGTGCAATCTTGCACTTATCCACACTGAACGCCATCCTGTTGTTCCCTGCCCACTTCCATAGTGTGTCCAGATCCTTTTGGATCTGGAGTAGAATCATAGAATCATAGAATAGTAGTGTTGGAAGGGGTCATGTGGCCATCGAGTCCAACCCCCTGACACCACGTTATGCCATCCCAATCAGATGGCTGTCCAGCTTCTTTTTGAATGTCTCTAGTGTGGGAGAGCCCACCACCTCTCCAGGCAGCTGGTTCCACTGTTGTATTGCTCTGGCAGTGAGGAAGCTTTTCCTGATGTGCAGCCTGAATCTGGGTTGTTACAACTTGAATTGATTATTCCGTATCCTAGACTATAGCACCCACAAGAAGAGAACTTGACCTTCCTTTTTGTACCTATTTTGTACCATGGTGGTGCTCTCCTTTGCCTCCCTGCCTTGCTAACTCTCTCCCAGGAGACTTTTCCCAGTCTGGCCTTCAATTGATCAAAGTTGTTGTTGTTGTTGTTGTTGTTATTATTATTATAACATTTCTATGCCGCCCCTTGCCAAAACCTCGGGGCGGCTTACAAGTTGGCCCTTATGAAGTCCCACTTCTCGTACTTGGCCTGCTGCTCATCCCCATTCCCCTAATCTCAAAGCAAAGGATGAAGTGATCAAAGGATGTTATGATATTTTTATTGTATTTTACTCATTTTGTATTGTGTTCATCATCTAGTGCCATGCATGTGCCTCGAAGGGGAGATTACTGTGGCAGTGGAGTCATCAAATGTTAGATACATGGACAGCTGGGTGTGCAGTCAGCATGGAGACCGCATGATAAATTGCCTGCCTGGTGCAAAGTTTGCCGAGATCACACACTGTCTGGATAGCTTTGTCGTAAGTGTCAGGGTGGAGTCAGTGGTCATGATTCATGCTGGTACCATTGATGTGGGGATATGTAGCCAAGAGATCCTAAGAGCCACATTTAACTTGCTAGATAGAAGGTTGAAATCTAGGTCCACAAAGGTGGCTTCTGAAAAGGGAAAATGTTCCACATACAGGGCCATCAAGACAGGTTAAGCTGATGGGTCTCAAGAGTGAAGGGAGGGGGGATTCAAGACAGGCCTGTGAAAGAATAAAAAGCTCCACCTGATCCAAAATGGAACCAGTCCTCTAGCACAACAGGTAAAAAAGGCTGGGAGAAGCTATCAGGAGCCCGGAAGCATGTGGTTCAGGCTGAATCATCCCAGGGGTGAAGAAAAAAATCTTTCTGATTGCCCAAATGTAGAAGTGGAACATGGTAGCCAGTACAAGAGGACCAGGTGCCATAGCAGAAGATGCACATGCTGGAAACACCTGAGCAGGGATAGCATGTAGAGGTGTTTCTGTGCAAGTTTTAGAAACCTCTGAGCCAAGATGATGGGCGAAGTGCCTTGATTGTGCCCAAGAACACCTGGTCATGGAACTGCCCAGAGGAGAGATGTTCTGAGACTAACCCTAACAGGAGTCCTCCAATTATGTGGGACAAGATGTAAATGTTGTTGAACCAGATGGAAACTGATCATAGTGTTGTCAGGTTTAATACAGATTTAACTAGGAAATTGCCAAGCAAGTCCAACACAATCAAATTTGACTTCAAGAGAGGAAGCTTCTCTAATATGAGAAGCTTGGTTAAAGGGAAATGAAAAGGGACGTCAAGAGGATTACATCCATTCAAAATCCTTGACAGTTACTCAATCCATAATAATAGCAGCCTGACCCGTAAGGAAGATAGCACCAGGTCAAAGAAGTCACCACCATGGTTATAACAAGCAATGTATCAAGGAAGCTGTTGGAGAAAAGAGGCCTTCATTCATGGAAGTCTTGCTCAAATGAGAAAAGCATAAGGGAGCACAAGCCTCCATAAAGGAAATGCGAGCAAACAATAAGAAAAGAAAAAAGCATTTTGAGGAGGTGATCACTAACAACATCAAGGACAACAAACCTGAATTGTTAAGTGTCTGAATGGATGTTTTCAGGAAGGACTCCTGAGAAATTGAGGTAAATAATGGTGAAAAAAGACGTAGTTCTCAACATTATTGGAAAATTGTATTTTAGTACTTTGACAGACCCAGATGGTATCCAAGCTAGAATTCTGAAAAAACTTAAATATGAAATTGCTGGTCTCCTAGTAAAATATACAACATGTCTGCAAGAGGACTGGAGAATGGCCAGTGTACCACCAGTTCATAAAAAGGGATCCGGGGAAATTCAGGAAATTATGGACTCATAAGCTTAATGTCTTGTATAACGTGTGGCTGTGAAAGCTGAGCCATAAGGAAGGCTGAGCACTGAAGAATTGAGGCCTTTGAATTGTGCTGCAGAAGACTCCTGCGAGTCCCTTGGACCGCAAGGAGATCTAACCAGTCAGGGGAGATCAACCCTGACTGCTCTTTAGAAGGCCAGATACTGAAGATGAAACTCAAATACTTTGGCCACCTAATGAGAAGGAAGGACTCCCTGATGCTGGGAAAGATTGCCGGCAAAAGGAGAAGGGGACGGCAGAGAATGAGGTGGCTAGATGGAGTCACTGAGGCAGTCGGCGTGAGCTTAAATGGACTCCAGGGGATGGTGGAGGACAGGAGAGCTTGGAGAAATGTTTTCCATGGGGTCGTGAGGGGTTGGGCACAACTTCATGACTAACATAACATAAAGCTTAATGTCTGTCCTGGATAAACTGGCTGAAATCATTGTTAAAGATAAAAGTAATGAGCATACAGAAGGGAGAGTCCTGCAACAAAATGAGCTCTCTAACCTGAGAGAACAGACATTGAAAAGACAAACCCTGAAGGCAACAGTCCCCACAAGTATAAACTAAGAGGATGACCAAGCTAGTGACTGACCAAGAAAAAGAAATTGGGGTTGCGGTGGACACTTTGATGAAAATGTCAACTGAGTGTTCAGCAGTGGTTTAAAAAGGCAAACTCTATCTTAGGATAATGAGGAAAAGAATTGAAAATAAAAGTACCCAGATTACATTCCCAAGAGCACATTTCCCTTGTACAACTCTGTGCTGTGACTATACTTAGAATACTGTTTATCATTCTAATTCCCACACTAAAAAGATATACAGTTGGGACAAGTATATGAAAAGCTACTAAAATTATCAAGGGGTTAAGGTTAGGGGGTTGAAGCGACTCTCCTAGGATCAAGGATTGCACCTCAGTTTAGTCTTTGGGAATAAAGTAAGGAGAGACATGACAGAAGAGTGTATGGATAGGAGAACATTCTTTTCTTCTCTCAGTTCTAAAACTCAGAGTAATTCCATGAAGCTGATTGGTATGAGATTCAGGATAGATAAAAGGAAGTACTTCTTCACAAAGCGAACAGCTGAACTGTGGAATTCACTTCCACTAAAGGTAGCAATAGGCACCCACTGAGATGGTTTTAAAAGGGCATTGCACCCATTAATGGTGAATAAGGCCATCAAAGGCTACTAGTCCTGATCCTATATGCTGCATCCAGTACCAGGGGCACTGGGCCTATGGACTCCAGAACGCATGGGAGAAAGGGTGCTTTGCTGTTTAGCAAAGACAGTTGTTGTGAACAAAATGGTGGACTAAAAAATCCTTGGTCTGATAGAGCATATTCTTCTTATATACCAGATTTCTTTACTCACCTTACATGGAAGAAACGGTTGTATGGATCTAGTATACAACTGAAGGCTCTGTTCTCACATACAAAATGCTATACTTACACAGTGCAGTCCTGTCCTTATACAAGCAAACCTTCCGTGCCTATCAAGGACCACTCCACTTCTAAAGGTCAATGCAGCAGTCCTGTTTATGAGACCCCAATGTAGCTGAACTGCTTTTGATGAGCAATCAAACCCAAAATATCTCCACTTTTTTTATACTACAGTCTATTCATGCAAGATTTTCTGTGCATTTTTAAATTGGTCATTATGTCAGGATATTAACTTAGCAAGCCAGCAGAGGGCAAGCTCAGTCCATATATTCTCTGTATTCACACTCAGTTGGAACAAGTAACCGTTCTTATATTTACCTTTTATCCAGCAGTCAATACAGACACCTGGCAGCCTATTGCGCCTTATTGTACTACAAGGTGTATTAGCATTAATCACATCTGCCAGTAAATGTCCTCCAGTTAATACTCATTACAAACAACTAGCAAACTGTCAGGCAGGCATTGCATACTGAGTCCTTTTATTTTATGTAGGATGCTTTGCTTAAATTTATCACATTCTCTATACAAACGAGAAATATGTATTTCAGCTTATTGATTTGATTTTATTCAATCTAGACCATGCCTTTCTGCCAAAAGCTGGCACTCAAGTAGACTTTCAAAGACAATTCAATTGCCTGAAAACTAAAGCAATATAACAAAAACATAATAATTGCAGAATTAAACAGCACCTGACCCAGTAGATTCACTTACAGTCCTTCTTGAATAAAGAAGCCTTTGCCTGCTAGTAGAAAGAATGCAGAGAGGGAGGAAACCTTAACTTATAAGACCAACTTGGACACAGTGAAAACCAACCATTATTGCATGCCTGCAACAAAGGCTAAGTACACATAGCTGTAATAATTAAATAGCCTTTGCCTAATTTTCCCCACCAGCAGTTTCCTTCCTGCTCCCAAGCTGTCTCTCTTCTCTCTCTCTCTAGACTGTAATCCACTCTCATTCACACCAGGTACCTCTGAAAATGCAGAATTAAATTGTTTATCCTTAAACAGGTGGGGAGTTCAACATGTTTTCAGTTCCTTAAAGTCAGCATGGATGTTGTTTTATTTTTAAGTGCCTAACCCACTTTCAACCCTAATGGGGCCCTAAGGGGATTTATAAACACAGTATTTGCCCATTAGTGTTTATAAAATGGATGTGAGTGCCCTGATGGATCAAACCACAGCTCCATCTAGTTCAGCATTTTGTTCCCATAGTGGCCAACCGGATGCCTGCCAGAAGCCCACAAACAGGACAGCAGCCTTCTGCCCATGTTTCCTAAGAACTGGCCGGTAGAGACATATCGCTTCCTATACTGGAAGCAATACAGAGCCATTATAACTGGTACATCAAGGGAGCGGGGATGGAACGCCTGCGTGGTTGTCCTCCCCACATGTAGCCTCTATGCCAGGGGTCCTCAAACTTTTCCAACAGGGGGCCAGTTGAAAGGCAGTGGCAGCGGGCGCAGTGATGAACACGGGCCGGCGAGGCAAGTCCAAAACCTCTGAGGTGGGCCAGATAAATGGGCATGGCAGGCCGGATGTGGCCCGCAGGCTGTAGTTTGAGGACCCATGCTCCATGCCAACCACTGAAAAAGAGACAGCGTCTCACAAGGTTCAGTATCTCTCCATACAAAGACAGAATTTGTTTCTCAGTGTTTTCTGTTGTGCTATTTTCACAGCATATCATGAAAACTACTGCCTCCCTTCTTTTAAAAGCAGCCATGTGGTCTTAATTAACCTCTCATGTCACTGATTTTCCCTGAAGGCAACATGAGCCTGCCTTTCCAAATTTTCTATCCAATACATCATTGCTTGAGTGACAGCGCTTACAACAGAGGAAGCTGTCTCAGCTCCATCCTGCTAATCAAGAGAAGTGCTATTCATCTATCCAAAACATGTTATTAGAAGGAAGAGGAGGAGAACTTGGACAAACATGACAAGGATTATAAAAGGGAAATAGTCTTCTCACCTTTCCCTATCAGTATTTCCTGTGATGCAAGAGGAAGAGATGTGCCCTCAACCATGCGAGCAGGATACCAAATAAATGTTAGATTTCCACCCAAGATTAGAGAAACTTGCCCAAAATTACATTAAATCCAGCAAAATAGATCAGCATACCAATAAGCCACTGACCTAGAAAAGAGAAAGTTCCTAAGATCTGAGAAACTGGGAATTAAAGCATGATTTCCCCATCTGAAAAAGCTCTAGGAAGCTTCACCCATTTTTATCATTAAGCTTCTTTCCCTTCTTTGACCTTGCTTAGATAAAACAAGAGTAAGTGATCCCTTGCAAAGCTTTCATGTCTGGGGTTAGGTTTTTAAGTTAGAAGGGTCTGTGCTTACTCTCCCTTCAAATTGCACTTTAATAGGGGTAAGGTTCCCAGTTCAAAGTTTTCAGCTTCCCCTCAGGTGCAACCCAGAAGGCCCAAAATATTGAAGGCCCACAATAAACAAACAGGAGGTACTCTAGAATGTATGCATTCTGGAAGTGGCATAGATAGTCAAGAATTTGTTTAAGGAGAAAATAAAGAAAAAGAAAACCCCTTAAACAAATACTCCAAGCTCTTTAGAGCCTTTAGTGCTGAAATGCAGGTTCCCCCCCCCCCCTCATCATCATCACAGAATAAAGTAGGTCAGTTGCTACCTGAACTCTGTCTAGTTATTACAAGTCTTTAAGTTGGTATTAGATGTCATTATATTTTGCAGAGACCATACAAAAAGCCTGTTTTTAGAAAAGGCATTACATTAAGATTTGCACATCATCTTGAGAGATTTTTGAGACAGTCTAGAAGAAAGAAAAAAACGGATCTGAAGTGCTAGATTCATTTGGAAAGTCACATTTTATTTTTATTTATTTATTTAAAACATTTCTATGCCACCCCCATCGCAACAAAGCCTTGGGGCGGCTCACAACAAAAACAAACAAAAGCATATAAAAATTATACAATAAAAATATTAAAACCCGGTGTATCTCGGCTTAAAAAATTTTTTTTTGTTAAAAAACCTACATAATAAATTAACAATTAAAATAAGTTTTAAATAAAAAGGTCTTAGCCTGGCTCCAAAAAAGAAATAATGACAGCGCCAGGCGGACCTCTCTGGGGAGTGCATTCCATACACAGACATACACAGACATACAAAGGCACAGGGCTCTAAAATCATCATGGACACATTGCACAGAATTTAAAACAACAAACTGACTTAAATACATATTTCAGCAAGAGGACCTTTTCTTTCATCCATACCTTCCTTAACCAAAGCCTCATGAACACAGGCGAAGAATACTGGGCATACATGCAGGGTTTGTTTAAGGATTGCTTTAAGTACACAGCGGCAATACATTTCACACAATTGCTATGCAAGCTTATCCTAGGCTTGCCCTATATTCCATGTCCTTGTCCTGCAGTCTAGACAAATACTCTAGACAAGTAGTCAATTGTATTCTCACATGTGCACAAGGCATGCTCAGAATCTTACTGAAATCACAAAAAAGTCTCCCTGGTAAGAATTTAGGACTTCGAAGCAGCTACTGAAAGTACTTTTCTCGGAACACATCAAATGCCCTTCGCATGTTGGCAGAGAGAAGGGTCTCTCCTGGGTACCTTAAAACTGAGACAAGTTTGTAGGGTAGATGTGGTCTTCCAGATAACCTGGTTACGAGACACAGAAGGGAGGTACAATGGCTAGACAATTGCACAGAACCACAAGATGAAAATAGCCCTCAACAATAAAGCTTCCCGCATAGCTTTTGAGCAAGGTTCACATGCTGCAACCAGCTGCAGTGGCTTGTTTCACAGGATGGTTTACCATGTCATCTCAACTGTCAATCTCAACCATGGTAAGAAACAAGTGTCTGTTCTATGGTTTCCACACTTCACCATGGTTTCTCTGGTCAGCCAAACCCAGCACTGCAGTTTCCACGGTTCTTTATACAGCTATCACAAAGCCCCTTGGAGTTGCTCCAGCCATCTAGCGTTGGATTGAATTTCCAATGGGATACATGCAATCGGCAGACAGACTTGAGAAAGGAGGGTGGAAACCAAAGCAGCAAAGCACTTGTGTGTCTGTCATGCACATCCAGGCAAAAAGCATGTTGCATGTTGTGCCATCCCCAGTCCTATGCGAAGGCCCCGAACAAGAAAGAATAGGCTCAAGTACTGTTTTGTCATTTTTGCCCACAGCATTGTTCCAAAGAGTTTCTTTAGGTTTCTTCTGATTTTCTTTTTATTCCTTTCCCCTGACGTTATTGTGGATAAAGTTCATTACTATTTCAAAGTTTGGGTGTAGCTGTATTTCTGTGCCCCAAGGCAAGGAAAAATTTAATACAGAATTTCTGTGACAGGTCCCTGCCTCAGGGTGGGGCAAATATAAAGGGTAATGGCAAACTACAGGGCAACATTTTGCCCCTGCCTACACTGCAAGAGAAGTTGGCCAAACACAATCCTCTCTACTTCCTTATGTCACTTTTGCACATGTGCTCACAAATATATTGGTTCTGTCCATTCCTGCATGTTGTTTTCTCTAAATCCACAGGAAAAAATCTCATTTGAATATGTATTAAATTTGTTAAATGCCCCATTAAATCAATTTCTCCAGGTGGAATCCTTTAATGATAAAAATACAAATAAAATCACAATAAATTCAGCAACATAAAAGTCATAAATGTACAAACACAATATAAAACCCAATATCTCATTGCAAGGAGTAGGCTAATACAACATAGAAACAGTATGATGTACAAAAATACTTGCAAAGAGCAATCCTGTGGTCCCTCAAAGTATCCCAGAGACCAGAGGAATACTCAGAAGAATGCTTCCAAGGAGGGATACGGCACTCTCCCCTCAAAAGTGGAAGCTGGAGATCTTATTTCTTGCAGCCAGTGTGGAAAGAACTAGGCCAGCTGCCTTCCAAAGATGGAAATGTGAACTGAAAGCAGGTGTTATGGTAGGCAGAGGATGAGAAGACTGCAGAGGCCAGAATTGAACTACCTGAGGTGCCTTCTACCTCTTTTGTTTCCCCTACAAAGTATCCTTCCTAGATGGGCGTCAAAGCCCATTTGGGGAAAATCAGAAAAGACAGAGAACAAGGATGCACAGTCAGCCTCTATGACTCCTCCTACACTGCCAGTTTTATCCATTTAGGCACAGGAATCTTGGAAGTTCTGGGTCTTCCCGTGATGCTGGCTTGATTATTGATGGTATAATCAATAATCAAGCCAGCACAGCTGGTAATGAAAGCTGGCCCACAAAATCTTATTGCACCAGTCCTCTTTCCAGGAACATGTCCCCCAGGAAGTGGGAGGGTGACAGGCAGAGAGCCTTCTCTGTGGATGTACCCTTCCTTGGAAACATGCTCCCCAAAGAGGTGAGCCTAGAATCACTGTTTAAAATTATTCTAGGCCAGGTGTAAGCCTTTTATTTACCAGATTTTTTGAAGGATAGACTCATTTCAGTATTGTTTTTATCTGAGTGGCTATACCATGTATTCATTTCAATCAATCACCATGAATTGGCAAGTTTTGTGTATTTGGTTTTTAATTGGTTTTTATCATTTGTAATTGTTTATTTTATTGTCATTTATTTTGCTTGTAAAGCACCAAGAGAACCTTATGGGCTAAAGGGCAATATAAAAATGTAATAAATAAATAAATGCTTTTCCAGGATTTTAACACTTTAACTTTATAACTTTAGTTTTAACACTGCATTTTATCCTGTACAGCTGTTATACCTCTATGCTGATTCAGTTGTAATTACTGTGGATTTGCTGTTTTATGTTAAAAGTTAAAAGCACAAACAACCAAAATTGTAAGAGAGCCTCAGCTATTGGGTAGTATAAAAGTGCAGCAAGTAAATGAATAAATATTAGGGCTGTCCCTCAAAAGCTGGAAAAATAGCAATGCAGTCCCTGGATAAGCTTTGCATGGAAGAGCATTCCAGAATGGGGAACCACTACCAAAACCCCTTCTCTCTGGTTCCCTCCCTGCATGCATGAGAACGAGGAAACATCTGAAGAAGAGCATCTGTGGATGACACTAAATATGCATTTTAAGATAATTTTGCAGAAAGTACATATCTGAATACATATCCTGTGTCAAAAACAGCCCCTGAATGCTTGGGAAGTACAACCATCAGTAAAGAGGTCAGTGCCAGTCCCCACAAAAGACTGAAGATGTGTAGATCAAGTCAGTTCATCCATGAATTCACAAAGCTCACATTCCTCCAAAATCCATAACCAAACCTTGTATTCTGTAGTTTACATACCAAATCAATTGTTAGGATACATTTAATCTTGTACAGAGAAGAAAATGGTAACTGCAAGTACTAGAATGCTAAAAGAATTCTGGGGGAAATATAAAGATTTATGATAACTGCTTTTTCTCCCCACAACAACCTTTGTACCATGGTTCACACATGGCGGTCTATGCTGAATAGTTAAGAAATATGCCACAGAAATTTGCATCCATCCTAAAGAGAATGGCACTTTTATATGACTATAAATTATACCTACAGCAGGAAACACATTGAGATACAGCTCTATCAGATTTCCTAGCAGGAATCCTGCTTGGGGCCAATTCTCACAACTAGGTGACATTGTAGTTAAGTATTAAGCTTATCCCTTCCCAGCACTCCTCTCGCTGATAACTGCTGTATTAATGAGACAGGAATGCTCTGCTAACCATGATATTAACACTATAGTAATATCTCTCTTTCTCTCTATCGATTTGCAAGACATCGGGATTTGATACAGTGCTTAGAAGTAAGAAAATGATATTAAAACTGCCTCACCTATATATTAATTTTCATCTGGATTTAGATTTAACATAGATTCTCAACATGGATTTTATCAGTTTCTGTAAACACAAAATTAAAACATAATTTAAGTTAGGGTTACTTTACCCAGAGCAGACAAGGTACTAATAGAATTATTCCAAGCTACTGAAATTTAATCCTAACAAGAATGTGCCAATAAATATGGAAAGAATGGCCCATGGATTGAAAATGTTCAATATACATCCTAGTCCCCAAGAAAGGAGATTCTAAAGAGTGCAGCAAATACAGGATCACTGCACTAATTTGCTTTGCAAGGAAAGTGTTGCTCAAGGTGTTGCAAGAAAGAATTTAATGTAGATGAAGTGAAAAATATCTGATGTTCATGTTAAAAAGGAAGTGCAGTTGAGGTCCTATCACAAATATGTGTTGGCTATTAGAGTGCCATCTTTCAAAAGAAGATCATTCTCTGCTTTATAGACTACAGTAAGGCCTTTGACTGTGTGGATTGTGAGAGGCTATGAGTCCTGAAAGAAACAGGCATGCCTTTGGACTTGATTCTCCTGATGCATAACCTATATCGAGGACAAGAAGCTACTGCCAGGATCAAATATGGAGAAACAAAATGGTTTCCCATAGGCAAAGGTATCCTACAAGGGTGTATTTTATCTCCTTATCTGTACAATCTGTATGTGAAACATATAAGGAGAGCTGGATTAGGATCAGAGAAATCAGGAATGAAAATTGCTAAGAAGAACCATCAATAATTGAAAAAATGCAATTATTGAACATTAAGAAAATAAAAATTGTGACTACCGAAGAATTACACAACTTTACTGTCAACAATGAAGAAAATGACATTGCCAAATATTTTACATACCCTGGCTCAGTCGTCAATTTCAACAGAGACTGCAGCCAAGAAATTTGAAGAAGACTGAGACTTAGAAGGGGAGCAATGAAGGAATTAGAAAAAATTATCATGAAGAGCTGGAAAGTTTTCACTGGAGAGTAAAAACAAGATCATCCACAGTATTGTATCCCCAATCATTATGCATTGGTGTGAAAGTTGGTGACTGAAAAAAGCTGACAGGAAGAAAATGGACATGTTTGAAACATGGAGTTGGACGAGAGTTTTGAAATATCCTAGACCTACAGAAAGATGAACAAGTGATCTGGCTCGATCAAATCAAGCCAGAACCTGCCCTGGAATGAAACTGAGGCTGACGTATTTCAGGAGCATCATGAGCAGGCAGGACTCAAAAGAGAAGGCAATTAGGCTAGGAAAAGTTGAGGGCAGAAGAAAAAGGGGAAGACCAATGATGACATTGATTTCTTAAAAGAAGCCACAGCCTTGAGTTGACAAGAGCTGAGCACAGCTTTCAAGAACAGGGTTGCCATAAGACAGAGATGCCTTGCCTGCCCAAACAATAAACTACTTAATGGCTACACTCGAAGTAACTCAAAGTCAGAAAACATTGACCTAGCTATCCAGTTTCACAAAACTCTTTTTCAAATGGGATGCTAATGAAGCAAAAAGTGCGAAGCAGGGAGAGAAAGAAGGAAACTATTTTGTTTGTATGGGCTCCCACAATCAATGCCAGTTTATAATATGCATCCCAGAAAAACTGCTCTTTGTGGTGTGACAAGGCTCTTTGGGTCACAAGATGTTCTTGAGATCATCTCTTCCTCTTCTGCCATCTTTAAGTCTATAGACCTCATTTCCCAGGCCTTACCATCCTCATCCAAATGGTCAGTGTCACCCAGATCGAGCCAGGAATAACCACCTCTTTCATTCCCAACAACTTCCTTGTATGAACTAAGAGAGTTTTCCAGATTCCAGCTTAAAAAACTGGTTTTTCTTAATGGTGTATATTTTAAGGGCCATAAATATATGTGAAAAATGTGTTTTATAAATAGGAAATCAAATGAAGAAATTCAATTAAAACTGCTGCCACCTCCAGATGGTTCCATCACCATAAAAGCTGTTTGCTCTCAGATTAACACTATACTATAGATAAATTGGTCAGGGGTGCGGGGGGCGGGATAATAGATGAAGGGTTCAATTGCAGATATAAACACAGAAGATAAGTGCATCTCCTGTCTGTTTACATCAGAGGCTGAAACACACAACCAATTCCTTAAAGCATTTTTGGCTCACAAGCTAAGTTTTTATTTAGAACAGAAGTTGCAACAGGGCAAAAAAAGTTCCCAGCGGAGTGCCACAGCAGTAAAGCACTGAAGAATTTTACGCTCCCGTGTTCTGCTGCAGGGATGGAGAACGTGTGGTCTAGGTGTCCTTCTGTTATCCAGCCATTCACTGTGCTGTCTAGGGCTACATAGACTTGCATCTGGAGGCTGTGTACGCTCCACAAAGCTGACACATGTAACTGAAGTGCAAACCCTTCACATGAGTAATTCCATGTGTACTCAATGAGGCTTACTTCTGAGTAGATATGCATAGGACTACCATTTTGGCAGGCTTCTGGGCATAAGAGCCCAAGCTATGCTTTGCCTCAGTGTTTTGTGTGACATTGTATCTTGGCCCTTTAAGAAGTCAGGCACCCTGTTTAACTGCAAGAACAAAGGGCTTGCATTTCTGGCACTTATTCCAGTAAATAAGTCCCCGGAAATTCCTTAGCATCTGGCCATGTATGCAGAACAGTATTCAACAATATGACTGGGTGCTCTACACTAAAACTGGGCATCCCATGATTATTTCAAGGCAGATAAATTAGGAAACAAGCATAGGTATTCATACATATCACCACAATGTTATAAACTTAATCAAGTATGGTGGTCAGGTGGAAGTCCTGACTTAAGTATAGTAACCCCTGGAAAATTCTGCTCCGAGTAGATCTGGAGAAAGGACGTTCAAGTGTAGAAACCAGATATTCTTTCAGTCTTAATTTCATCCAAGTGTGTTTTATTTTAATAAAACCATCTGAAAGTCCAGGTTGAAATGTCCTGCCCTCCACAAAGTTCTGGTATTATGTTTTGGGGCATGGCAAGTTGGCTGCATTCCTGGCGGTGTCCCTCAGCTCATGTTCATCATGACATGACATCATGACAAAACTGTGTCCATCAGTTTCCAGAAATCACTTTCAAGCAGTGTGATCCAGGCTCTGCCAGACAGCCCTTGCCATCCCTCTTCCCCAAAAGACCAGCTCTGACCACCTAACTCCCTACTTCTGCCAAACTGGCAACCTACAGACAGTCCTTTCAAGGCTCCTTTTTCTGCAGCAGCCATAGGAGTTTCTCCCCACCGCAGCAGCATCTTCATAAATAATCCAGCAGGAGCCCTGGAGAGGTATCCTTGGAAAGGCCCGGTATATTCACTAATCCCTTGGTTTTGCCCTTGCCTCACATAAACTACAAAACCCTTCTTCTCTCTTCTGTCTGTGCTTTTTCCTCCCAATATCGCTTGCCCAGCCCTGCACGAAGTCTTGCACCCCCAGCGTACTTACTGGAGTCCCCCCCATTCAGTTCCAGGACTCACCATGTATGCCTGAAGCCCGGTTGTCTACATGCTGCAAATCTTGATTCAGCCACTAAGTGGGCCTTTCAGCCAATTTCCCCATGTATGAATCCTGTGCATGGATATCTGGGGGACTCAATTGATTTTCTGCCTCATCTGTTCAAGATCGTTCCTTGTTTGTATTACCAGTTAGTTCCTTCCCAACATGATCACTGTGTATTCTCCTGCATTAAATTAACCAGTCCCCTCTGGAATAGACTTGTGTGCACACACACATGGGAACAATGGAGTCCATTTTTGCCTCTCTGTCCTCCAAAAAGCATGGTTCTACGAGCCAGCTCTCCGAACTGGGAGTGGGAAGGGTCTGGATAGTTCACTGGCCCACCAGCATTTCTGACCCTGGGAGAGCAAACTACCCCACAGGATTCCTCTGCAACAGCTGGGAGAGGTTCAATAGGAAAGATCAACAGTCGAATCTCCTCTTCTGAGTTGGAGGCTCTGCCTCTGGCCTGAGAAGAGGAGATCCATGGAATCCATGTTCCCTCAGCTACTGCCTAAGGAGCACAGGATGGTTCCTAAGGCTTTTGAGGTGCCATCCTAAGCATGCGTAGGCAGGAAAGTCTCAGGTTGTAAAACGTCTTCTGCCAAACACATCTGAACATAATACAAGTCTGATGACCATTAAGCCATCGTCTCCCCTGTAGGTTTCCAGCACCTGCTCTGTTTAGAGGCATACTGTCGCTAACCTTGAAGAAGCCTTTACAGATATTATGACCATCTTCACATGAGCTTCCTGGAAGCCACGGTTACTAACTAAACAAGCATTCCCTGCTAGTTTATGTGGATCTTCAACCTAACAGAGCAAGCGAATTCTTAGCATATCCATATAGGGGACAGCACCTGGACTAGATTGGCCTGCTACCCACAGCACAGCAAGTATGTAAGGTGTGACTTCTACAGGCTGCATAGCTGGCAGAGACTTACAAAGCAAGAGGAGGAAAGAAGGAGCAGGAAGGGGTGAAGAAATGTGCTTTCACAACTCTCTCCTTCTCATGAAACTATTTATGTAACCAATGGAACATAGCAAGCTGCAATATTCCAAGTTAGACCATCTAGCTCAGGTTTGTCTATACTGATGGGAAGTATCTCCCTAGGGTTTCAGGAGCAGATTTCCCAGCCCTACCTGAAAATGCCAACAACAGAAATTGAGGACTGTCACATGCAAGCCATCCACACTTCCCCTAGGCTACAAAGGCAAGAAGTTCTTTTTGACTATTAGTAGAGGGCAGATGAACATCAGAGGCAAACAAATGAGGTTTACGTATCCCCAGGTTGGCCATTCCTATGTCAGTACAGTTAGATAACCAGAGGTTCCAGGGGAGTGCAAGAGTTAAGTTGCTGAAGCCTGTAATTTATTACACTTCTAAGATTCAAAAGAAGGTAAAATTTGCAAGATTTAAGTGTCATGAAGAACTATAACTGATACTTTAATCCCATTTAACACTCAAAATTTGATTATTGTGGGCATTCACCAAAAGGAATATGAAGTACCTGAATGAATGAAAGGTTTCAGCAAAGAGAAGGCCTTGGAATGGCTTTGAAGATTAAAGGTCTTTATGATAGCAAACTCTTTAAAGCTTTAAGAAGAGAAAGAAGAAAACAATGGGCCTAGACCTGCAGTATATTAAGGGAGAAAGATCTTTGCTTGGCTGTTATGGAAATAATATATATAATGAAGGATTCAGAATATATAGAAGCATCGGATATAGTGAGTGGACTGTATTAGCAGAATGGCTACAACAGTTTCCACTGTGTTGTGGCAGGTCTTGTACCCCAAATACAAGAAAGCGGCAACTTTTGCCCAATAGCAACTGCAAGAAAATATTAGGAAGCAGTTGAGGGGCAAAAATGTTGCTCAGATTGAAACTCTTTTAAAGGGCTTTTGAAAAAAGTTGGAAAATTTGATTACAGATGTATAACCTTTACTCTCAAGTTTTAGAAAACCTGACAAGAATGTAGGCAGCAATCTCAAAAGAATTGTGTCCAGAGGCCTCACAGAATTTATTCCATTGTTTCTAATTAGTGCCTATGCATCTATAAGAGGCTCCATCAACTCACATACCGTTAAGGCTTTTTTCTCATGCAAGCAAATCCATTTCTGTCGTACTGGCATGTAGCCACAAAAAGGTGTTCACTAACCAACTCACAGTTTCAGTCCTCGAGTCTTTTCTATGATCTCTTCTGCCAACTAGAAATCAAAGCCACTTCAAAAGGCAGGATCATTTCATAGAAAAGAACTTCATAAAGTAACTAGCACAGAACTACAGCGAATAAAGGCTGCCTCCTGAAAGCCAGCACAACTTGGTTCTTTCCCTGTTCCCACCCCCACAGCCCCTTCACCTTACCAAAGTATGAATGGAGGTACATATGGATATGACAACTGTGCATCTATTTTGCTGCCTGCCTGTGTTATGAAGCCAGAACCTATTCCAACCCTCATACGAATGCACAGCAATGGACAATGCATGAGTAGGACAAAGGGCAACATGGTGTTATGAGGACAGCTGGCCAGGTAAGAGGAACAGACAGCAAACGACTGGACTATGTACTGTTCCTCCTCACACCTCCAGGTGGTTTGGTGGTGCTGTATCAGCCTGCCTTAGCTCTGGATGCTCCTTTTACATGCCGAATCAGTTCAAACCTGCCTTAACCAGATGAGCTGACAAATCTGGCATTCATTATCCAGACCTGGATAGACACACAAGGAGGAATTCACCTCTCCCAGTTAAGTCCACCAGCATTACCTGTTTCAGCATCTGGGCAGACTTGAGGGCTGGGAAGAAGGGTTGCAAAGATCTATAAGAATTCTAACTCACTTTCTCCAGGCCTCCAGCACACCTGAGTATCTGCATCGTGTGTGTGGCCAGGGGGATAGTTTGGGGATTCTGCTGATATATCACTCATGCCTCTATCCAGCAGGATCTCTGAGTTGATAGAGCTAGTCTCAGGCCACAGAGTGCAATATACTTTCTCAGGTTGCCCTTAAAGAAGATTCAGAAGCTGCAGCTTGTGCAAAATGCAGTGGCCAGATTAATAATTAGTACTAGAAGGACTGAGCACATGAACCCAATTTTGGCCTGCTTGCATTGGCTTCCAAGCCCAAGTCAAAGTGCTCGTGTCAACTTACTGGACTTTATGAAGCTGGAACTGCATTACCTGAAGAAGCGCATCTCCCAAACTCAATCTATCTGGACACAACACTCAACATCTGAGTGCCATCTAAGAGTGGCTTGGAGGAGGTAACAAGAGAAAGGGTCTTCTCAGTGATGTCCCCCCAGTTATGGAATAATCTCCGCCTTGGGTGTGCCCGCCACCAATGCCACCAATAATCTCCACATTGGGTGTGCCCGCCACCATTGCTGCCATCTTTTCAGCAGTAAGCTGTGATTGTCCCTCTACCCATAGACATTCAAACATGTATGCTGTCTGGCTTCAACAAGTCTAGTAGTTTACCGACTTGTTGCTGTTGTTTAAATTGCATATATTGAAAAATAAAGCTGCATTTGTGCTGTATCTTATATCTGTTTTGTGATTTTGTGAATTGTTATGAAATGCCCTGAGTGCTTCAGCTACTGGCAGGTATAGAAATGAAACAAATAATAACAGTATCGCGTTGCTTCACATCTGAATTTCAGACAGGCTGAAGCTTGAAAAGTATATTTTGCCAAATATGAGTTTTCTCAAAGCACAACACTAACAGCTTTCATCAGTTGTTAAATTACAGCACTTTCTTATACCACCCACCAACAGTAAGTCATCCAGGAGAGCAATCCTAGGCACAGTTAGATAAAAAAAGAAAAAACTTTGCCTCCCTGGGGCATGCACAGAGTTGTGAGCCTTTTTCTTTCTAAACTAGTATAGGACTGCAGCCTAAGTGGCATAAAGTATGCAATCAGTATTTAAAAGAAATAAATTGTCTCGCCACTTTGACTTTAGTTATATTTGTTATTATGTTCACAGCAATGTTGCAACTGGATAGGATAAAATATTTTGATAAGAATTTTTCAGCTTGCTGTATACCTGAATTCAACAAACTTTATATAAGACAGAACATCAGAAGTTGAAGACTCCTAGGCTTGATGCTCCCACTGTATTCTTCTGGAGAAACAGCATTTTGACCTACCAGTGCATAATGCTTATTACATGCAATTCATGTAATATCACTAAACCGTTTCATTAATGATGTTTGGACACGGGTCACCACCAAAATGCCATGGACTCTCTTGGTTTGCCCCTTCTTCACTCAGATGCATGACACTGCAGAATGCAGATCTGTTCTCTAGGCGCTGTTTTACTCTAATAAATTCTGTACAGATTGGTAATTTCCTTTGGATGAGATACACAGCAGTGCTAAAAGATACTGTGCAGCTATGACTCACCCTCATTAGCAGTCCTTATCGGAGCCATTTCACATTTAGATGCTTGCACATCGAATAGCGTTGTTCCAGGGGCGCCACGTATGTGCCATGTCTAGCGGCTAATTTACTCTAAACTGGATGCTTATCTGGAAAGCTCTCTCTCAGTTAACTTGGTAATGGAAGAAAGTCAAGCCTACAAAGGAACCTCTCAAATTCTGCACCCGTTTTCCAGTGCATGAAAACAACTGTTTTACAGGCACAATGAGTGGCTCACATCTGTATCAACAGCTGGGCCAAGAATGCAACCTACATCATCCCATGAAGTCAGTGGCATATGATGCATAAAGAGTTTTGATTATGGATTATAAACAAATCGCTTACCTTTTCAGAGGCACCAGCATGCTTGACTACCATCTGGTACAATCTGATTCAAAAGCAGCCCCTCCATGTGATTGTGATCATAAATCCATGCTGGTTCAGAACAAAGGTCTATCTAGTCTAGCACTGGGTTCACACAGTGGCCAAACAGCTGCCCATAGGAAACCCAAAAGCAGGGCATGGAAGCAAGCACACCAGCCCATCCATGGTCCCCAGAACCTCCCAGCATCAATGAATACTGGACTAGAACTCCTGTCGTCACTGACATTTGATGATGCTGAAAGGGGCAGATGAGAATTAAAGTCCAACAACATCTGAAGAGCCAGAGGCTTCCCATTCCTGAACTATGCAGCGACTAAACGTTTGTGTTGGATTTCTGTTATGACACGTTTGATATTTATGTTATTTCTATACATTCAAGCTCCAGCACACTGTGCTTGAATAATTCATGAATCTGTAAAATTGACGAGCCACAGAATACTCATGAGCAAGTGAACCAGTGATCTCTTTAGACCCAGGGTGGGCAACTATGTGGGGTCCAGGATCCATTTTTGCCCTCCCCAAAGACTCCCCAAAGGCCGTAGTTACCTGGTGCCCCGTGAAATTCTCTTCATGTCCCACAGAAGCACAAAAACTGTTGGTTTCTCAGTGAAATCTGACAATAAACTGCTCTGGAGCAGAACAAATTAGCATTTATTTTTATTGTGTTCTTTGTATAGGCTGCAGGGAAATGTAAGATCCTAGGTTCAATGATATTTCTAGATATTTTTATAGAGGAGAAAGTCAATGTCATGCTAAATCACACGTAGAAATGACTATACAATAACAAGGGAACAGCTGTTAAACTTTCAGTTAACCATCCTTCTGCCCAGCTTAGAAAACAACATCCGAAGTGTGTCCCGCCACATCCACTGATCATGATACGTTGGGATGGTCCCACGGTTGCAATGGAATCTCCCAACATATTCCAGGAGCCCTTTTATTGGTACCTATTCTAGCCATAAAGGTGTTTGACACAATAAGAGAAGCTGAGATGCGGGGGGGGGGGCACTCCCTAGCATACCATTTCCAAGATATTAGGAAAAAAACAGAATAGATACTTATGGCATAGTGACAGATAAGTATCTCCAACCGCACATTTAAGGGAGCATATCAAAAATTTCATGTTATTTACATCAGTTTATTTTATAGGTTTTGATCAAACTAGATTCAGTACTCAGACAAGTTCGATGCCAGGCCTTGAAGAGAAGGATGACAGCTAATTTGTTTTGGGCGGTTTGCTGCCTTCAGAGATTTGCGAGTAATTAACAGTCAGAAATTGCCAAGACCTCTTTTGCTACAACAAAAGCACATCATAAGTTTGTTAAACACAATTCCTAGAGCCAGTTGGCTGATCTGTGTAATGAAGGCGATGCTACAGAGTTTAAATGCCCCCAAAATAAAATGATATTACAGAGAGAGAAGGACTAGAATTAAAATTCTCTTTGAATCAGAAAATTACACTTTATATTCAGGTCACACTGCATTATCACAAATGGGTTAAGCTCACTAGTTTACAGTGAACAAGCAATAAGCTGGTACCTGCAGACTGGTTGTTCCCTCCCCACAAATATGGGCTGTTATTTTCCCAGTCTGTTCCATTCGATTTTCCCATTCACACAGATCAAACATGAATTGCAAATGTCTGCCACAGACATGCTGTATATCATGCTGAAGTTCAGAAATCTGGAAATTGCAAACATCACTTGTTTCCCAATCTGTGCTCCCACTTGTCTCTTCCCACTAAGTATAATTAGTTCATCGCAGTCAAAGAAATCAGGATTCATAAGCCAAGAACAAACTATAGTTTACAATCCTGGCTTACACAGTAGGCAACAAGCCAGGATCCATGGTTCAAACAGGAAGCTAAAGAAACAATCTTTGGTAGGAGCCAAGCAAATGGGAACAGGTTGCTCGGATGAAGGTCCAGGTTGGACCAGTGCTCATTCTTCAACTATCGCCTGCATCAACAGATTTCACAGTTCCTCAACAGTTCCCACACTCTGATCTTTGCAACCTTTGTAATTCCTACCAGCTAAGGACTTTTCCTCTGTACCACTGCTTTTCTCCCACAATCTTCTCAGCATTCCCAAATGTGATCAGTTACTGCCCAATCCTGGCTTTGCGTCCAAACAGGAGTTACATCTAGTACCAATTATACAGCATCATGTTATGTGTTCAGCATCCCCCAGATCAGAAATAAGCCTTCCCCATTCTGGAAAAAAGTGAAGGGTATGTTTTTAATAATTTTATTAAATAAGAACACTTTAGATATTCTGACCATTGCATTTTATTGGATTTATTTATTTATTTAAAGCTTTTCTATCCTGTTCCCTACAGAATGTCTCGGGACAGCTTACAATAAATAAGTAGAATAAAACAAAGGTTGAGGGTACAATCCTAGGAATGTTCAGAGAGATAAAAAGCCCTACAGCTCCCACATTATTCCCCAGCTAGCCGTGCTGGAAGGTGTAAGCCTTATTTTCTGCATAACCACGCATAGGATTGTGCCCCTCAGTCAGTAATAAGGCCACATCTGAAATCATTCAGCATTCATAGATTATGAATTAAAGCTCTTTGTCATCAAATCGACTGTCTTCATCCCTAACCTGCAGAGCTGGAAACCTTCCAAACTCTTAGCACCATCTTTAATTTCCATTTGGTAACAGGCTGAATTATCATGACTTGAGCAAAGGCACAGAAATTACACCTGTCACAGTGAAGAGCTACACCGATGAAAGAAAGTAATTCATTCTGTTCTCAAAGGATGTGTATTCCTCCTAAAGCGTGTTAAAAACCAATACAACATCTCCTCTGAGTTCTGAAATAGGAGTCTGGATTTCAAAGCAAGCTCAAAGATACTGTGTGTGGGATGCGATGGGGGAGTTATAAGATCTAGGCAACAAGGTCCCTATTCACTCTAAATTCAAGGCAGCTCTTGTGAATTTAAAGTTACAGTTGCTAAAAATGAATATCACTGGTATAAAATATTCACCACAGCTGCACTATTTTAGGGCTATTGTGTTAGAGGCTAACTTGAATAACTATGGTCAAGACTTTGATATTATCAACTAAGCAAATCAGATCTACTCTCCCTTTATTCATTTTTCAGTGCTCAGATTTTGAGGACAAAGTACCCAATCATTCTGTTGTGCCATTCTTGGCAAGTTGGGTAGTGTACATAATACTCGGAATAATATTTACCGAATAGTATTTACCCCTATTTAGAAGAAAATGCGAACTCTCCTCTACAATGAAAAGCTAAAGAAAACCCTGGTGGATCATGCCAGAGCTTCAATGAACATGAGGTTCCCTGGTGGAGAATATACACACCAGTCATCAACAACACCTGCAGAAACCTTGCTTTTTTTTACATATAACACCAAAGAAGTCTGGACTGATGGGAAAAGAACTGGGTGTGCAGGCAAAATATTATTCTAAGGGCCTTTTTGTAACATATCTGCTGAAGAAGACACCTTAAAAACTTACACATTTGATGCTCAGTTGGCTTGTTAAAGATATTGCACTATTTTTAAGAGATGTGGGAGAAATCCACTACAGATTCAAATAAGTTCAGATTTCTATGAATCCTAGATACAGATTCCATAGCAAAATGGCTTTTTCCAAGCCATGCAGACTTGTAAGCAGATTATCCATTTTGGTGGTGATTTGATTTGCACTGATTTATATTAGCTACCTAACAAATGTGTGTTACTTTGAATTACTGATCATTATTGTGATTATTAATTACATTTCTATACCACCCATCACTCAAGCTTTCTGGGCAGTTCACAACACTTAAGTCTCCCATCCAGGTTTCAACCAGGCCCAACCCTGCTTAGCTTCCAAGATTAGGCAGGATCAGGCACTTCAGGCTATATGGAAGCTATATATGGAAATAGCACAAATAAAATTCAATTCTAGTAATAAAATCTAGTTCTATCAATGAGTAAATGACAAAATGACGGATGCCTGGAAATATGCAAAACACCAACAAAATTGATATTGAAATTGAATTGTGGCCAAAACAGTTACTACTAAATGTATACTTATCCCAGTGATGCCAATACATAGATGTTTAGCAGCAAGAGAGAGAGCAAGATGAAGGGTTAAACCATCCTCAGTGTCGCCTACCAATACTCACATCCTCACCCACTTTGCTGCGGTTGGCTGAGCCCTTTCCCCTGTTAACTTTCAGAAATGGGAAAGTGCACAGAGGAGAAGGGGGAATCCTAGCAAAACTGTTTTGCAACCATTTATTTGGGGTATGAAATAGCTAGGATGAGCTGTAGAGATGCAGTTACATTGACGAGGAGGAAGAGACCCATCTCAAAACCTTAGCAGGCCAATCAGACTGAAGCTGCTGAGGCCCATCAGAAGCAACAGAGAAAGGAGAGGGGCTTTTCAAATATAGGCAGCTCAGGGCCACTGCCCAACACTGGTGTACTCATTATCTAGATAAGGTAGGAACAAGTTAGACTGCTGATCCAGCTATGCTATCCAGCTCTCAGTATAAATTCTGTATCAGCATTTGCCTCACCAGTGTAGTTCCAAAATGACCACTGGGATTCCTCAGCAGGAACAAATAGCTGTTGAAAATCACAAATGTGGCTCTGAGAAGGACACACATTACAGGGGCAACCTCAATTACTCCCTTAGGGATGGTATCAAACAATAGTTTGTCAGCACTTCTAGGATTAACCATCATGGCAAGAAAGGACCAATGTTGGCTTCAGGATAGTTCCTCCTACTGGTTAGGATGCATCCCAAAGTTACCTCTGAATAGAGGTGGATCTCACTTTGACGTGATATTACCAGCCTTAAGCCCCTGGGATTAGAAGCTCAATTTTCTTTTCCTTCCTCCCTCCCTCCCTCCCTTCCTGTAAGCAGAGAATTTGCCTTCCAAGGGGATGCACATTTGCTACTTAGGGTTACCTGTGCCTTTAATAACACAGATATAGGCGAGGGGTTTTTGATAGGTGCAGTTTGACATATGGGGTGAGGAAGTCCCACCTGCTACATTTCTCTGCCGTGCACAGCTACTGGAGAAAAAAAAACCTGTCCTCCTCTGCATTCAGACACTCCATGACTACAAATGACTCAAACTGCCCTAAGGAATGCTTTCTATGAAAAGCAGTGCTTAAGCTAGATGCAAGCTAGCAACCACTGGTCATAAATGATCATTGTAAAACGTCAGCCCCTAAGGGAAAAAACACACAGACAAAGGGAGGCAGAAGAGTTCTCCTGCTGGACAGCTGCAGGGAAAAAGTGTCTCCTGCCAGGAGCTTGGACCATCAGAGGGCAATACGGGGTAATCAGCATCGCTCTCTGTGCTCAGTGCACATTTCATAACACCTGGATTCCAGGTATAGTCCTCAATTGTAATGGCTAGCAGTACCACCAGACATAGGAATAACAGTAGGGTCCCGACCCTCATGCATGATGCTTACAGCTTGCCTGTTCCCACATCCATGCTGAACAGCCAACAGTTGTGTTTTATGACAGAGACTTTCGGGAGGGGGGAAGGGAACTTAAGCACTTCAGGCTTTTAAGGAACTGGTTTCCTGATCTCAGTTCATCAGAAAGTGAGCAACTGTGCTAATTGCCATTGGATATTAAAGTAGCATTTCCTTCAAGTAAAGTACTGTTAGATATATGTACATCTTAAGGAACATTTTAAAAATTTATATGTCTAGGTTTCCTGCTTGCTTTAGTCAGCCAGATACTTATATCAAACTAAAAAGTCAATTTCTTTTTTCCACCTTTGCAATGTGTAACATGAAAATGAAAACTGAAACGCAAATTGCACAAATAAGCAAAACACACACTGGTAGAGGAAAGCAAGCAGACTGCCTGCTGTTTTTTTCTGAGTAGGATACTTATAATGCCAACAGCTGTACGACTGACTGAAATCTAGCAGGCAAAGTTTTTTCCATCACTCCTTCCATCTGCACATAGGGAACATGAGGAAATGAAGCTGATTGCTTCTTACATAACACAACACTATCACCTTCAAAATGTAAACAGACATACTCAATAATGGACAACTGCGCTGATAGAATGACTGAATCAGATACTGCTTTGTAAAACACTTTTTTACATTTAGGGAAAAATTAATTTACAACATGAGACAATGCAAAAATCTGCAAACAGCATCTTCAGGTTTTCAGAATGTTCCCTACATGCAGAGATGCTAAATATAACCAATACTTATTACAGCCTGGAAACCGAACGCCTGTCAGCAAAGCTTCTTTGTGATCCACAATGATCAAGGCTGCTTTGTTGTCATGGCAAATAAACAGATACAAGGCAGTAAGTAATGGATTTGTCACAGGTTAAAAAAATGAAAATCCCATTTTTTTCCCCTCAAAGGTTAAATCACCGTACTTATTTTCCAGTGCGGTATTTGATCAATAGCTGTCATCAGAAGTTTTAACAAGGAAAATGAAATTAACAACACTCTAAAAAGATGAGAGGCCTTGATTTATTTATACTGCTCAGATGGTTCGTAAGCTGACTGTACCGCAAAATTTCCCAAAGGAGGTTCAGGCAAGAGCTTCTTCTCGCGTTTGAGTTGGTAGTATGAATACAACATGTTGAACAGTGACATGAATTGAATTTTGCAGTGATGATAAACTCTGAATATCTGGAGCATGGTAAGAATGATAACTAGGAATGCAAAACCTCAACAAAAACTTCCCAAAGTTCACAGTTCAAAGAAAAGTTAATGCATTGGTGTATTTGATTTAGGACTTGTATACAGCGGGGCTGTCACAGACAAGATATTTGGGAGGGCTTGTATTCACAGGGTCATCCTATGTTGGAGACAACGTAACAGCACAAAACAACAATATTTGATTTATACTTCATCCTTCAGCAGGTTCCCAAAGCACTTTACAAAAAGGAAAAACTACAAAGAGCTTGACATACAGTGCATTACAGAAGTCAGGACTAGTTTGGAATTTGCCAGGGCATGAGACAGTGTGGCCAGACTTTTGCTATGTAGGAAGTACTGCAGCTTCCGTGGGAAAATCTGCACTTTGCACGGCAAAGGTGGATCAAAGACCAATCCCAGATCTTGTTCCTTCAAGTAGGATGTGCAACCCAGTTCAACACAACTTACCCAGGTGGTGAAGCACCTCAAAAGATGCTGATTCCATGAAATAACCCCTTCAGCTGAATGCTACAAAAATGGTGTAACCCAGCTAAAAGTAAACAAGTTCATGGCCTTACTCCTCAGCAGTTAGTGGAAATTTCACTTTTTCCTTAAGCTGACTTATAAAGCAAACTATTACCATTTTATTTAGATTTATTTATATTTCATTATTGTATGATGATGATGACAACTTCAATAAGCATAGAAATAAGCTGACAACATTCCCAAATGCAGCACCATTCTCTCACCTTCCCCAAGAGCCCACTTGAGTTGCTAAATACCTAAGCACAAGTATGCAGAAACACATCCAGAAATGTGCATTCCTCCAGGGAGCTCTGCGGAAAATACTTTGCAAGGGTCATCTCTCACATGCTTGCCTCTGTTGCACAAGGAAAATGAAACCAAGAATGTTCATCTGAAGGAACATTATGGTACATTTTTAAATGGCATTATTTTTCCATCAGATGACCAAGGCCACCCAGTGGCCCACTGATTGGGCATTTAAACCCAGACTGTCCAGATCTAAACATAGTAACCAACCTACACATACACATACACTCACACACTCACACACACACAAACATTTTTTGGCTGCTAGCATGATTTCGGCGGAAATTTTTCCTGTCTTGACTTTGAGAGCTGATGAGAGCCATCATTTTATAACTGGGCACAAAATACCCTTGATTGCTTTTCAGTGAAGATTTTCACAAACCACTAAGAGCTATTTTAAGTGAGGTGTGTTTCTTTTTCCAGTTTTATTGATTTAAGCATTTTCCACTACTCCTTCAGATGTGATTTTATCCTTGAACATTTAACAATTGCAGAATGTTCCAGTCTCAAGTCTTCCCAACTCATGTTCATGAAATCTAGGCAAGGGTTAGAGTTAGGCTCTCGAGCTACTATTGGACTGCAAGTACCATCAACCCCAGCCAATGGTGCAAGATTAGAGAGTAACAACATTTAGAAGACAACATATTTCCTATTCCCTAATTGAGCCACTGGTATGAAGGTAGGGTGAAGGAAGATGAAATTTGGAAAAAAGAACCATTAAAGGATGAAGTTGAAACAATCCCATCAAATTAGAGCAGGTAAATGTTTTTAGATTGCAAGACAATTATGAAATTGCCTTGGAGTAACCCCCATTAAGTTCAAGGGACATGTGCAGGATTACATGATTCTACATACCATAGCTTCTTAAAATTCCCCATTTTCTATTAGGAAGGCTTAGGTATTCTTAAAAAGGCAATTCCTTGCTTTTCCTAATCATAAGCATTTACATATCATTTAACTTTTCCCCTCATTTGTCTCATGGGAAAAAGGCAAACTTTCCAGAGGTAGGAACCTTTTTAAGACTGTTCAGCCTCAGAGATTAGTGGATCCCAGAATGAAAGATTTTCCTGCCATCTGCACTGGTGGTTTGGTGAAACACCTGGTTGACCCAAGGAATAGCAAAATAATTTGGGTAACTAACAAAGTCATTCCCAGTCCCTATCTGACAATGGATTAAAACTGGTTTCCTTGGTTTTCTGATGAGCTTGGGGCAGTAAAACAGGTAGGTAGGTAGCTAGACCTATGGCAAAGAAGTACTTAAGAGGAATCCAGTCAAACGCTGGTTGAAGCTGTTCTTGGTACACGGTCTGTCCAGCTGAGCTGTTCCAACAGGGATGCTAATCCTCAAGACAGTGAGAAGGAACCTTCATGCAGTCCACTGTGCCTACTCTTCAAACACTTTGCCATTTAAGTTGTTCGCATTCATTTCATCTTAAAATTTCACACCCAGAGCAAGGTTTACAGCCATGGCTGAAGCTATCTAATCAGGAATGGACACAAAGTAGCTCTCCAAATATTTTGGACTTCAACAAACAGCATTCCTAACCCCTGTTCATCCTGACAGAGTTTTTCAGGAGTTGAAGTCCCTAAGATCTGGAGCTCGTCCTTCTGTCCACTTGCCCCCTTTTGCTGCAGGCATTTTGGACTGTGCAGAATCAACATATGTGGAGAGAAGATTAAATCCAACTACTTGTATCCACATCAAAGATTGAATATTTCCTATCCAACATGGATGAACTAGAAACACCAGAAGGGCTACATGGGAGTTGGAACTTGTGAAAGCTTTCTTGTTTTGTGGGCTGTGATCCAATTCTATTAAAGGAGGCAGTTGTAAAACCATTATTTTATTATTTTATTAATTCAAAACATTTGTACGCCACCCAATTGTGCCACAGAACCTCTGGGCTGCTCACAACCAATTTTATATATTGGATGGACCAAATTCTAAATCTCACTCAGATTTTTTCCAGTTTGGGTTCAGATTTGGGACTGAAATGGGTTTGGCAATAGAAACGATGAACTAGGACTGGAAGCACAACCTGTACCAGATGGAGTGTGCTTCCTCTGAGGACCAGAGCCACTTTTCAGATAACTCTTGAGCAGCCAGCAGGCTGCCATGACTAGGACTCATTTTTCTAGGTTTGGTATGTCTGGAAAAAATCAATTTGGCCACAGTTATAGATTAGTTACATTTGCAATGTCTAGATTAGATTAGTGCAATGCATTTTATGTTTGGTTGTCCCTGAAAAGTTTTCGCAAATAACAACTGGTGCAAGATGTTGCAGCCAAAATAATTTCTGGTCTCTGTTTTTACCATACCGCAGTCTTGGTCAAAGTGCACTAGTTTCCAGTTCATTTCCAGCCCCTATCTATGGTGCTAGTAATCGTCTACACAGCCATAGAAACATAGAAACAGAGCGAGTCAGAAGGGGCCTCCTGGGCCATCTAGTCTGACCCCCGGCTCCAGCCGGCTCCACTCATGACATGCCCGCCATGTGCATGTCCAGCCTATCTTTGAACACCCGCACCGATGGGGCCTCAATCACCTCCCGTGGAAGTCCATTCCATGCCCTTGGGGTCCTAACTGTCAGGAAGTGCTTCCTGGCATCCAAATGGAACCTTGGCTCCCTGAGCTTTGCTCCACTGGAGTGCGTCCTGCCTTCCTCTGCAGGGGAGAACAGGTCTCTACCCACCTCCATGTGACATCCCCTCACATACCTGTATGTCGCCAACAGATCCCCTCGGAGTCTCCTCTTCTCCAGGCTGAAGAGACCCAGTTCCCTCAGTCTCAAGTCATATGGAATCCCCTGCAATCCAGCCACCAACCTTGTGGCCCTTCGCTGCACTGACTCTAACCTGGCTATATCCTTCCTGTAATGAGGGGCCCAAAACTGAGCACAATACTCCAGTTGTGGGCACACCAGAGTTGTATAGAGTGGTAGTAATGCCTCTCTCGATCTAAAAACCACACTTCTGGCTGTGCAACCAAGGGTGGCTTTCGCCCTCTTGACCACCGCATCACACTGCTGACTCATGTTTAGCCTGCAGTCAACCAGCACCCCGAGGTCTCTTTCACAAGTACTGCTCTCCAGCCACTTGTCACCTAACCTGTACTTATGACAGCTATTCCTATGTCCCAAGTGCAAGACTTTGCACTGATCCACATTGAACACCACCCTGTTGTCTCCTGCCCACTTCCATAGTCTGTCCAGATCCTTTGGATCTGGAATACCTGGCCCTCAGTTGTGGACACTGCCCCAGTTTTACTATCATCTGCGAATCTGATCAGCAGACTGTTCTCCCCTTCTTCCATGTCATTGATGAAAAGATTAAACAGGATCGGACACAGGACAGAGCCCTGGGGGACCCCGCTTGTCACTGGCCGCTATCCCGATGATTCCCCACTAATGGTTACCCTCTGCTTTTGGTCAGTCAACCATGCCCTAATCCATCAGAAGTGCCTTGGTCTATCCCAAAACTCCTCAGTTTCTCAACCAGGATATCATGGGGCACTTTGTCAAAGGCCTTGCTGAAATCCAGGCAAACTGCATCCCCTCCATCTAGCCACCTCGAAACCTTGTTGTAGAATTCCACAAGGTTTAAATGACTTGGAGCAAGGACATGTCAAAAAGCCAGTCTTCTCTTACATAAAGCTGCCCATCAATTGCGCTCATCCTGGAACGTCCTGATTGCTCTTTACTGCCAAGGGAAGTGCAACTTGGGGAGATGTAGGGCAGGGCTTTTTTGGTGGTAGTGCCCAAATGCTACAACTCCTTCCACAAAGAATTTGAACTATTCCCTTCTCTGTTTTCTTTTAAGCAGCTAGGTGAAATATGTTCATTCTTCCGGGTTTTTAGTACATTTAAAACTTCTGGGTTTTTAGTACATTTAGTACAAGTTAAAACTATTATTCCTGTTTTAACTGATTTATTATGGCTTTTACTACTCTCTGTTTTGAAGTGTTTCAAGCTAATATTTTGAAAACTAAATTAGGCTTCCTGTTAGGGCCAAATGAGTATACAGACATCTAAATATATTAGTTTCCATTCCTGTGTCAATTATTAACCAAGAAATAAGCTCTTCAAGGAAACCACCGCTTCATAAACAATGGCTTCCTTATCTGAATTAATCTCATCCTAGGACTTATACAGAGTTGTTACACTGTACCCCATGTGATGTCGCTGTGAGAGTGTTCAACTGGATCGGATGTTCTGGGTTCTAATCCTGACTCAGCCATCCAGTTCATCTGGATGTCTCTGAGCCAGCTATTGCTGTGAGGATCAAAACAGAAAGAATAACCTTTGAAGCCACCTTGGCTTCCTTCCCAGAGGAAGAAAAGTGGGGCATAAAGGTAACGTAATAATAGACACAGCCAAATAAATGCCCTAATTTTGCCATCTCAAGGTGACAGCGGGGAAGTACTAGTATTCACAGCACTTCTCTCATCACCACTGCAAGGTGGGTCAGTATTTTTATCTTCCGTTGCAGGCGGGGTATGAGAGGATGCTGGTAGACTGTGGCTTTCTAAGATCACCAGGGATCACTAGTTTCTAGCACAGTTTCTTAGCTATAACTCTGCACAAACATGAATGTGGAGGGGAAAGAGTGCCTTCCTGATTCGTCTGTGTCCCGCAGCTGTTCATGTGACTGTGGTGGACCTACTCTGCAATTCTGAAAATGCCATAAGCTTACCCCTGTAGCTTATGAAAGGAAAAGGGAAGGAATCGGCCCATTCATTCAGCCTCTCTCTGCAGGTTCCTTTGCAGAGCACGGCCATAACGATCCCATACAGGATTTCCCCCCACACAATCTCTCACATAAACCATTCCCAAACTTTGGCAGAGGAGGCGTTTCGGCACCATTAAGTGATTTGCAGAGTAGTTTTAAAATTCAGCTCACACACTTCAACAGTGCAGAGCAAACTCTTGTAAAAAGCACATCGTCTACAGCTTTTATCTTCAGACATTTTTACAATCAAGGAAAAGCACAACATTTGCAAATTTGTAGAAAGGAGAAAGGAAAAATGCCAAGAGGAAAAAATAAGCAGCAGCAGCATCCTGTTAGCAAAGTCACTCTATAAACTGTTGGCCCACCAATGGGGACAAGGAGAGAGGAAAAATCATTAATGAAACATTTTCTGCAGTATCAATTTAAGAGGTATTTAACCAGCATTTTTAATTATTACTATTTTATTATTCTGTACTGTATTATTATTATTAATTATTATTATTGAGCCTTTCCTGAGGCTCAATAATAATTATTGAGCCTCAGGATTATAGGAATAATAATATTCCTATTATTATTGAGCCTGAGATTAATGGGCCCCAGAAAGAAAGATTTTTCTGCCATCTTAAGCAAGGCTAGGAATCTGTTCCTGCCATCTGCTTATGAAAATCCCAAGCAGTTTAAAGAGTACGATATAATTAACTGCAAGAGACATGCCAGGAGAATTTTGAAGTCTAGTGGCAGATATAGCAGTTAAGAGCACAGGACTGGGACTCGGGTGATCTGGCCTCTAATCCCTGCTCAGCCATGCAGCCAAAAGGGTGACTCTGGGCCAGTCAGACTTGCAGTCCAACCTACCTCACAAGGTTGTTGCTGTGGGGATTAGACTGAGGGCAGCAGGAGAAGAATGATGTAAGCCACATAGAGTTTGTGGGATATAAATCTCATAAATAAATACATAACAAAAAGAAAAGTGCTACCACAAACATGCATAGCAAAGTTGCATTATGAAAGCTTGAAGCATCACATTCTGAAAGGAAATTAAAATGGAACTCTGAAGTCCTGATATTCAGAATTGATCTTAATAGATTTTGTGCAATATTACAAAAGCACTTAAGGTTCCTGAAATTAAATGTCTGTGGTACTGGCAAACATTTACACAGTTTCAAGACTAGAACACCACAAATATTAACCTATAGCAACAACAGAGATGCTTTAAAGTGTTTTCATTCTTATGGCAGGTGCTGCATACCTCTAGCCAACTATTACTAGTATAGCAATAGTATGAAGGGCAAGGAGGCATGAACTGACCAAAGCTGGTATTCCCTAATTTGTTATATCACTTTAATATCAGATTATTTTCTCCTTGAATATTTGCTCTGTGAAGTTCTGTCTGAGCATGAGACGGACTACATGTGGGAGCTCCCCGTGGCTTCTCATGCATCGATGGCTTGAAGGTATCCTTATCTGGAGTTGCATCGCTTGGGGGGCATAGGCTGCTGTGCAGTGTGAATGCACCTTATTTGCCTGCAATGCACATTGCCTGTCTTAGGTATTAGACATACCATTAGGTGTACACGGAAGTCCATCCAGAGCAAATGCAATGCTGGACATATTCATCATTAATACACACTTCAGCTCTGGCTAGCTGCTCCAGCCCAAACATAAATCAACAGCAACATTTCACAGAGGCCATTCAGGAAATATCCCAAAGCTGAGTCATACACTACCTGTCTGCACAATACTCTAGACCTTATTAGTATGAGTAACGTGCCTACAGAGCTGTCAAGGGTTGGGGCTTTCTGAAGGGAGGGTCAAAAGTCCAGGAGAATTTCCAGTGGGGAGGGCTGATCAGTAACACCAGCTTAGCTGTGCAAGTGGCCAAGGGAAAAGGTTTTTTTTATTGCCCTTCTGAGTGCTTGAGCTGGGGTTGGATCCAGTGAGGGTACAACAGAGAGACAGGCTGTGCCAGGTCCGCATCTGATCCAGAGCAGCCAGCAGTAGAGTAAAGCCAGCAAAGAGACAATTCAAATCCAGCCAGTGTCCCTTACAGAGAAGGTCTAAGCAGAAGGCGGAGACCACAGGCAGGTAAAGTCAAGCACTGACATTTCCAGAACTGTCCGTAAGCTTATGCTGGAGCCTGACCCAAGCCCCAAAGGCAGGCAGATAAAAATAAGTGATTTAAAATAATAATTAAAAATGGACTTTAAAAAATTAAACCAAATGTTTTTATTTTAATTGGATTTTCTAAAATAAAATGCTTTTTGAGGAAAAATCTATCTAAGGATAGTTTTCTCTTTAAGATATATTTTAGTCCAAAGTTATTTATCATGAAATAGGGATTAGTTTTTAATTAAGTAGCATGAAGCTGTATATTGTTGCAATGTTTGCAGTTTTTGATAAATGAATTACGTTGATCCATTTACAATGGCATGCTCATCCAGAGGTTTCTGTAAGATTACTGGGCAATTTTTCTATCTAGCAGATGTTATTACAGATGCTAGATTTTACAGTTCTCAAAAGTGTGAATTTGTGTGTGCACACCACATACCTCTTTTTAGCAGCAAAAATGTTATTTTTTAAAAAAAGCAGAGTTGAGAAAAAGACCTTAATCCCTTTGTTCCTTTGCTAACCTATGTACATAGAATCAACCCCTGACCTCTTAAGTGCTAAATTCAAAAAATTCAATGAATAGAAGATGGTTGGGAGTGGAATAGATCTGCACAAGAAGCTAAGTGTGAGCATGGAAAGTCTAGCAGTAAAAATGAAAGTGCAAGCTTTTGAGCAAAATACTCCACAAGTGTTTGGTTCCTTGTGTGTATAGCCTGACATTCATCATATTATTCTTACCCTGGCAAAGAAAACCTATTATGGCAGCAGGGTGTAAAAGACCTGGTCTGGGGATATTTTAATGAAGCTTCTCTACTTCTGTGTAAGGCAGGCATGTGTGCAAATTATGTAAAAAATAATTAAATCTAGACTCACTAGTGATTTGAATCAATTTAATTTAAACCCTGCCCCAGGTCATTCTCTTTGATTGCAGTGAATCTTCCTCATGAGGGCTCTATTCATAAGTTGCGGCTTTGCTCTCAAATAGACATCTGCTACAGCCTGGCACTTTGCTGAGGTTCTCCAAGTTGGACCTGCCTCCTGGAAACCCTCCCCCTGCCAAAAACATTTGTGCTCGAAATCATCTTCATCCAATTCTGCTGCTCTGGAACTCTTGTGCAATTCACATTCTTAAATTAACATCCTGCTGTCATAATATACAAATAAAGTTCATACCATGGGCTGTGGCTACAGTTTCAGCACCATGGACACCACCACCCAAAACATGTCTACTATCATATTGAAAAGTTTTAGTCCAGAAATAGCTGACTTACGGTAGTAATTGCTGACCTAATTCAAACTTTCGTTATTACAGGTGGATAGGAGAGGAGTTGGAAGGGTCCTGTAAGGTCATCAAGTTGAGAGTTGCCTACTCCACTTCCACATGTGGTCACCCTTCCAGCTGCAGACCTGCACCTTTCCAGCTTAGCAAAGCTGACTTGACATGCTAGCTCGATATATAACTATACAGGCAGGTGCCTTCTGACATATTCAAATTCAAGACAAGACTGCAGCAGCAGAGTGTCTTGGCTGGTCTCCTGTCTCTCTCCCCTGTTAGGATCTGAAGCCATGACACAGTTCCTCCTAGTGATGTGATAGTGAAGGACAGAATGATTACCCTGCAAGCGCCTGCAGGATCAGGAGCAGACCAAGAGGTACTTGCAAGGATTGCAGCCTGGCACAGCTTGGAGTCCTGGAAGTCTCTCTCCACCAAGGGCTTTCCTATGCTGTTAACTCTGTCACAACATCCTGAGTCTTTGCCATTGTGGTTCTGACCCTGTTTCCAGGCTTGCTTTGCTTCTGGCTGTGCCTTGTCTCCTACAAACTTCTCCTCTTGCCTTCAGCTTAACCCTACCCTGATAGGTTCCTGTCCCCTGTTCTCTCTGACCTTGCCTCCCTGTGCCTCTGGTTCTTCCATGCCTTGTTAGCATCTCATCCTTGCCAGCTCCTGAGCTTGCCTTTGCCTCCAGACCTGTCAGACCAACTGAGTGTCTGACCCTCACTTGTTCCTGACTTTGCCTGCTGCATTCTGCAAAGACCTCCTCCCAACTTCACCTCATGCACCAGCCACGGACTCCTGCTTCTATGTCCTGGACCAGACACACCTCCATTATCTTGCATGTCCTTTGCTTGCTGCACACACCAAAGAGATGCTTACAGCCCACTTACAACCAAACTGTGAATGGGAATAAACCTTACTCCCATACAAGCATGCACAGAATTATGGGCTCTCCATGCCCTCTAATCCCTCTTGGAGGAAAGAGGCCGAGAAACTTGTGCTATCCCCATACCTTCAGAAACAGAAGCTATATATCAAGAGTTGCATGGTGCAAAGCAGCTATTCTAGAACAAAATGACAAATACTTTCTTTGCAAAGATACACATGAACCAGCTTCTCTTTTTCATCTCACACATATAACATGGGAAAGTGCTCTGAAACTAATGGGGCTTCCTTTTGAGTAAACAAGCATAACCTTGCTCTGCAACCAAGCATATGCCCTGTAGTGAGCTCTCTCTTCACCCTCCTCCTCTCAGACTGATACCTGAATCATTGATGATAAGGCTTCACAAACACAACATAACACAAAACAAAATTCCTAACTTCAGATTTCCAAAAAGGCTGCCTTATTAACATGCTATCATTCCCTATTTCAGATTTATTTGTTTTTAGTGTGCATTTAATTTTACCCTAGAATTTCACCTGACCCCGCAACACCTCCCTGCTTTAGTTTGCACTGTATGATTAACCTTACATTTCGTGCTGTGTGTACATGCCGGTTACCATCTATTTTCTATCTTGACAATTGCCATACTGTTCTATTTTAGACAGGACTAATCAGATCAAATCTTTGCTATTACTTTAGGAATCCACATAGAAACACAAACACAATGACAAGAATGAAGCTTTAGCCACACAGCATACAAGAATTTAATTGTCCCGGTTAATTTTAATGCAGGTCAAGAACACAGATTCTCTGTCTCTTGTTCAAGTGTTACACTGTGAAAGTTATGTGAAATATATTCCTTTTACCATGGGAAATATTTAGCCTGTATTGTTTCTAGGAGTTATTCTAAAGGCCAGGGTACAACAAGTATTCTTTTATCACTCAACATCAACATAAAACCAGGAGTTCATCTTCTCTAGAGCTACTCCACTGAAGTAGCTTTTCTGCATACCCAACAATGCTGTCTTCAGGCTTCAGCAGCATCCAGCATTGCTTGTTGCAAAACACTGGACCTATATTCAACTAATTACAAACCATGGTCAGGATCCAAGAGACTACTTTGCCCATGCCCAAGAGCTTGCACTTGCAGGGTGGGATATTTTTTTAGAAATTATCATTTAAACAACAGACTTCCTACCACGTTTCCATAATGCAAATTGCTTTGGACTCTCCCCAGCAATTTTTAAGAGTTTGCTATGCATCTCAAGGTGCTACTGTTGAAAAAAACGCCAGCTTCTCTGAGCATACAGAGCATATCTTTAGATCCTGGTTACAGCATATTTTACGATACTGCTCATAATCCTTCTTCTCATAACCACCCAATGATGCAAGTCATTTATAATTCATATTTTACAGATGGGAATGTCACTTAGAGAGACCGGCTTGTCCAAAGCAACTGTGCATGTTTATGGAGAAGGGTCACTGTGAGCTTCTGAATGCCTGACAGTGTCTCAGCCTTGCCAACTGCTTCTGTCTTAAATCTTTGGAAGGGGCCCACCTCTGGCTTCCTTTGCCAGAGGAAGCTTCTTGTATGAAAATTAGGAGGATGATCCTCTCTGGATTCAGAATAGCTTCCCCACTGGAGCTTGATTAGTGCCAAGCGGTGCAGTGGTTAAGATTGTTGGACTGGGACTCGGGAGATCTGGGTTCCAGGCTCCACTCTGCCAGGGAGATCACTAGGTGACTCGGGGCCAGCCACAGACTCTTAGTCCAACCTGCCTCACCATGTTGTGAAAATAAGATCAACAGGATGAGGAGGAGAATTACGTAAGCCACCCTGAGTTCTTTAATGGAAAAAGATGGGATATAAATATAGTAAATAAAGTGGTGACCAACACTGCCATCTTTGTTGTGTTCCAAAGCATATTTTTTAATATTTTGGAGCTGAGACATCACCCCTACTTTCAGTTTAAATTCACAGGCAAATTGCTCTCCTTTATACTTAATACTACAAATACAGCCAACAACTTTAAAAGGCTGGAGCCCGTCAGCCTGCAATGACTGGCTGCAGTTCTCCAAGACGTCAGGTAAGGTGGTCTTTCCTAGCTTTGCAACCTGTTTTCTTTCCAGTGACCATGCTGGGGAAATGAACAAACAAACAAACAAACCTGGGACATTCAACATGCAATGTGGATGCTCCACTGCTGAACAGTGAGCCCTTCCTTAATGTACACCTCCTCCAAGAGGAAGTCCTTCCAGTTAATATTCTCTCCCGTTATTAATTTGTGCCCCTAAGTTTTTGGGTTTTGAAATACACTTGCTGGGATTTGAAACAACAAAATAAGAACTACAACAGGTGTGATGTACTACTACAGGCCCTGGATGTAGGCAGCAAGTGTCTAGGCTGGGAGACCAGGACCAGGGATGATGGAGACAAATGGATGATGGAGATCTTATACTTTCAAATTTTGTTGCCTTCATGACTTTAATATAAAAGCTAGATACTGATATTAAATTTTAATTGATTTATGGGATCATTTGTATAATATTTATTTATTTATTTATAATTTCCCTTATCTTATTCACTTTTGGAAGTTATTTATGGATTTTTATTGTTATTGACCTTACTATAAATGTGGAGCTTATTGGGTTGTATATTGTATTGTTTACTATGTTGTAGATATGGATTTTGCCATGATGTAAGCAGCCCAGGGAACCTATGGCTAATTTATGGACAAAATAAATAAACAAACAAATAAATGACCCTCAACTTATTTTAGTCTTCAACTCCCATTATTCCTAACCACTGGCTATGCTGGCGAGGGAAAATTGGAAAGAATAGAAGGACATAATACCTGAAAGGCCAAAGGGTGAAAATTTATGCATATCAAGACACAAAAAGGTTGCCATCTTTATATGCATAGATTTCCCATGCTTTCAAGAGAATTTTAGGAAGTGAAGAAATTTTTCCTGATTAAACATGCAGCAGTTTGTTGTCCCACAAGTTGCTTGCCCCTAATCTACATGGAAGTCAAGTTTCCAGAGAAAAATAACTCAACCCCCACACACCAAGGTTGACAAATTAATTAAGGAATAAGTATTTGTAAACTAAGGGCAATTTCCCCACTATATTTACAGTTATGCCCCTGATATTTTGCCAAACATTTCACTGTGCCATAAAAATGCCCATTTTTATATGTGAACTCCATGCCTCATGGTCAGTTGAAAAATGCTGCGTAACCAATTTTAATTTTAGATATGCAGAGCTTGTGGCTGTCTGGATGTTATCATTTCTATAAGCCAGTCCATTTATTGATCACATTTTTATAGTACATCTATAAAGTGAGTCATGGCAAAGGAAGAATGACCAACCAGAAAACCATATCACGCCTTGTACTGCTCCCAAAAGGACACCATAGCCCAAAATAAAGTGGCTTGGACCACACCACCATTACAGGTTCCACCGAAGTGCAATGCTTTTGAGAACCAGCCTGTAAGTCTGATACGATATTGACATTACAAATGAAGTATGGCTTTGCCCAGCCAAGCTAACTTCCTGAGCCAACTTTCAATCACACACAGAAATCCACAGGTCTCCAGAGATCCAGATGCATGACTGCAACATTCATCCACCTGCGTGCTGCTAAAGATTAATAGCACTGGTCCCTCTTTTAATACCAATGCTCAAGCCCCATCAAAGAGGATTCCCAGAAATTAAAAATACAAGATGCACCTAGAATAAGTAAACTTGCCATCGGAAAAGACAATGAACTTATCTCTTTCCCCTTTAGCAGTGGAAATATGGTTTCTCTTCCATGTGTTTAACAAGCTACAAAAGTGAGGAAATAGGTAACACCAGGCTGCAGCGGTTTCATTGCTAGCTGACTTTTCAGTAGGCTCCAAGAGATCACTGCTTTACCCAACTGTATTTACTGGATGCTGCAGTGCCCCTTTATTTTCCCCCTATCCCACAGAACATGTGCATCAAACTTCTGGGAGAGGAGGTTCAGTTCACATAGCTCTACCTCTCCTGCGTAATCAAACCCAGAAGAACCTGTGCGTACAGCAGCCAAGTGTCTAGAGTTGGGTTGAAACCCAACCCAAGTTAAAGAGAGATAGTTTTTGTTAGCTGTATAGTTGACCAAAGGACTGACATGCTGCTTACTCCAGATGTGGCTTCACTCCTCTGAAGTTAGATTACAAAGCAGAGCGTGCTGCTTTCTCCAAAGGGAATTTAGTAAAACAATAAATAAGCTGCTGACTGGCACAGGTAACACCATTTGTATCTTGCCAGCAATTAAAGATCTGTACTGGCTGGCTGTGTCTTTCTTGGCACTATTTAACATGCTGGTTTTGACCTATAAATCCCTGAATGTTCTTGGACCTTAGTATGTGAAATATTCTCAAGGCGAATATGCCTGATTGTTAAGGACTTGCGAAGTGCAAGGCATCTTCAGAAGTAAGAATGTGCTTTTCTATGATGACACCTTATTTATGGAACTTCTCCATATCTATTTGCCAGGAACCTACTTCAACAGTGCTCTGATGCTAAGTAAAAACTGTTATTTTTGTAGTATTGATATTAGTTATTTAAGGACTATTTGTTTTTAATGATGGCATTGCTTTAAATTGTGAGTTGTAAATGAAATGGTGTTTATCTATGTCCCAGGGTAAAAATACATAATATTCCATACTGGGAAATAGAATGTCACCTCTAATAAATCTATTAACTTTCTTTTTTTAACTCCCTCTCCAGCAGTCAGTTACTGCCCCTTCCATCATATTCTAATGCCATTTTTAAAAAGTCCTTCTTTAGTCAATTTATATATTTACATAATTCAGAACACAGAATACTGTTTTCCCAAGTTACATTCCTTTCCCAAGTTGCATTCCATCACTTCTCAACTTAACTCTGAATATTTAAATCAAACACAATATTAATGTTACTAACATAACATTTTTCTTAAGGTATCAAAGTAAACTCTTTGTTTCTTCAAAAACAAAACAAAAGGAACAAATGCCACCACACACTGGGAAAACAATTATTCCTGACCAGCTGTTGGACTTTTATCTTCAGTCTTGAATTCAGATTTCAGTGCTGAAATTCTGGCTTCAAAGCTAGCATAAAAGTAGGCAATAAGAACTATTTATTAGGTAATTTGTGGTAATGTCTCTTACAAGCTGTAATTTAAAAGCTTTGCACCCAATTATATTTTTTGTACAATCACTAAAGTTTAAGCACCAAGAGCACAGTTCTTCATTACCAGGTCCTTCCATAAACTTTATGGCATCTACAAAAAAAAGCAATAGATCTCATTCACCAGCACACAAGATTTATTCTTATCACCATTAACTTTGACTGGAATTGGGAACATAATTCCTGCACAAAGAGAGCCAATACTCTTCTTTTGCCACCTACCAATATACAACCTACCATACTGGCAACTCAGCCTTACCTTAAAGTAAGCTTCTGTAAACTAAGTCTGTACAAATGTTTTGAACTGCAAATTCCATAAACTCTAGCCACCATGGTCAATGATCAGGATTGACAGAAGCTATATGCCGAAACATACAGAGGGACTAGGATTGGGTAGGCTGCAGAGCCTTCTCCACACTGAACTCAAGAAATTCCTGTATGTGGCTCTTGTCCGTATTCTAGTTTTCAGACTCCACTCATTTGGGTACTAAGGGTCACCTTAGAGTACACCCAATACTGTACAGTGGATGAACACTGGCCAGAAGAATTAGCATTAGTGGACACAGCATCTTAAAGGACATGTTCCATTCATTATAGTTCTGGCCATTTCTGTTTTCTGAAGGACTTATCTAATGGCTGGCTGCTGTTTATTTCTATTTGGTTTTATGTTTTTAATTTTCCTCGCATTGATTTGTTTTTATACTTTAATTAAAACTTGCTTTTTATTTCTATTTTTTTATTGTTAGCCACGTTGAGTTTCATTTTTGGCAGATAAACAGAATGTATGGATAGTAATTCAATAACATTCAAATAACCCCAATATGCTTTGGAGAAAGTCAGTATTCCTTGCAGCATGGCTTGAAAACCATTGTCTCTTATAGATCAAAACAAAATTGTAAAGAAAAAAGTCTTAATTTATGCAAGTTAAAATTATTTTCTAGTACTGAAAATTCCTTCACAACAAGAAACATTTTCACATTTGCAGATAAAATGGGAACCTTATTCTTGCTTATTAATTTAAAACTTTTCTATATCACTTATTATAAAATAAAAATCTCAAAGCAGTTCACAACATTAAAACCTTCTCCAAATATATCAAAAGTAAATAAAATAAAAGTATAGAAAAATCTATCAAAATATAGGGCTGTAGAATCAGAGGTAAACAGTAAGAGAAAGTCTGCACGAAGAGGTGTATTTTTAATAAAACCACCAGAAACATAATACAATGCATGCCTTCAGAATATCACAAAGTAGGGCATTCCAAAAAGTAGTCACCAACTACTTTTTCCTTGATTCCAAGGCTGTGATGAAACAGTAAGTTGGGGTCTTGAAACTCTTCCGAAGGACCAACTATATTTTCAGAGAAGCTACTGGGCTGCATTCCAGTATAGGAAAGAGCTGAAGAGAAGATAAAATATAATTCAAGGCAATGGAGCTGGTGGCAAAATAAAGCACTGCCAGTATATTTTAACTTCAAGCTCTTCCTATCAAAAACTCGTCCTTAGGAACATTTCAAGCTCTTAGACTGGGGAATGCATGCCAAAGCCAGGAAACCAATAATCCATCAGTAGTGGGAAGCGGGGAGCACAAGAGCAGGAAAAGGGGCATGACTATGTGGGGAACCCCAGAGGGCCAGTTTGGAACCCAGGAGGACGGATTTAGCCTGAAGTTCTATACTCCGACAGTACATTGTACTGCAAATCCTGGAAATGGTTCACTTAATATACTGCCATAAAATGAACACTTTGACAAGTCTATCCGTGGCAACATAAAAGAGCACCTGACTTTTAAGGACCTCTTTTCCTGCTAGTGTTCAAACAGAAGGGTTCACCTTCATGAATCTCATATGTCACCTAAAAATGCATGCAATTGTCTGGGCAGGCCTGAAAAGCTTGAACTTTGCCTCTAATGGGAAGGCACATGCAAGGTAAAATTTCAGGAGTAGAATCCAAGTCACAGCTTCAGGAACGACTTTGTCCAATGAAGGACCATCCCTGCATGCTCATTAGCAGTTACAATTTCATGCACCGGCAGACTAGTATGAACATGAAAAAGCAGGGTTCACAAAATATTCCCTTTGATTACTAGCTAACCATTTCGCCGCAGTCACCAACCACCTCCAGAACAGGGAGAAGGCTTGGGGGACAGCAGTGTCTTCTCTCATTTGCACTGCTGCATGCAGAAGCTAACAGTGAGAGCAACTCCTGCTGTCTCTTACGTTCTACAAAGAACGCCATACATGAGTCGCTATTAAGGCAATCCGAATTTGTGGGTGCCTTTTTTAAAGAAATACAAAAAGCCACCAAACATTTGGTGGGATAACTTATCATTGATTCAAATTAAAGTTTTTCAAATGGGAACAAATGTAAACTACAAAGTTGCTTCTTCATCTTCTGCAGAGAGATATGCCATTCCTGATAACGGGTAGGCATTCCATTTACTAAAGATAATATTTACAAGAAACCCACTGCTATTCATTCTACAAACTCAATATTTTTTCAGATTACACTGCATGGAGCTTTTAAAAAATAAATTTTCCTTTTATGAAAAGAAAGTTACGAACTCCAATTTCTTTGTAAATTTATTCAAAGATATTTCTGCTACACTGACATTTATTAGCCAACATTGCATTAAGCACTCATTTCAAACATAACTTCCAATTTTCATTTAAGCTGAGTGAAGGTTGCTTGTTATGTGCAAATACCTCATGGCAGCCTGGTGCTCTCTAGATCTTTTGGACTACAAGTCCCAAGGTTCTTCACCACTGACCATGCCAGCAAGGACTGAAAGGAGTTGAGTCCAGCAGTTGAGAACTGATACCTGGAAAGGCCTTTCTTTCCAGACCACCACCTTCAGAAGAACGTTTGTTGGTGACCAACAAAGAGCCTTTTCAGTTGCTGCTCCAGACTATGGAACACCCTCCTGTGGGTTGCCTTCCTATCTGTATTCTTCTGCCAGCATGCTAAGACCACTTTATTCAAGATGCCTTTGGGCCTGTAAGTGGGTCTGCTAAGTTAGATGCTGTTTGTATTCTGCAACTGTTGTGTTGTTATTGTCCTTTAATGAAATAGTTTCTTGTTTCAGTCCTAAGAAATTAGAAGAGCTATGCTGGATCAGACCAAGTGTCTATTTAGTCCAGTATTTTGTTGACATAGTGGCCAAGCAGCTGCCTATAGAAAATGCACACCCAGGACATGAGTGTAATAGCTCCAAAAACTGGTGTACATAGCCATAGTATCTCTGACACTGGTGGTAAAATACAGGTCTTAGGATTAGTAGCCATTGCTAGCTATATCCTCTATTAATTTGTCCAATCCCTTTCCAAGCTACCTAAATTGGTGGCCATCACTACAGCTCATGTTAGCAAGTTCCACAGTTTCACTATGTGTGTAGTATCTATCCAGAGTCTCCCACCAATCAGTATTCTAGGAGAAGAGAAGAAGTCTCCTTACTCATTTTCAGCACACCTTGCATAATTTTCTATACCTCTGTTATGCCTGCCCTTACCATGTTTCCAACCTAGTCAGCACCAGATGTTGTATCATTTCCTCATACGGGAGTTGCTCCAGCACCTTAATAATTTTAGTCGCCCTTTTTTCCAACTCTATAATATTCTTTTTAGGTGCAGTGACCAAAATGGTACTTAATATTCTGAGCGTGCTTGCACCATAGATTTGTATAAGCTGAGCATGCACTTGGCAGTGCTATTTTCAACACCTTTCCTAATCCAATTTTACTTTGTATGTAAGCCACCACTGAGTACCATTTTTGGTATAGTTTTTGGGTACAAATCAAGTATATATTTACCTTGGAGACCAGATGGGGTAATGATAACATATGGGAAAAGTCTGTTTACACTGGAATGCTTTGACAAGTATCTATCTGGTCCAGCTGCACTTGAAGGGTACCTGGGGTCACAGAATTTACTGGGTTGGATCCAGATTTAATCAAAATGAGAACATTGTTATGTCCCATCAAGTCATCTTCAACTTATGGCAACCCTATGAATGAACACTCATGTCCTATCTATGGCAGCTCCCATCTGTTCAGCTCCTGTAAATTCCAGGCTGTATCTTCCTTTGTCGAGTCAATCAACCACATAAGAGTTGGTCTTCCTTTTCTTCTTCTGTCTTCAACATGCCCTAGCAACCCTAGAAGATCTCTGGGGACTTTTGCCTTATCATGAGGTGCCCAAAACATGACCGCTTTAGCGCTGTCATTTTTGCTTCTAGGGAAAATTCTGGTTTGATTGATCTAGGACCCACTTCCAAAACCATGTTTCAAACCATGTTTCAAGAGAGCTCTCTTCCAGAACCATGTTTCAAACACAGCAATTTTCTTCCTGTCAGCTTCCTTCACTGTCCAGCTTTCACACCCAGGCATAGTGATCAGAAATACAATATCATGGCTGATCCTGGCCTTGGGCTCCAGTAAAATACCCTTACACTTGATGACCTTCTCTAGTTTCCTCATTGTTGCCTCTCCTAGTCTCAATATTCTTCAAATTTCTTGGCTACGCTCTCCCTTTGAATTGATGACTGAGCCAAGGAACGTAAAACCTTTCACAATCTCAATAGTGAGAACAGACCCATCAGAATCAATGAAATATACATTAGACATAACCTACTCATCCCATTAAGTTAATTGTCCATTCTGAACATGATCAACTCAGGATTCAACTGATTGGATCACCCCCCCTCAATCCCCAAACACAGAGAAAAAGAAAATACCACTGGAATCTGCTGATTATAGAAACAAAGACACACCATGCAGCAAATTTATGCTCTATGAAAAATCCATAATCTATCCTGTCTGAGAGCTCAGACAAGGTGGCTTGGTGTAATCAAGGTGGCTGGGTCACACTGCAATGCTGGTTAGATTTCAGGACCTTGGTCAGCAACCCTGGAATTAGAGAACGACCTATTACTTTGCCTGAGTCTGAAAGCGACTGGACAGCTTTTACAGTCAGGCCAAGAGGAAACGGCACTCCATCTATTGGTGCCACTTGCTTGACTTCCCAAGAAGCAGGAGGATTCAGTTTCTGAAGAGAGCCAATCCTGGGTCAAGGCACAGACAAAAGTACAATTCTATCCAGAATAGTTAACCAAATGGAAATTACACACAGAAATGACAAGTGTATTTGTCAGAATTCATTACACTTTACACTGAAAACTAGAAGACATTGTAAATAATAGTAAAACAAAAATATTGCACTTTTATCAACAGAAAAATAAAGATTTGTAGGTTTTCCATCACATATGCTAGAAAATACCAATATTAATAATCAAACAGTGCAGCTAAAAATAAAATTTTACTGCCTGATGAAATACTGCAATAGAAATCAGTACAAAAAATATGTCAGATCATAAGCAAGCCACTGAAGTTCTGCTTTAATTTGGAGAAGAAGCCACCTAAGTAAGCCACCTTGGGTTCCTTGCAGAAAAGAGGCAAGATTCAAGTATAATAAATAAATGCATCCCGTGGGTTTTCTTATGATGCTATCATTCATGCACTTCAGGTTATCAGATATCAGAGAGTCCCTTTTCTGCCCCAGGCTCTGGAACTGTTTGGCCCAGATTAAAATGCCCTCTTTTCCAAGGCTTTTAAGGAGTTCCTTGGCCACCCAGAAACTTGTGAGGGATTACCAGGTGTTGCAGAGTCATCCTTTTTAATATTCTTTGCATAATTTGTTTTTCTCATCTGTTTTTAGCTGTTTGAAACTTTTTAGTGCTTTTTATTATTAAGACTGTTTATTTTTAGCATTTGTTTTTATGGATTATGTAAACCACCAAGAGACTTCAGCTGTGGGGTGATATATATGTTTATTTAAAGCATTTATATACTGTCTGATTAGCATAATGCTCTCAAAATGGTTTACAAAATGTAATTAAAATATACAGTATACAAATGTAAACAATTTAAAACAGATTTGCCTGCAATAAACATCTGTATACAATAAAATATTTGCAGGCATAGAAATGTAATTAATAATTACTACTACTACTACTAGTAGTAATAGTAACAGTACTTCCCAGGGGAGCCTAGTTTCCTTCCCTCTCAGCTTATCCTTCCTCTCCTCCATCCAAGAAAATCTTTAGCCTGTACAAGTGGGTCTTTTGAGTTGGGTGCTGTTTTTATTCAGTACTTGTTAGGGGGTTTTTTGTTGTATTTGAATGCATGGCTTTATGGCTTTACCCAATTTCCACTACATTATCTGGACTGATTTTTTGGTACAAAAGCAGGATCATAAATAAAATAAATAAATGTGCATGACCTGTAGAGAAACATAATGAACAAACCAGTACATTCAAGACCAAAAAAATCACAATACCTTCAAGACAATAAGATTACCATTTGGATGACCAAAGGCTCATGCAGCGACTCATTTGTGTTTACCAGTGAGCTACACGGGAAACAGACGTATAAATAACTTGCGCAGGCAGAATGCATGCCACCAAGAGTTTGAGGAGCCAGCAGTTTCTGCTCCCTGACACTACAAAATGTAAGGATGGGAAGCAGTCAAAAAGTCAGTACTCAGAAGACCCCAAACAGTCAAAACAGTCAAAAACAGGCCACCAGACATATATAGACTATGTTCCATTTGGTAAGGTACCCAGTTGCGCAGGCCTGGAGTGAAACATGCTGCAGTTAATCTCTCCCTCCAAAAAAGGGTCTGAGCTGTGGGTATCACAGCATCAACCAGATTATGTAATAGGATTATTTTCCTACATGTTTCCCAGCTGTTTTTCCTTTCCCCTAATATCCTACTTAAAATATAAAATATGGCCTACATAATTGTTTGTTTTCTGCCCTTGACTTCCAAGTGCCTAACAGCTGTATTCCTGGTCAAGTGATGTCATGCTTGGCACCCTTGGCACCCTTTTGCTGAGAGGCTGTGTAGGCTTGCAAAGAAAACCACAACTGTTATCAGTCCAAGGCTTCTTAGGTGCACGGTTGCCTGCATCTATTGATGTTATTCATGTACAATACATCAATGACTTGAACAGGCAAAAATCACATTAACTCTTCCAATTTTCAAAAGCTTCTTTGCTCTGATCACCTAGAGGTAATTACGACTCCCCATAAATGGCCATTTAGAACCTACTTCGATTTCTAGATACCGACTATGTTTGAAGTGCTGAGCCCTACAGGAGCTTATAATGAAAATTACATTGACTATCCCTGCCTTGCAGCTAGTGTTAAGTTACAGCAGTAGAATAGCACAACATCGGAAGAGAAGGATAGTTACTCAAAGAGAAATGAGGACAGAATGGGAAAGAACCAAGCATCGCCCTCTCATTAAGCAACTTTTCTCTTTCTTGCTGTGTTGTGCACAACACGGCAGAAGAAGAAAAGGAAGATGGCAATTCTGCATCCCACAAAGAAAGTTGAAAAGCTGGAGCACATGTCTTGGGGCCAGCCTTACATGACAGCAATGGCCCATTCTCCTTCAGAGGGAAAGTTTGTATCAGATTTCCTTTTCTGGAAATGCATAATGCTTTCCTTACTGAAATTTTAAATATGAAGAGAGTGTGGACCTGGCAAGAGAATGTCATTGGTTGGGAGTAGGAGGACGCCAACATCCATTTCTTGCAGACTGTTGTCTTCTTTGGATAATGAATGCTGTAGATTTACAAAACATGGTTCCATCATACAAGATAGTTCCACCATACAAGTTGACAGCGGCTCTTTTCAAAATAACTTTTCTTCTCTGTGATGGAGGAAAAATAATATCCACCCACAGTGCCCAATTAGCTTATTTTTACCTGCCTGTCCCCAAGCTTTTGGATTGGGATGGAATGCAGTCGAATTTAAAGAGATAATCATGCACTGCTCCCCAGAAGGTAATAGAAGGTCTGACAGCAGAACTGAGAACAGGTGAAGTACATCCATAGAGTGTGAAATAAAATGAGACAGCAAGAACTTTTCACAAAACTCATTAGTATTAGTCGCAGTTGTCAGAAAACGCAAAGCAAGCTCAGGACCAAGCCCTGAGTGACAGGTTTGCTATTATTCACAAATTGAGGATTCCCTCCAAGTCATAAGGTTGGTATTTTGCTTCTACAGAATGCAAGCAACTTCGGACAGGCAGCCCAGAGCAGAAAAGGAACTGAGCCACAGACTGGAAGAGTGCACAAAGTGCATGTGCAATTCAAACCTCACCTTTGCTGTCAAGTCCTAAGCAATTCCGCAAGTTCTCCGCATCCTTCCTCTTCACCAAGCTCCAGCCATCTTCAATTGACTCATCTACCTCTCAGGATTATTGTAAATATTGCCAGTAGATACAGAAGCTTGGAAGTAGTATAAAAAACATAGTGAAGTACAGACTACAGCTACTGCCATTCTGGCCGCTACATCCTCTGTTCTATAACCATGTGTTGTAAATTGTAAAAGTATAGTCTATTCAGACAATAATTGCAAATGTAATGAGATTACACCCTCGAAAAGTAGCCAGGGTGGCATACTGCAGCCAAAAAACAGGAGCATTGAAGTAATCACAATTGTCCTGGGTCTCATAGAGAGAGACTACCATATCAGCATTAAACCCTGAGAAGGAAGGGGGAACGTAAAGCTTCTGTCCATACTGCTCAGTACAATGCAGCTCCATAGGTTCCTATTCCATGATCCTTACTCTTCCCTCCATCCTACTTAAGCCCTTAGCAGCATTGTTCAGCATCTCTGGCATTGCCTGTAGTAAAATACAGCTGTGAAGATTCATCCCTTGACCAGTCATATGCACACATAAACACAAATACATGGCTAGTTGTAAGAAGTAACACTTGTTTGGCTCAAGAGCAAGCTGCACACATTAGACTTCAGAACAGAGATGTGCTCCCTTATGTTTCTCTCCCAAATCTTTCAAAGCACTCTCCACCGCCCAAGCCATGCTGAAAACCAGCCTTTGCAGCCCGGCAGTCTCCAATGAACTGCAATTCACATCAGCCCCAGCTAGCATTACCAAAGATCAGGAATAACACTAGTGCAAGTCTAAAATATCTGAAGGGCACCATATGCTGATGCTGCATGGAAGGCAAGCAGGGGTAATTTTAGTGTGACTGGGCTGTTTCCCTCCCAGACAATTCTTCAGGGTCCTCTACAGAGCTGGTAAAAAGAGTTCTCTTTAAGAGCTTTTCAAATACGCTCTTCAGTTATCATGGCAGTGTTTGGAAATGACTTGTGGGTTAATTAATTGCTGCCAAATGTCATATTTACACCCAAATAGAGACAAAGGCCCTGTTTAGACTTAATGGCAACATTCATAGGTTGTTTTCATTAAGTCCAAGCCTAAACACTTGGGGTTTTTCACGGGTTAATTGATCCCAAGTCAACCCATAAACAAACCATGGGTTAATGTAGGGTTGTTTAATGCACAAACACCCCCAAGCGCCCCCTTTCAAATAGCGCTTTAACAGAACAGGGTATTCATGGGTTAATTAATCCATGATTTGCCACTAGAGGCTGTCCTTACATCCAAACAAGGTCATAGACTCCTGATGTCCTGCACACTGACTCTTTGTCCATTGCCCATGCTTTGCAGCACTCTTCTTCTGATTTCTATGCTTTCATATCTATTCTATTCTTTGCTTCCAAGGAAACGCATGATAAGCTGATTTTGTGGGATGGAAATGTTAGTACATAAAGCAAACACATTAGCCAGTACATGACCTTAAATGTCAATACTGGATCATAAAGCAGTTCTGCAGCAGTAACCCAAATTGTGCTAGTGTGTTCAACCACCATAAAGAAGTCTACCAGTTTGTATGGTGTGAAAAAATTAATGTTCTTCAATGCAGAGCTACCCAGCAATGATATTCATTCATTCTATTCCCTCTGGAGAGGGGTTTGTTTTCAACTCTTTATTGCACTGATATTATTTCTGAACTTTGAAAGCCATCTTTGCAATTGAATGAATCATGCAGAGCACTTTTTGTACTTAATTGAATAACTTAGATTATTAAAGAGGGAAATAAACCACTTTTGCAAACAGAAATTCCAAGTAGGGGTTCAGAAAAACTATACGAGGCTTTTTGCGAATGGGGCGGCAGAGAAATGGTCTAAATATAATAAATACTAGAACTGTTTTACCATTAAGTTAACAAATTGTAATTGGCATATTGGCCTCTGACCTGTAGCAAAGATCTCAAGCTTGCAGTAACAAATGATTAAGACCTGAACACTCCTTGAGGAAGGTAAGAATGCTGACTTTGTCCTCTTGCCAGTTCCCTTCTCCCTTGCTCAACCTCATCTACCAACTGACCCTCACCGTTCTCTTGGCCTTCTTATCTTGGTTGACATTCTTGTTATCACGACTGGGCATTGCCAGAGACAAATTCCAGAAGCTCCAGCACTATGAAGGGAAGAGAACTTCGCACCGCCAGCCCCGCCACCAAGGCTGGCCTGCCTGCCTGCCTGATTGAAAACACCTGCCATCAGCACTGAATTTCTCACAGACCTATATCTGATGGCCTGAGGCAAGGCAGTAATGCCCCAGCAGCAACAAAGGCAACGGGACTGAGCCAAACGGGGGGGAGTCACTCATGAAGAATTCCTCTCTGGACCCAGATTCTTAGGCCAATGGTAATTATCCCCTTCCTGGGCAATGTTCCTGAGGAGGAGGTGGCCAACCATCTCTACACACTCTTGGATTATCTGATTACCTAGCCATCCCAGACTGATGATCTAGATCAGGATGGTCCAATAGGCAGCCCATGGGCCAAGGCTTTCTTCCGTGGCCCCCAAGGCCTTCTTCTGCGGCCTTCTCGCTGCTTGGAGCCCCGCCATCCGCACCCCATCCAGATCCCAAGGCCACCATCCTGTCCGGCTCTCCTCCTGAGGCTCGGAAAGAGAACGGGTCAGGCTGGTGGTCCTGTGAGAGCTCGCCCCAGCATGCCTTGCAGCACTCCAGCTGACAAGAGCAAAGGCGCTCAGCGGTTCAGTGTCTCTGCGCTCGTCAGCAGGGATGGGCACAGCTTGACTGGGAGGGTTCCTTGGCTCAACTAGAAGAGGCCCAGCATGCCAATTCCAAGGCAGAAGGAGGGCTGGACGGGGGTCACAAGGGGGGGGGGGGTTCCAGGATGGAGAAACAGGGAAGAAAGGGGTGGACCAAGCCAGAGGTCACTGTGCTTGGGCTGTGGTCAGAAAAGGAGCTGTAATTCATCGTGCAGCCCCCAGGTTCTGGGTCAAAGGCCTCATGAGGCTCTCAAGGTATGAAAAGTTGGACTGCCCTGATCGAGATTCCATTTCAGTTGGAGCTCAGGTCAGGTTTTGGCACAGAATTAGCTTCGGTTGCCCTGCATGATGGCCTATGTCTGGAGAGACAAGGGGCATATGACCCTGTGCCTCTGGATTTCTCAGTGACTTTTGATACCATCATTCTCCTGGGACAGCAGGCTGAGTTAGGAGGGACGGATAATTCATTGCAGCGGTTCTGCTCCTACTTCAATAGACAGCTCTACTGGATCTATTGTTAGGAGATACTACTAGGAGATACTACTTGTTTGTTAGGAGATGCTACTTGGCCCCTTGGACCCTCCTGTATGGGATTCCTTGGGGGCCAGCCTTGTTTTGTTTAGCATCTACATGCAACTGTTGAGGGAGCTCATCTGGAATTTCAGTGTGCATTGCCATCATTGTGCTTATGATATGCAACTGTCTCTCTCCTTTTCTCCTTCAGCAGGTGGGGCTGTGGAGGCGCTGAAGCAGTGTCTGGCTGCAACAACGAACTGGATGATGGTTAACCAGAGAAGACTGAGAGGTGCTGTTAGGGTAGGTCAGTGGGTGGTTCCTCTGACTGGATGGAGGAATTCAACCTGTTCTGGATGGGACTGCACTCCCCTTGAAGGAGCTGGTTCATAGCTTAGGGGTGCTCCTTCAGCCAACTTTGTCAAGTGTGGCTCAGGTAGCCTCCATGCAATAGAGTGCCTTATGCTCTATACAGCCCAGCAACACCCCTATCAGGATAGGGATTGCCTTGTTTCAGGAATTTATATTCTGGTGATCTCAAAATTAGATTACTGCAATGTAGTCTTTGTGGGGCTGCCCTTGAAGACTGTTCAGAAGCTGCAGTATGCAACATGGGGCAGTCAGGCTAATAATCAGGAACTGAAAGTCCAGATATTTAAAGCTGGTTCTGGTTCACTTGCATTAGCTGCCTATATGCTTCCAAGCCCAGTTCAAGGTGCTGATTCTAACCAATAAAGCCCTACACACACACCTTGAAACCATGATACATAATGTAACATTTCTCCCAGCTGCAATCTACCCAGATACAAGATCCGGGGTTTGCTTGGTGGCAACAAGAAGGTCCCTTTCAGTAGCAGCTCTCCAGTTAAGGAAAAAGCTCCCCACCAAGGCCCACCTGCTGACATATCTTTTCAGTGCAAGGTTAAAACCATTCTCTATGATAGGGCATTAAAGTTGATAGGGCAACTTTAAATTGTATATTGGGGCATTTTTGTCAGCTAAAAGGTCTTGTGATTTGTTCATTATTATAGCTTTTAAACGTTGTTTTAAATCTTGGCTTTCAAATTTTGTAGTGTAATTTTCTTGATGCTTTTAGTGTTACCTGAAATTTTGCTTTGTTTTTCTATTGTATTTTATGTGCTTCTATAAACCCCATTCCCCACTTGAGAGCTTGGCTATGGGGCAACAGAGAAATAAAAAAGTCATAATCATACATAAGAACCCCAACAAAATTATCTTCCTTTAAGGGTCTTCCATAAAGGGATAAACTATTTAAAGCTGTAATAATGCAAAGCAAAATTGGATCTACTGAACTGGGATGCTATATAGGAGTGGGAGGTGACCTGATGCTTTCCAGGTGTTTCTGAAATATCTCAAGAGCTCCACTAATCAGCTCAAGAGCACCAGTACTGAACAAGCAGTCACTGACCGGCTCTGACCGGCAGCCAATCTCAAACCAAGCAGCACTCAAGAACTCAAGTCTTTCTACCAAGACACGCACAGTTCTGGAAAACTGCTCACCTACAAAGCAGAATTCATAAGTGAGACAAGAGAAGTGCCTTGTATCTTACAGCTGTGACATCTCCATGCATGGCAATTAGTTTTCCTCTACTGCATTTGTCCAAAGTTGTATATTGTACAGATGGAAAGGGCGGGGGGAGGGGTAGCAGTGGACTAGGACAGTCTGGCAAACTTCACTCAAGAATTTCTAGACCACAACCTCCAGATCAGATTATTATTATTAATTATATTTCTATACCACCCATAGCCGAAGCTCTCTGGGTGGTTCACAACTTTGAAGTCCCCCATCCAGATTCCAACCAGGCCTGACCCTGCTTAGCTTCCAAGATGAGGCGTGATCACATCACAACCTTTCCTATCTCCCAACCTTCCCCAAACAGAAGCAAACGAGACATGTGAGCTGCAGGCTGGTTACCCACTGCCTGCAACAATGAAACGTGATCATTACTGCACTTATTTTAAGTCTCCCAACATTCCGAGGTCTTTCCTAAAAAACAGGGATGTTTTTCCTGTGGCTTCAAAGTCTGCTGAAGTTTGACAACAGGAGTTACAGCTCAAATAAAACAATCACCAAGAATTGTCTGAGGCCCTCTGTATAAGCCATTAAGTAAATGGTGAACTCTACCACTTTGAATCTAGCCTGTCCCCACTCCAAAAAGTCCTACAGATCAAAAATTACCATTTCACAGGGGGCTACATTAGAGAAGTCCATAATTTGTTGACTTTTTGCCATGAGGCAAAGAATTTTGTATTCTCCCAAACCTTTTAATATTTTATATGTCCAAAGTTGCATTTTAAAAATATCCTTTCTCATTTGTAAATCATTTTAAACTATTACTGCTTTTAGATTGGTTATTTTTCTTGTTGTTACTATTCTCCCTCAGGCTTTGTGTTCTTTTTATTATGTTTTTCACTCTGAGAGCTTCATCTATAGTGTGACTCATAAACAAAAATAAGAATGAAAATATGAATTACACAAATATTAATAAACTGACATCTTATTTTCCCAGCACCTAGTTTCCATATGTAGGGAGTTCCTAAAAATAATTGCAAGATACAATCATGAGAGACAGCTTACTTGCAGTCACAAGTTTTACAGTCTTGAAAAAGTTTTAATACAGCAAACTAAGTATGCCATCCTATGACAGTAAAAGTGATTTTTTTCTGGCTAAAAAAGCAGAGGACTGCTTCTTCCAGAGTCTCTCCGAGGAAAAGCAAGCCAACAAAATTAAAATTAGAATTATAAGAACAACTTGTAAGACCTCTCTCCAAACATGGGCACCCAGTACAACAGTGTTGTGATTTGAGCATTGGACTGAGACTCAGAAGAGCTGAGTTCTAAGCCCTGAATCTCTTGAAGTGCCTTTGGACCACTTACTGACTCTTGGCCTAGCCTTATACTCAGAGTTTTCTGAGGATAAAATGGAGATGAGGAGCAGACCTCCATGGATTCCTCGCATAAAGGAAAAATGGGATAAAAATATTAGAATAAATATTAATTGAAAACATAACTCAAGTCTGTGAACTGTCTTAGCCATTCACAAAGGCCTGCTTACCCTGGAGCTAAAAATGTCATAATAAAATTAGCAGTACATTTTATCAAGTATGCTTCTGCTGAAGAGATCTCTCCCAGCATTCCCTGCAAGTACCAGGGAATTCTGTTGCCCTCCCCAACATATACACTGCTTCAAATAACACCTATCTTGTGGGGGCTGCTGGCCAAATGATTTCAGAGAATGTGATGCTTTCCACATGTTTTAGACTACAATTCCCACCACTGGTCATTCTGGTTGCAGTTGGTGGGAGCCATCTGGAATGTTCTAGACTGGAGTAGGCACTCTCTCTTTCTCTGATTGTCTCTCTCTCTCTCTCTGACACACACACATACACAGTGACAAGGCAAATGACCAAAATGTTTGTGTGTGTGTGTGAGAGAGAGAGAGAGAGATTGCATTAAATGCTTCTAAAGCAATGTGTACCCTTCAGTGATGATCTACTGGTCTAGAGGGACTTTTAAATAAGTCGAGTCCTCACAGGAATTCTACTCCATAAACTGGTTCGATGTTGCACTTATTTCTTTGAAGTCTGCCTAACCTCTCTGTGCCACTGGAACAAAATGCATGTTTTGGGGAAGACCAAACTAAAGTACAGCTATTCCCTATCTCACATCCTTGGACTCTGACTAAGGGCTATCATAAAACACCAAACTTAGTAGCATAACTGGATTATCCACCGCTGTGGAAGCTCCAGCCACCAGCCCATCATACTGGGGGTCCACTAGCTAGACCAGATTCCCACAAGTTTCTAGACCTTGTGAATGCATGAGACAACATATTCAGGCACTATTCTGGCCAATCATTGTGAAAGAAATGAGGTTTCAGTGTGTTCAGCCAATGAGTGAAGTTCCAGCTATGATTGGCATTTGGTCACGGGGATAAGTGTAGAGGGATCAGTTATCTCTAGATAAACCCTTGGTTGATTCTCGCCTGCCTGTGTGGAACACTACAGCACTTGCTCATAAAAGTTTTTAAGTCAAATGTCATTACTTTGAAGGTGTCATGTCCCCTTTGTGGCAAGCACATTGTGAGAAGCAGCAAAAGAAGCTGCACAACATACATACACACCCAGGGGTTTCGGCTGAAGGCTAAAACTGTATGCATTTCTCAGTATCTAAGAATGAAAAGCTTTGCTGGACCTCCAGTCTGGACCATCCAATTTGGAAGTTCTTTCCCCTATTTCCAGTTTGTGGGTGACAGGAAAAAGAATCAGATAGGAATCATCTGTTTGTCATCCAGGTTAAATCTTGGTTCTGAAAGCAGATGCCAAGGCAACAAAAGCCATGCCTGTAATGGTCATTTAACCAAGTCCACAGAATGCATGCAACACTGAACAGAAACGTGGCTTCTGTACTTTTGGGTTCCTACCAAACTTGCTTTCAAGGACCATACATATTTTCCACTTTCGCACCCTTCTTAGGCTGAAAACCATGAAACAGAAGCACCACTTTGATTCTGCCTGATTCAGAAGGTGCACACTGTGGCAGTCCTCTGGATACTTAGCTGAGAGCGAGTGCCGCTGAGCTCTGCCTTTTACTCCTGAGTAAACATGCAACGCTTCTCCAGGGACAGGATTCCCTGAGAGAAGCCATCCCGAGCCTGTCTGCTCATCATGCGAGCTGCAAGATCGGAAGGTCAGCATCTGCTACACGAAACCTAGGACGTCAAGCCTACACATTGCATCGCCACAATCCAAGAGACCATCCAGGGAACGAGAATCGATGCCTGCCGTCGCGCCACGAAAAGGACGCTCAAGCGCAACATTAAGTGCAGCGCCTAACGGAGCGGAGAAGGCGTTTGCGCCGCCTTCGCTCCACAAACCCAAACGCACTGAGACCGCCACTGCCCCTCCAGATTACGCGACGTTGATTCCTCCCCTTCCTTCCTTCTCCTTCAGTTCATACACTGAAACATGCCGATGGACGGCATGGGGTGGGGGGGAAAGAGAGGAAACAGGGAGGCAGCAATTTAAAGGAAAGGACCCCCCCCCCCCGGAACTTAGGCGCAGTTTGCTGCAATGACCAGCTTCTCCTCCTGCTCCTCTGCCCTCCCACGAGGAGTCCATGCTAAGCAACCCCAACCGACAGAAAGGCTCCGACGCGGCCCCTTCTCTGCCCGGCCAAGCCCGCTGCGCGCGTTGCGGGCTGCGGCAGGGCGGGAAGCCGCTCTCGCGAGCCGGCGCCGGGCTCCCTCTGCCTCTGCGGAGCCGTCCCGCCTGCGGGAAAGGGCGAGCCCTCCGCGCACACGAGCGCTCGGGACGTCCGGCAGGCGACAGGCGCGGGAGCCGCGCTGCCTGTCCTGCCTTGCCCTGCCCTGCCCGGCACCTCCGCCCTCCGAAGGCACCTCCGGAGCCCCGCGCGCGGAGCCGAGGACGCCGCTCGGCGCCCTACCTTGCCTCCTTTGCCGCTGGGGCACCGGACGCTGTTGGACACTCCGGCCGTTTGGTTCATCGCGACACGTTCCGGCGACTGCTCGCGGAGTGGGGCTGGTGCGTGGCTCTTTCGAAAGTTTCTCCTCCGCGCTGGCCTCTCCAGCGGCGAGGAATCGAGGCGAGCTGCCCCTCAGCCCTGCTCGCTTCCAGGCACCCCGGGAGGGGTCTGTGGCGGCTCCTTCAGCCCCGAGGAAGCGCCGCGCCGCCCAGCGCAGCAGTCCCCGGGAAGACAGCGCGGAGCGTCTCCTCCTCGGCGAGGACGGAGGGAGGCGTGGAGCGGCTCGGAGCGGCAGGGAGGGCGAGGGGCTTCGCGGGTTTGCCTCCCCTTCGGCTGGTGCCCCGGGGAGGATAATTCGCCGCCACCTCCACAGGGGCCAATGGCAAAGTTTTGGAGCAGGGCGAGGGAAGAGGCGGAGAGCCAAGGCGCTGCCTTCCTTCCCGCCTTCCTCCTTCCAGGAGCTCGCGCGAGGCCCTGCCGTGGCCGCTGGCGGCGCCTCAGCAGCAGGTCGCTCGTCAAGGAAATGGGTCTAGTTCGCGTCTTTCGCCGGCGGCATGGCCGCCTCCGAGTTCACACTGTGCCACGTGGGAAGGGCGCCGCCCGCGCCGAGGGGTGAGCTAGTGCTGCCTCCTGCCCTCCCTCCTGCTCTTCGCCTTCTCTTTCGGCCGCCGGTGAGGCGAGCGCGGCTTCCCGGGACTGTCAGGAGGGGGCAAGCGCGCCTCTCCGCTCGCCAAGCGGCGGCCGCGCGCTGCCGGCCCTCCCGCCGCCCTCCCTCCGCATGGCGGCAAAGGCGCGCGTGGAGCGCGGAGCGAGCCTTCGCCCTGCGCCCCGCCCTGCTCTGCCGGGCTCCCCGCCGCGCCGCAGGCGGGTTGCCCCGAAGAGCGGCGCGAGCCCGGCCCGCGCAGCGCGTCCAGCGAGAGTCCGGCCACGTGCGCAGAGCAGAGCCGGAGCGCTTCCAGCCGAGGAGGAGAGGCAGGAGGTTTGGCGGCCTCAGCTCGCCCCTGTCCCGGGAGCAGCCGCGGGCGCTTAGCGCTGCCCGGCCCGCACCAATTTCTGTGCCCTTATCCAGTCAACGTTCCAAAAGACCAACCCTGCCTGTCACCTTGGGGTGCGTTCACACGACATGCTAAGCCACTGTGTCTTGGAGGTCTTTCCCAAGGCTTAGTGTGTTGTCTGAACCCGCCCCTCCCAGAACAGGGTAGCTTCCTTTGGGCTCCAAAATCACCCCAACAACACGTGGCTTCTTGTAGGGTTTTGAAGCCAAGTTGTCAGGATCTGGCTGGGCTGGCAAACCTGGGTACTGCCTAGAACCCTACAGAGGCACTTGGCTGGAGCTGGAAAAGGTTCCTGCTCTGGCTGGGGGTGGGGTGGATGTGCTGCCACTGGACTCCTCTGGAGGAGTTCAAGCTGATGACGGCACATGGGCCAGCCCAGAAGAGATTCCTCCTGTCAGCTTGCTGGGCCAGCCCCCCCGTTTCCTGGCGCTCCCAGCTGCCCCATCCACACTGTTTGGCCTCCAGAGGGTGACGCAGTGCATTCCCCCGCCCCCCAAAACCTGGCATCTGACCCCAGCAGAGGGGATGCTCAGCAACCCTTCTGCCCAGGGCTGGCAGGGAGTGGCCCATCTGGGTCTTGGGGCAGGAGCAAAATGGGCTCAAAAGGAGACCCAACAGAATGCAGCTCAATAGTGCTGCCTTGGCCACAAGTCCTTTTGACTGGTAGCCATGGTGGCACTCTTGCCTACGCTGGCAGTAGAACCCTGTTCTCCTAACAGTGCCAAGAATTTGGGTCATACTACAACCTGCTTCACAAGCATCAGCCGCCAGCTCCAGCACCACACACTGCCCTTTGGGCTAACAGTGAAGACCTGGTTGCTGTAGCTTTTCTAGCCCTGCCTGAGACACCCCATCTGCTGTGCTCCCATCCCTTTAGAACCACTAAAACAGCAATCCTGTTGCCCCATTGGGTGATCTGTATGCCTCCCTCCAAGGTCTGAGCTAGTGCATGTAGCAGATCTAGGTCCCCCTTCCCGTTCTCTTGCAGCATGGGAAGAACCATACCACCTACCCGCCAAGGTCAGAAACTTGGAGAAGCAGGAGGCAAACCAGCATCCTGGTGACTGGGCAGAGGAGGCTGGAAAGGCCGGGGTACCGCTAATCTTGACCATCCTTCAGTCTCCTTCCTTCCCACTTTGAAGTGCTGCAAAGAAAGGAGGGTGGGAAGAGCCGGATTGCTCCTCCTATCCTGCTGGTTTCAGCCCAGCATAGCATGGGAATCCGAGAAGCTCCCAAGTTTGGGGGCTTCCTAGAAGAAATGGTCTAAAGCAGGGGTCTCAAATTTGCGGCCCGCGGGCCAATTGCCGGGATGAGCGGGGCACAGGGGAGGGGCCCTGCGGCCTTTAAAGTGCCGGCGGTGCCCGGGCCGGCCGTGGGATGAGCGGCCCACCACCACCGCGGTGGTGGAATACTTGATGCGGCCCAGCCTCACCCAGACTCTACTTCCAGTGGCCCCCAGGTAAGTTGAGTTTGAGACCCCTGGTCTAAAGTGTCCAGAAATGGAACTAGGAGAAAAGGTCCCTTTCCCACCAACTTCCAACTCAAGCACTTCTCAATTTCCTTATTTTTATTAGGTATCAAAAGTGCTCCTCCTCTCCCCCACCAAACAAGAAGATTATGCATTAACTTGTAGAATAATCTTGTACAATATTTGAGTTGGAAGGGAAGGACCCAGAGGAACATACTTGGTCCAAACTTCTGTACTGAAAACATTTCAGCTGCCTCTCTCAGCCTCCCTCAGAAGCTTGCATGGTTGTAGAAGCTGCTTTTACAGTTGGAAAGTTTTCCCTAGACTGCAGCATTAAGCAGACTTACTAGTGAATAAAGTTCCATTGAACTCAGTAAAATTTAGTTATCATTTATTTAAAGTATTTATAGGCTGCCTTTTGGTGCCTAGCCTTCATCAGTTGGTGTACCCAGTGAGATAGGAAGCATTAAAATATATTAGAAGTGTGAAAGAACAAACGATTGCAAGGCAGCTCAGAATTCTGAGAACCACCAACAGAAAAACCTCATTAAGAAAAGGAGCCTAGCATAAATGTGCTTAGGATCTTGCTGATATTAGCCTGAAATTACTCTTCATAACTTAAAATAGTAAATACTGTAAGCATTTTAAAATTGCAAACCTTCTTGGGTAACTTGGCAGGAAAAAGGTGCTGAAATGTGTTGGGTTTGTTTTTTTTAAACTTGTGCGTGGGATGAAAGCTTGAAAATATTTTGTGGTACCTACTAAAATTATGTAAAGGAAGTGTTATTTTCCACAAACAGTTTGTGTTGCAGCAAAAGCGAGAGTGGTTCTTGCGGTATAAGATTAATGTGGGATTACTGTTCCATTCACACAAATATTTTAGGACTTGTTTCTTCATCCACATAGAATCTGCTTGACCTTTGGTCATCACTATGGTTGGTTGTACCCATGATAAGCAACTGTGGCTGTTGCAGTCAACAGTACAAACTGCTGCATGTTTGTACCCACGCACTGCATACTAACTCTCTCCTGGGGCCTCTTGTAATCATGAGAATTTGCCACGGAGAATTATTCTCATGGAAGGGGGCTTTATCAGATACTTTCCTGACTGTCCAGCCCGTCTGGGAAAGCGCTATCAAACTCCATAGTACCTGAACAGTAAATCCAGTAGTGGGATACACAAACTGAGAGGCTCTGCCATAAATTGCTCCTTCTTTGTACACTGCGTTGCGGGATCGCCGTTATCTGACACAACTGAGATATAAGGTGCACTGCCCTGGACTCATAGTTTAGTGCTTTGGTGTTGGTACTTTACTGAGCAAGGTGCTTTCTTCCTCATAAATCGAGCCATAGGACTTCTAGTTACATGTCTTTAAGCAATTATTGGTTCTGTTCAAACTACCGGTGATGAAGTAGCAAAGAAGCTGTACGCTCAACACTGCATAGGAGAAAACACCCGTAAGGATGAAAAGCACGCTTAGTACGGGGTCGGCAAATTGTAGGTCCTGAGATATTTTGACCCACTGCCTACCATTGGTTGCAATGGTTAGGGTGGATGTGGGTGGTAGGCCAAAACATCTGGAAGACCATTCAATTGTCCCCCTACTTATTCATTTAAAATTTCTAGGCTGCCTTTGAGGGGAGGAGGCCTCTCAAGATGGCTTTAGAAGGGGGTTGGACAGATTCATGGAAGAGGAGGCTACCAGTGGCTTGCTGACTCTGTGCTTCCTCCTTTTCCGGAGGCGGCGTGTCTGCACACACCAGCTGCTAAACAGTTTGGGCAGGTCTTGCAGCCATCCTGCTCAAGGGATCCTGTGGACAGCTGGTTTGCCCTTGTGTATTCAGAATGCTGGACTAGATGGACGATGTCTTTTCTTGCGTTCTTGTCCTTACTTCAATAGTGTTTGCTTTCATCTAAATGAGATTTGCTTTTGAGTAAGCTTGTGTAGGATCAAACTGTGCCTGCTGGACAAAGTTGTACAGTTATAAAAATTTAACAAATATGCAAAGAAAAATCTGAGGTTGAGCAAGAACATATACTAGATAGCCTTAAATCTGCATTGAGATATGGAATAATGAAGGAAGTTTTCAAAGTATTAATAAACTGACTGTAGAGATTCAGAAAGAATTAGGAATGCAATCATATGCATGTTTAGCCAGATAAAATAGTGTCCAGCATTCCCCTACTTATTATACTAACAAGGGAATGCTGAGATCTGTAAGACTTTTTCTGCCCAAACATGCATAACATTATGCCTTAAATGGCTTAAAAGTATATAATGCAACACCAGCAGACAGACCCTAGGCAAGGCAAGTACTAGGCCTTGATGGACCTGTTCTTTTCCCAAAATTCATAAGACCCCAGTGGCAAGACCCAAGCACTAGGAACCTTTGACTAGGTCACTGCAAATCCCAGTGCCGCTTCTCCACTCCCCCAGGCCACCTTCCTCCTCTCCATAGCCTTGGGTATGGCAACTGAGGCTCATTCTAGAAGAAGAACGCCATAAGACATTGCATGAAAACCAGCTGTGCAGAATCTTCCACTCTGCAGAATCTGACCTCAGTGGCTTTAGGAAAGCCACTGCAATCTGGCATCACCTCCAGAGAGCAGTAAATAACTTTTGAAAATATACAAGCAGATTAGGAACAGAAAGCAGGCACTGAACCCTAAGAAGCTTTGGACTCGTTCAGAACGGCATTAGAAGGCTTTGGCCCAAATGCTTGTGGCTTTTTAATATGGTACAAAATTATTTGTGGGGGAAAGCGTGGGGTTAGACTGGACGAAGTGTAGCAAAAACTGTTGTAGAGTGGTGTGAATTCCGCTTAACCATTAGTATGAGTTAGCTGAACTGCAGAGTGGAAAAGTGCACAGTATAAAGTGCTCTTTCCAAAATATCCTGTCTTGCAAACATCCAGAGGCATTATATATTGTGAAAAGGATTTCACGTCAGCTCAGCTAAGAGCAATATTAAAGTACAGGCAAGAAACATTTTGCAAGAGAGTTCAAGGATCAGCCAGAATTATGTATAACGTCCCTAAGACAACTCAGAACTGAACTGAAAGCAGAGCTGCCACTATTGTGAATTTCTAAATCATGGAACATTTCTGGAGGAGGAAAAAGCCTAGTTCTCTAATTATTTCAGAGAATAACATGTGGGCTGTTAATGTGTATTTTGTAGTGTTTGTGTCATTTGGGGGTGATATTTTTTTAGTTGTATTGTGCAAGTGATGAGGGCTGGCACTGTATAATTTAAAGAGGAAAATGAAAGCATTAAGTTCTTACACAATCACAGAACTGTAAACTTGAGCAAGAACACAATACTATCTTACCATTTTTGCCAAAGTTTGTAAGAACAGTCACATTATCTGGTTTCCTGAGTGCAGTTTAGCAGCTTGGTGACTTCTAGATCCTCATGGAATCAGATGGTTTCTAGTAATTCTTAGGAGATACAACCAGAGAGATGTTATGTCAATAGTCCAGCTGCTCTTTGGACTGTTGGTTGATCTTGGTCACATGCAGGCTTCATCAAGGCTTCATCTCAAACCAATAAGGCAGACAGAACCTCACTGGGACCCAACAAGAATGGAGCAACAGGACAATTTCCATAGCACAAGTCTTGCTTAAACTGTATGCTAACTTTAAAAAAAATCACACCATAGACGTAGGGCAGGGGGAATCCCCCTTTCCTTGCTGCTGCTCAAGTTATCTATCACTGCAACTGAATTGCTTAGTGAATATAGGCTATCTTATATATTTTATCTAAAGAAGCAATAGAATGCATTGTATGACATACTTGTCATTTACATCACAGACCAAGCACATCATGGACAGAGAGCTTCAGTCATGTTGTGTTTGTATAACTCAGCTTCAATTTATATTGTTCATCATTCAGTTCATCACTGAGGAGAGGCCAGGCTGCATAAGATTAGTTACTACCTAAATTCACACACCTCCTGATTTCTGAAGACAGAGGGGTAAGGTGTTTGATTATTGTGAGAATAGATGACTAATCTATGCATTAAGCCTATAGCTTCCAACTGTAGCCCAACCCCCTAAAATTTATTGGTGGTTATTCTATCAGTTGCTATTCAATATTCATGGCAGTTTTTTAGACATTCTTAACTGATATGCACTTTTCCTGGTGTTTCCAGTCATCCTAAATTGTTATCACTGCCAATCTTATTATTTGTCACTATCAGTTGTTTTGGCTGCTATTGTGATCTACAAATCTGTAGATGAAGAGTTCCTAAGTAACAAGTAATTTTGGAAGTACCCGGCTTTGACATCTGTTCAGAAGGTGAATCATCCCTCCTGCCCGTGATGTTCATTAGGATTCATTTTGTTGTGCTCCACACTCAGTACTGGTCTCAATAACCTTTTCATTACACCTCAGGGATATGTTAACCTATTCAACCCTGCATTGCTTACAGTGTACATTAGCATTCTCTATTATACCCTGCTGTGACACATTTATTTGGTGAGAAAGTGAATCATCCAGTCACTACACCTCAGACTGAATAATGAAGGCATACTCATCGTTCCTTCTTGGTAGTTCCCAAACCATTTAAAAAAACCACCAGAGTTTTAGAGGAACACCTTCCCAAAGAATTGTACAAGCCCTTTGATAAAGTTTGGCTTTTGGTGCCTTGCTCTACCAATATCCAAAAATCCAGAGTGGTATGCCAATTTTTAGTTTATTTTTCAGCTGTCATGACAGCTTGATTATCTGGGCTTCTCCCACAGGGATCCCTCCATTAGTTCTGCAGCAGAGATAGGAAAGAAATAAGCCACTCTCTTTGCCATTCAGTCTTTAAAAGCCTCATGGAGCTTGAAGAGGGAAGATGGGGAGTGGCTAAAATGTCTGGACTACATTGTCCAATCATTATGCCTTAAAAAGCAGCTAGAGAGCAAGTGACATAGTAGCTCCCCTTCACACCCCTGCAAAACTCTAGGTATAGGGCCTGCATGCTGTGCTGGAGCCACAATGCAGGTCTGGATAATTCTGTTGGCCAAGTGGCCAATTTAAGAGTTTGGGTGCCTATTTACTGTGAGGGAAAAGGAAAGTTATTTCAAACAAGAAGGTGTAACTGTGGAATTAGTAAAGGCGGTAAGAAAAGTGGGAGATTAAAAATAAAACATATATTTTCAGTATAATATTGTTGGTGATCCTTTGGAAAAGCAATGAAATCATAAGACTGGCAAATACAGTAAGGAAGGGGATTGTTTTCTGCAGGGAAAGCACAGTACTGAAAAGAAATGGTTAGATTCCATGCATCTGGATCCAATGCCTTTTTAAAAAGAAACTAAATCTGACTTCATTCACTATGATTTATTTACAGTGAGTGTGCATAGAACTGTAGCTTAACATGGGCAATCATACGCATGTCTTCTCAGCAGTGAACGCAACGGTGCTCAGCAGTAAACTCAAGGTACTCCAAGTAAGTTCATAGGACTACAACCTGAGCCAAAGTGAGCTTCTTGATCCCACTGAAGTAGACACCGTTAGTGTGCCACATTTTGCATGAGATGAACTGAAACAACCAAGCTGGTTTGTGAATGTAACATGAATCAGAATTAGCCAGTCTGACTCTCATGAACATCCGGATCATTCAGTGTGGACAGAGGCCACTGCTTTCAGAATGGAGTTGGGGGCAGGGGATAACTTGTCAGGTTATCTGTAAACTAGGTGTAATCCTGGCTACATCATAGAGTTGTGAGCCTGAAGACAATAGAGAATTTCACCTGCTTTGCAAATCACTGGTGTCCTCAGGTTTTCTTTCCAAATGTATTCTATGATTGAATCATAATGGGACCCAACTAGGACGGTGCAACGGTGCAAGAACCGAAGACATGGCGTTGCATGCATAAACCCCTCGATTGGCATCTTCACTTGCAGGATGTTATGGAGGTGGATTTCCTCTGCCTGTGTATTAGAGAGTTGCTCTCAGACGTGATAGTCCTGGACAGTACAGATCAATGGCCTGTATAAAATTACCTTCTCCTTAAATAATCACCTGAAATGTATCTTGAGCCAGGCCAACTAAATTGAATTGAAATGGTGCTGCGCAAAACTGTTATTGCACGGCTGCGATGTACTTCAGCAGAGCTTGAACAGGAAGCATTCCCTGCGGTTTGTGCTGAATATAGCTGAAGTTCACAGTATAATAAATTTTGCTAATAACACACCTTTCACTTTATACATTCATTCCCGGGGATTGATGTCCAATCACCTCAGTTCCAGGACTTACTCTAATTTATTGATACATAGTCCTAAAGGATGTACCAACTGATTTAACCTAAGTAGCCTCTAGGAAATATTTCACTGAAGGAATGCCAGATCCCCAATCCAAATGGGTGTAAACTTAGCTTTTTCAGAAAGATTCAGGTTTAGCCATTCTGGTGGATGAGCAGGCGAATGGAGAGGGGCTTTCCTGCTCCCTGGTAAACTGCCGATCTCTGCAATGTTGAAATCTTATTGAAAGGGCTCTCCAGACATGTGCTGATGTTGTATTGGGACACATGTCCAAGATCTAGCGGCAGCCGCAGGGTTCCCCAAAAACCTGGAGATACATGGGAAGAGCACACCGATGGCCTTAGCTGGACTGGGCACTCACTTAATGGGACCATCTTCTTTCCAGCTGGTTTCCTTTAGCTTCCAGAGAAAGCAAGAAGCTACAGTTCTAATGTAATCAGGCAACCTCAATTCTGGATATGCTATATATTGGAGGGAAGAGAAGAAAAAACCAGTCATAATACTTCAGAGTCCTAATCCTGCCATCTGCTGGAGACTATGTAGATAGTGTCAACATTGACAGAAAGATAGTGCTACGGAATCAGATTACGACACTGCACATGTCTGTGTATTCAGTGAGCCACCAGAAACCTGTCACTGATGGGAGAGCTACTTGTTACAAGGAATGTGAAGATGGTGTGGAGATGGTAGCTCCATGTTGATAGAATGCATTTCTCTGACTCGCCCCACTTTATTGGCTGGTGGGTACAGAGACAACTAGATCATGATGATGTCATTGTATGGGTAACAAACTGTATGTTTCAGAAGAGGTTCAAGTGAGGCTTTGGATTCTTAATGCCACCGTGTTCTTTGTAGTACAGAGCACCACCATTTGGAAATGGCTTCCTTCCCTCGTGGAGGGAGGCCACATTTGTGCAGGTTGCTTTCCTCGCACAGTCTCATCTTTTCCACAGTGGAAAAATTTACCTTGTCTAGGCATCTGGTCATCCTTTGGTAGGGGAGAATGCTCCCCTACCACAAGAAAATAAAGGAAGGATCCTATCTTGGATTGACTAAGACTGGAGATGCACCATGGCTACACCGTAAGTAAAATGCTCTCAGTTGGGGAGTGGAATGCACATAGAAATGCACAACTGGCATAAAATACACCCCAAGGTCCTTGGAAAACCTGCCACTTCCCAGAGATCAGGGGCTGTGCTGGTAGGAACACCCACATACTGTTCACCTAGCAGAGCAGGCCCCGCATCTCTGGAACCTCAGCATGCCCTGATGGCAGTGCCGGCAGTCGTCCCCTGATCTCAAAAGCAGTTGCACTTTTCACTACCACCATTAGACGAATGCAACACACACAAAGAGGAAGGCGTGCACAGGTTGCTTGTAAGCAAGATGGCGGCAGAGGCAAATGTTCACGAGACAAGGGTTCAAGGCCCAGCCAGGGAGGAAAGCTCTCTTTTGCTAAACCGTCAAGGAGTGGGGCTGGGGCACCCAAGAAATGCAGCTTTGGGCACACACTGAAGGCACCAGTAGCTCAACTAAAGGGCATTGCACTGAGAAGGAGGATCTGCAGTCTGAGCCTCTCCAGGTGAAAGGGGAAATAGGTCTTATCCAGGCTCTATGATTCTTGGCCCAAAGCCAGATCGAGGGCAAAGGAGAAAAGAGAAGGTCAAAGCTATGCTGGAGAAGGAACCCTGACCTGGTGGAGCTCCTTGCGTGCTCAGGTTCTGTGGCTTGGAGTCAAGGCACAATCGTCTGCTAGGGCACACCTGGGCCCAGCCGGGGGAGCAGGGCATCAGCCCAGTGCCATCAGCCCAGCTCTGCTGCATGGATCTCCAGTGTGCTTGGCCAAACCCGTGCTCCCATCTTATCTTCCCATGAGCCCGCTCCTTCCCTGCTTTTTGCCCGCCGCCCCACCAGAGTTCCAACAAGAGTGTCGAGGGAGGGATTGCTCTCGGTCCCTGGCAACAAAGGATAACACGTTGCCCAGTTAGAAGTGTTTATGGGTTAGGGTTGCTCTGCAATGGATGGAAAGGGAAAGCCGGGGTGGCTTCCCAAGAGGACTGAGGTTGCCTTACGCCTCCCATCATCCTTCACCATTGGCTAGGATGGCTGTGGCTGATGTGAGCTGAAGGCCAAAATATCCAGAGGGCTACAAGTTGCCCAATCGTTCTATAGTCCCTCAGCCAGAACAGCATATAGGAATGTGCTGGAAATGCAGTGTTAGGTACTATTTTCAAAACAAATCTGTTGCACTATAATTAATCCTCCCCTTTTTTCATACACTTGTTAGGAGCAAAGACCTTTGGCATTTCTGATCGTCCAAGTTGTAATATCCTAATACCACATAATGCATGCAATTATTGCTGAGAAATACATTGACTTCCGTGTAGCTTAAGTATTTTACTTTGCAGAGTCTGGTACAAATTGCACTGGGTTGTACATAATTTATTTTATAAAATAATTATCTTAAGAGAGACTATTGACTTTTTCTTAGTGCAGAAAGCTACAAGAGGTGTGGTTTACCACTGAGGCTTTTTAAAAGATGATAGAAGGCAAGTTTTTGACATCAAGAATTGTAACTAAAACAACTGCAAATGTGGCACCAGAACCATTTTCTCTATGTGCAAACTGAGGCATTCAGCATTACAAAGCCTACAGTAAATACAGCAGGAAATAGCTGTCCCTACTTCAGTAGGGATGTTTCCACAATGCCCCACATCCCAATTGCTTCCCAAATTTCAGATTTCTACATTATCCTAGCCTCATTTCTGAAATTGAACTGATGTTTAAGTATTCCCCATTGTTGTGGCTTTTATTTCATTTTGTACAGAACATAGTTCATGTGCAATTTGCTACCTTTTTCAGTTGCTCTGCTTCCTAATTCCACTTCTTACTTGTAGGCGTACCTCCATCTATACAAAATTTCTATCAGAGGCATGGAAAGGGAATGGATGTGAATCTGTTCTTCTATTGTGTGGATGCTTAATGCATGCATTGGAAGTCTGCATGATTTTCTAAGCCCTTCATTTCACAGAAGTTTGCAAAGATCCAAAAGCAGCATTTCTTGACACATTACTAATTTAAAGGCATCTTGTGCATGGGGTCTCTTTATTGGTCCTAGATGCAGCCTGTGGGAGGATTTGCATAGAGGTATTCAGCATTAAGTCACAAAGTGCTGGAGTAGAGAATAGAAGCTATTCTGAGAGACGCAGGCAATTCCCTCCTGTGAGTTAAATGCAGTGATCAATGCTAAAAAGCCCACTGTATTATCATGAGAATTAATCAAGCGATGCATTGCAGATGTTTGTTGCTATTACAAAGACATGAGGTAGAGAAAGATACATCTGCTCCCTGTTTTGTCTGTACCTTTTTAATGCTGTTTATTAAAAGAAAGAAATGCATTCTGTTGCGTGTCGTTATCCATAACACTTGCTGATTCCAGTGGAGCAGCTCCCTAAACAGCAGCCTGCTTTACACAAAATCCAATCTTGATTTCTTCCCAGGCTCCAGAGATCAATAAAGACTAATTTGCATTAAGATGTTCTAAAGGATTTGGGGGAATTCATCCAAATGCTGTGGGGGAAAGGAGCAGATAGTATCTAATTCTAATTAATATTAAATGGAAACAGCCCAAGCTTCCAGCCTAAAAGTTTTAATATGATGTTTTCTATAGTAAAGATTCTTAATTTTTATTGGCAGTTCGAGACAACCCAAAAGGTGTGGCAGAGCTACTGTGAGGCTGCTCATTGCTTCCGTGTGACATTGATGTCCGTAAGCCACAACCAGCTAGAGCTGGTATGTGAGCCGCCATAGGTGGTGTCCGTTACCATTTTCCCCAAGAAAGGGGAAAGGGAGTGGAAGTGAGCCAGGGCCGTATGAATTTAATGCAGTGGCAATGCCAGTTCTAAAAGCCAGTGAGAACTGGATGCTTTGCTTTGTGTGACCTCCAGAACATGATGCCTTGTTACCTGGATTTCCTACTGGGAGCTGCTATACTCTTGACACTGGTGCAGTGATAGAAATCTAATCCATTGCTGCAAAACCATCAACTGGTGCAGCAAAGAGGGATGGGACTGCTAGGGAGTGGGGGTCACACCAGCCTCTTCGACTGTCCTAAGCTTCCAGGGCAGGTCCAGTTTCCTCCTGGCAACTCAGCCTTGCATCCACCCAGAGAGAAGGGTCACTTTCCAATGTTACTTTTAGTGGTGTAGGAACTAATGTATCACACTTGATTGGGTTCCTGATTGGTCATGGCTGGGCTACGGTGTTGCTCTTTCCAGGTGGCCCACAGCCAAAATATTGTGTTACAACAAATGGGAGCAATCGCTCTGCACCACCTGGAAGATACTCACCTTCAGGTTGACACTAGATTTACAGCTCAATTCCAGAGTGTAATAGTCTGCTCCAGAAAAGATGCATGCAAGAAGAACAACTCTCCTTGAGGAGAGAGTCTCAAGGCTAGTACGGTCCATTTGGAATTACTTGTGGCAGGCAGGGCTTCCATGGTGTGCACGGTGCAAGAGCAACCCACATTCAGTGGCAGCCCACATTCAGCCATCATGCTGTCTGAACACAGCCATGCAGAGCTTCTGCAGATACAAGGGGGCTTAGTCCTAAGTGACCGTGTTCAGAATCACAGCCTCTAGTTCACTTTGAGACGCACCATGTAACATGACATAATCTAGCATGAAATGTAATGCATATGAAGTCTCCTGCCTTGCCTACTGCAAAAATATGCATGCACAAAATGACAGCAAGTTCCGATTCAGTACAGGCCGACTATGAAAATGCCAGGCCTTTCATTTTACTTTTTATTCTTGCCAAAATAGATGTGGTCATGTTTGTTCTCATCAAAGCCTAGCTTTGCCCATTCCTAGTTAAGCTCAGGTGAACCTATCTGTTGTTTCTGCTCCAGTCAGGTAGGGATACAAACTTTCCCCAAATGCACTTTACTCTGCAGCATTTACACAAACATAGACCCACAACATAGTCCTCCTGTGACTTTATTGTCTTCTGATACCTACATAATACACCCTAATTTTGGCCTCTTACTACTTACCATTTTCTTTCAGGACCATCCCTGCCCCTGATGTGGGGCATAAAATATCTCTAGAATCTACTGATTTTGCCATTGGGCTGTGTCCCCTAAGCCAATCAATGTTAGGGGGCTGTAAAATATTGTGATAAGTTCTTCAAGACAACATCTCTCACAGACAATCCAGCCTCTCTCAGCTATGTGAGAAAGCTACTATTTTTCCAGCTTGACCATAAACAAAGGGTTCCTGGTTTATTATACAGGCCAGCATGGCTCTCATACCTTGGTCCCATCCTCAGTGAATCTGACTGAAATGTGCATTGTGTTACGTGACTCCATGCATGGGATGCTTGCCTTTGCTCCTTCTGGTGGCTTGGCCTCCTTAAGGCAAGGCTGGCCAAGTTTCCCCTTATGCTCACACAAATATCCCATGGAGTTTTCCAAAAGAGGTGTGTAGACGGCTTCAGCACTCTGGGTGTCCCAACAGCTGCATTTCACTGGGGAAAATGTAGCTCACCAAAGGCATATTTGTTGTGGTGCTAGGAGAAATGCTGCCATCGTCTCTGGGATGTGAGCAGCTGGCATCTGCTACAACCAGAGCACCAGGGCCCAGGGTGCTGGAGTGGATGGAGGTCTTGATGAGAGGCAGTAGGCTAGATGACACTCGCAAGGATCAGATACAGGCAAGGTGTGGCCAGAGGCAAAGAGCAAAGTCAAGAATAGGCAAGGATCAGATGCCATCAAGGCATGGCAAGACCAGAGGTGAAAGGGAGGTCACAAACAGGCAGGGACTGTTACCTGTCGAAGGTGTGGCAGAAACAGAGCCAGCAGCAGTCAAGAGGAGACAGGAGTCAGTGCATAGAAGGGCTGGAGAAAGAAGCCAGATCAGAAGTACAAAGCAACCACGGCTACGTCACATGATCACTGCAGTCTTTTGAAGCCTGCCTAGCCGGTTCCATGACTGTAGGGGTTCTAATCCTGCAAGCACCCACAGGCCTGACACCAGTCCTGCAAGTACTTGCGAGGCGACCGGGCCGCCTGCGCTAACAAGCCAGCAGGGGGAGCCACACTATTTGCAAATCCCAGCAACTGCACCAGACCAACAAGGATGATGCTGAGGATGAGGATCTTTCATCTGCAGTGTAGCTAGGTTAGCTTGTTATATTTTTTCTAATATTTTGGACTGGAAAGATTCTTACTTGGTACCTCAGACACATTTTTGGTTCTGGGGCATTTCAGCATCATAGAATGCATCAGAAAATGACTTGCAGTACTGAACCCCACCTTCAGAATAAGTGCATTACCATAGTTAGTTATTTCAAAGTTCAGAGTAAAATCCAGAATCCAGAGCGGGGAGCCCTGCTTTCTTTGGAACCACCACAGGGGACAGCAAAACACACCCACAAACACATCTATATTCTTTTTAATGCATTTTGGATGAGGGTTAGGTACAGCTCATTTCCTAATTCTTTGTTCGCTGCTGCCTTTTCTTATCTTGTTCATAAGATATGAAGCAATTACAGTGCCATGCACCTGTTTCAGAAAATATCAGAAATAAAAGCTGAGTGCAAGAAAACAGGTAGTAGCAGGGCACAACAACTTCTATGGACATACAATAATTTACTGGAAAAAAATCCATTTTCAATTCCCAACACATTTAGAGCAGGAAGCACATCTTCAAAGGTAATAGCACATAAAAATCTGCTAGAGAAAATGCATTGTTTGCCATTTCTTCCAAATCTCCTATGAAATTCATGCCCGACTCCTGCTTCCTGCTCCCCACAAAGAAAAAAAAAAAAAAACCACTGCCCAGATTGGCTTTGAAAGTTTGCTTCAGTCCAAACTTGGTGGAAACTTAGAGATAGGCGAGCCCCTCCTGAGAAATACAGCTGATCTTTTTGGGATTCTTGTGCTTCGTTTCCAATTCCGTGGCTGTTTTGCAAAGCAGAAACTACAGTGTTTGCCTGAAAATGTTTCTCTAGGAAAACGTGCTGTGGGCACAATCCAGTGGGCTCACCATATGCCTCTAAATATGGAGTTTTGCAGACGTCCTTGCAGGGTGAGGGAAGCAGTGGACATTCTCTCTGTCTCCCTGGTCCTCCTACCATGCAGATCAGCTGCCTACCAGAAGGTGCTCCAAACAGAGAAGGAAAGAGGCTGGAGTGCCATCAGGATATATCACATCCTAGTGGTCCCAGTATCTTCCCCCTGACCCTCAGGAATACTCCTTTAACCTCTTTTCCAAGCATGGTTTTCCAACCTCACAAGAAGCAGCTGGTGCAGCTCTTTCCAGGTCAGCCAGAATGGATCCAAACACAGATCTCTAACTCCAAGGTTAGAATTGTGTCTACAATATTGGATCTGGAAATATGAAAAAAAAAATTCCATGGCTCCTTAATATTGCATAAGGGGCTATAGGATCACCCTGCTCTTCCAAAAATCATGTAAGAAGAAAAACTAGTTTGTAGGATAAAATGGAATTAGAATAACTCATGGAGGGTAGGTCTAAAAATGACGATCATGTTTGTACAGCTGCAGAGAAGAACTGTACGGATTGAAGTCTCATGGTATTCAGTTACAACCCTATAGGATTCCTCAGGTGGCCACACCCCTTTCCTTTGGCTCAACGCTTTCCCCTAACCAAATGTTCAATGGTTTCCGTTTTATTACACAAATGGGTTTTCTTGGGGGGGAGGGAACGCAGTTCCCCCATTCTAAAATACTGAAATGCCTTTTACTGGCAGTGCTTGTTTTTCAAAAGAATATTTTGGCTTCGCCTCACTGCAGCACAGCCCTGTTAGCATCTCCAAAACCCTTGGACTAGAAGTGTTTCCCACTCCTGCTATATGCAGTACGGCCCTGGAATGTCACTTGTTGGGGTTTGTCATTGACCATCAGAACATAGGGAAAGCCATGCTGGATCAGATCAATGTCCACCTAGTCCAGCATTCCATAAACATGGCGGCAAACCACCCGCCCACAGGTTCCCCCCAGGAGGAAGGGTGTGAGAGCAACTCCTGCCAGGCTCCTTAGCAATGGGTGTATGCAGGCACACAGCCGGCAGGGCTAGTAGCCTCTGATAGCTTCCTGCCCAATCCCTTTTTAAAGCCATCCTGACGTGTGGGCATTACCACTTCCTGTGGCAGCAAATTCCACAGTTGATCCATGTGTTAGAGAGAGAAAAGAGAGCTTTTGCCTTCATCCCATTTCTGGGCATCCGGGGGAAAGCTGTTCTAAATGGAACTTGTCTAATAGAGCTCTTAGGGTTTCACACGGTGTGCTCAAGTCCTTCCTTTTTACTAGATAAGCTTGGAGAGCCTCAGTACAGTTTTGTCATGCGTGGATCTTTGCTCACTTTTGTATTTTGAAAAGTGGCAATTGCAAGGGCCTTGCGCAGCTTTCCAGTGTTTATTACAAGATCTTGTAATCATCTTGTCATGTTCCCTTGTCAGAGAGAGAGTTCATTTTATTCAAGTGTTATGAATTGTATTCTATGTGACACTTTCAGATTAGCCATCTCCGTTGTTGTTTTTTTCTAATGAGGGCTTGGATTTACGCAGAAGTGGTGACACAGAATATACTCTAGCAGTGGTGATGTACCCAAGGGGATGGACTATGACTATGATTGGTAAAACACATGCTTTGCATGGAAAAGTTCGAACACTGACATCTCCAGGGAGGATGGAATAAAATGCCAGCCTGAAACCTGGGAAGCTGCTAATGCTCAGCCTAGGCGAATCTTTCCCAAACTGGTGTGCTCTGGATGCATTGGACTACAACACCCATCATCCACAGCCAGCATCTGATGAGCCCGAGGCTGATGTAGAAAATATTGTGCTTGATAGAGCAGTAGGCTGATGCAGTCTGCCTCCTGAGCTCTTTACTCACATTTACTCAGAACTTACACCGATTGGGACTTCCTTCCAAACAAACCGTGTAGGATTGCCGTCTGGGTGTTGATTCTCACAGCTAAATAGGTGGATCGCTTGATAAAGAACCTATTGCTGATTCTGTAATTGCCATTATATGTGAGGACCCAATACAAGGATAAAAAATATTAGCCTTCCATAACAGTCGAAATCATAACCTATGCTTTTGAATGTTTAATACTGCTTTAGTTCTGCTGCTTAATGAATGAAATTTATTCCTGTTAGGTCTTTTCAATTCTGCACAGTGTCCTTTAGGACTTTAAACAAATTAATAGCACTTTATGTATTTATGAATATTATCAGCTTAACACTCAAAAGGTTGCACACTTCCTGCCTCTCCAGATCCTTGGTCTTGAGTCACTCGGGGCATAACCTGAGAAATGCCTATTCAGCCAGGCTGGAAATTCCTAAATGTGCATGGAATCATGCCTTCAGTCCTCTTTTGCAAAGAATGGAATGCATGGTGCCTTGAAGAAGGATTCACCCCACGCAGGCTTTTCTGCAATCAATGTGTTGCAACCTGGAACTGGAATGGGTTTAACCACCACTTGATGTACATATGACACTCAACACCATGAAGGCGCAAAGTATGTTTTCTGTAGCACAAAAATTAAGTAAACAACAACATACTGGTGCTCCCTAGTTGCAGAAACATGCACCCCTTTTGCTGTGGCATGCCTAAATGAGCACCCCACCGGTGCAACCACTGGCTCCAGAAGATCCATAAATATTGAATGGCATTCACCTGTGTGCAATTCCAGTGCTGCATGATCTCAGATAAATTCACCTGCTTCTGGCAGGTCCCAGAGGATGTTGGAGAGTCTCTCGAAACACTCAGCATCACGAAGACCAAGCAGCTCTCAAAACAACTCCAGGATAAAGTTGTGCAGAAGCATCAACCTGGGTTGGGTTATAACCTGCCCCCACAAACTAGGAATATTCCTTTGAGGATTGTGAGGATTATTACAAAATGGAAAGGATATGGCTCAGACACAATTCTTCCTAGAGAAGGCTTTCAACTAAAACTCAGTGACTGGGGAACAGCCTATGAGCCAGACAGGACTTCTGGTGTGATGAGACCGAAATCAAACTTTTCGACCTTGCGGCAAAGCGCAATGTACAAAGACAATTGTGCTCATAGCACCAAGAACAGACGGTGAAAGAAGGTGATGGGTGCTTGTCCTTATCAGGAACTGGAAAACTGCTTAGGACTGAGGACAAGATGGATGGACTCAGACACAGGCCAGAGGTACTTCTACTAAATACTGACTCATGGGGAAGAATACTCCTGCAACCAAGTAGCGCCAATTTGCTTTTGTTTACTGATCTTTTACACTACAAAAACATGTTTTCTACCTTCACAGTATTGAGTATCTTGTGCACACCAAGTGGTAACAACGCCAGTTGAATCTGTCTCAATTCCAGCTTGCAACATAACAAAATTGGGAAAAGTCAAAGGGGAATGAATATTTCCACAAGGTCCTGTGCCTTGATTTGAAGAGCCAATGGATATGGAGGGCTGCTATTTTGAGTTGCGGTCATAAATGCTTTGAGGTGTAAGTGAAAAATAATAATATTTAACATTATTAAAATGCTTCCAGAGTATAACTCTGCATACCTTCTCTTAGTAATCCATACAACAACCTGCAAGGTGGACTAAAAGCATTGTTCCCACTTCGCAGATGGGGTGGATGGTGGTTAAGTGGCTTTCACAAGGCCCCCAGGTTTGTATGTGGCAGAGGCAAGATGGCAATGGGGGCTCTCTAATACCTAACGGAGCGACTTAGTGTTCAAGCCACAAAAAACAAAACCCTTGGGATTTTCAGCTTTATACTATGGCGTACTATTTTTCTTCTGTGTTAAATAGGCAAGAAGTTGTTAATTTTTAAAACCCTAAAGAGACTTGATAATAACCCTATATAGCAGCCACATGGGGAGTTAATCTGCCTGGATTGTGTGAGTTTGCTAGGAAGCTAATAGCCTATTTTTATGCATGTTTGTTTTGAGGTAAGGCACACCGAGCAGCATAATACTGTCTGCTAATCAAGCAACCAGTCATTCGACAAATGCTTAAAGCCTATGGTGTTATATTCATGACCTCCAAATGGGCATCTGCTAAAATGCTTAACTGCCATATGGTCATCACAAAGAAATCCCCACAACCAGCAGTAGATGCAGAGCTTCTCAGGGGCTCCTTGTAAGGCAAATGCATACAAATTCTGACTCTTTTTTTGGTTAGCAAGGTAATTCTGCAGCTAGGCAAGAACTGTCACCATCATCTTCTGTAGCCAGCAGACCTGAAATCCCAGACCTGGGAAAAAACTAATTTCCCTCGTTCAAAGAACGTAAGATAGCCTTTCCCAATCTGGTGCCCTCCAGAAGTTTTAGACTATAACTCCGCAAATTTTGACCACTGGACATGCTGATTGGGGTTTACGTGAGCTGAAGTCCTAAACATCTGAAAAACTCCAGCAAAGTCCTGGCACAGATTGGCTAAGGGCCATCTGATCTCGCTTTCTGTTTCAGGCATGGACCAAATCTTTCCTCAGACCAAATGTTGTCACTTTTTCCAATGAGCTCTTCAACGCTCAAACGACACGTTGCCCTCTCTTCCACATAAACCTTGTGCTCCATCCGGAACTGCAACTCGAAGCTCAACAAATGTCCAGCCAGCTCTGCCCCTGTACATGGACCCACTGAGACTAATTTGCCATGGATTAAAGTGCTTGGAATGTAATATGCAGGCACTGGACTAGCAGCCCATTATCAGAGAACTTTGGAAGATAATGAGGGACTGGTAAGCCGCTTTTAAAGATCCGAGCTATTTTCTATTGGGCTCACATAAAGTGCAAACATATATTAAGATGGTATTAGAGGTAAGTTACGACATTTTTTTCATAACTGTATACCTGCACACATACACACAGATTCTCTCTCTCTTCAGTACTGTATTATTCTCGTTATTAGTCTGCTGTATTGTGTTTAAGATGTTTTCATGAATATGGAAGTGCTTCTTAAGTGTTTTCTGTGCACAGAAAGATAAAATACACATACTAAGACAAACATTTGGCTGACTCATGTGATCCAACCTACAAATCTGATGTAAGGTTGTTCTCAAGAACGGAACTTGTTCTTAACCTGGAGACTATCTATATAAAAATGAAATAAGAAATACAGAAGTAAATAACGGAGATTGCTGGTGGCTGTCTGCTCCCACTGCACCTCTCCTCCTGGAAGAGCCATGTTGACCACCTGTTTATTAGGAGGAATAGTTCAACGTATTGGTGATGCCCTCTAAAGCCCATAGTGGCTGAGGGTAGAATCCAATTGGTTGTGCCTCATTGCTCTAAAGTCCTAGGATGTGGAGACTTTCATATTTACCGTGCCTGCTGGACAGGCCTCTGCTTTCTCCTTCTTTGGTCTTCTTTGCTTGGTGGTCTTTTACAGAGCATTCTAAAGAGTTTTTCTAAGGGACTGCAGGTGGCGCAGTGGTTTAAACCGCTGTGCGGCTGGGCTGGTTGATCGAAAGGTCGCAGGTTCGAATCTGCACACAGGGTGAGTTCCCATTGCTCCCTCCCAGCTCCTGCCCACCTTGCAGTTCGAAAGCATGCAGATGCAAGTAGATAAAAAGGTACCACTTCGGTGGGCAGGTAACAGCGTTCCATGCACTTCGGTGTTTAGTCATGCCGGCCACATGAGCACGGAGACTGTCTGCGGACAAACGCTGGCTCCCTCGGCTAGGAAACGGAGGTGAGCACTGCCCCCTAGAGTCAGGCATGACTGGACTTAATGTCAAGGGGAATCCTTTACCTTTAAAGAGTTTTTCTACATGGCACTTTTATCTCACGTGTATGATCCCCCACTTATGGTAGTTTGCAGGTGTTTTAAACAAGCAGGTGTATTACCTTCCTTTAAGGCCTCTCCCATTCTTCACAACCATTTCACAGCATTTTAGATCAAGGCAAGGGTGGTATTATTTGGAAATGGAGGAATGAACTGGTACGAGGTGTGTTGGTGTAATTTTGCTCAAGCACAGTGCCCCTAGTGATTGTGTACTGAAATATATTTAGAGGCAGAGAAAAACTCAAAGAAAAGCCACATGTCATGGACCAATCTTAGTTCCTCAAAGAATCCAGAAGCAAAAGTCTCACGAAGGTGGCAACTGAAATGCCTCATGGGGAAAATGTTCTGAATATGATGAAGTGCTGAATGCTGGGAATGAGAGAAAAGGTCTTCGTTGTGGCTAAATCTAAAGGGCAAACTCTCTCTTCCAGGAGGTTTGGTTGTACTGGATGGCAAACCCATCCTGTTGAGGCAAGTGTTATTTATCCAGTTGATGGATTTTTATCTAACAACTCCGTGTTATTGTATTACTGGTTTTGGTTTTGGACTGTGAGTGCATTTTAACATTGTTTGTCATTGGTTTTTAGTTATATCCAACATTATCTTTATATACAATCTATCACCTACATAGTACACCAGAAAGGCAGGGTATAAATATTTGTATGAATAAATGTTTAAAATATAAGTTATTTGGGGGACATACATAATTCTGTTCAAATAAGGATGGATCATAGTACTTTTACAATGAGATGGCGTAGCATTTTATCTTTTGTGTATTCTAAATATGTCTGCCTAGTGCCGAGTATGTCCCTGTGCGTTAATATTTAAATATTTTAGTATTTGTAATAAATTGAGCATTTTGTGTCCTAGAAATTGTTCTTTAATTCAAATTTGTATTTCTAATTACTCATTTAACACCTAATGGCTGAATGCCATATGTTCGATTTGAGGCTCATGCAGTCTTGCCTAAACTGGTATTGAAACTCCCATAATCTTCAGGCAGCATGGGAAATGTGAGTGGCGCAGTCCGGCACCCAAGGAAGGAGAGAAGCTGCCTGTTACTTGGGTGTGCGATCATTATGATTGATCATGCACACACACCTGTGGTCTAAAATTACAGAGTCCAAGAGTCTGCTTGTTGATTCATTTTGTGTAATATGTACATGAACGTCATGCTCTCGGCCTGCCTCTTGCACTAGTCCAGGGAAGCACTGGCTAATCTCCCTTGCCTGTCTACAAAAGGATCAGGTACATCAGCTCAAAAGTCCTTCAAGCCTGAAATTCTTCCGCTGCAAAACTTTGCTCCTGTCATGAATTAAAGCAGGATGGTATTTTTTTTTCCTTGTTTGTGCATGTGTGAGTGTCTGCGTGCGTGTGCTTGGAAAGAATTTTGGTTCTAGGTACATATTAGATGCCTGTATGATTGAAGTTACAGTATGAAGTACGAAGTTACAATATGAAGTATTCCACTACTTTTGCACTCTAATTACAAAAGTTCTGCTAGCTACCTTGAGGCAAATACGGCTTTGCTGACTTTAAAGCCACAGTAGAAGCAGTGTGATTATCTTTTTTTCTTTAAAAGATCATTTTACAGCTCCAAAATTTAAGCCTTTGGTAAATGCTGCCAAACATGTATTTTATATTATTTTTAACTCTCAGGACATACGGTTCAGTGGAATTGAAGAACGTTGTTCAGAACACTTCAATGCAAATAGCTATAGTTACTGGACAAAGCAATAGCTCAGATAAGTGCTTTCCTTTTTCTTTTCTTTTTCAAAGGTATTTGAAAGCCAGGGCGACTTATTTTATATTGGCCAGGGCGACTTATTTTATATTGTTAATTTGTTTTATATTTTTAATGTATTATATTTTAATTTATGTTGTGAGCCGCCCCGAGGCTTCGGCGAATGGGGCAGCATAGAAATGTTTTAAATAAATAAATAAATAAATAAATAAATATTTTACAGGTATTTCAGACTCTTTCCATCATTCCTGCCCCCCAAAGTAAAATGCATTCTTCACAAGGGCTTCATCACCCCAGTGAGCCAAAACCCACGGATGCTGCAGCCCACAAGTGGGTTTGACCTATTTCAAGAACTATTGCTGGCTGAGGATGCTAGGAGTTGTCGTTTCCGAAATGAAGGGTGCCAGGCTGGGAAAAGCTGCACTAATTCATTATGCTGGACTACTCCTGTGGTGCAAAGTGACACGTTTCAGGAATGGTATTGTCACAGGATGCCCTGTTTCACCTAGACAAAGTCTGCCAGGATGGCTGTGAGGACCTCAGAGAAATCTGAGCTAACAAAGGGACCAGCAGGGCTTCTGTGCTGTAACCTGAGGTCCTGGAGAGGCAATTTCAGTAGGCGAAGCATTTCTGGTAAGTGCATTGTAAGTTACAATGGGTAGCACAGAGTAGGTAGGACAGGGGCCACGCCTGTATTTGCATCTAGCAATTTATTCCCTGCATCTGGATGCTTGCAGCCAGCATCACATGCAGTGCCCAAAAGGGAGCGGACAAAACATTGTCTTCCAGATCCTCTTGAGTAACCTGCATAGGGTTACGCAGTAGACTTGCAGCCCGGCCTTGAGCAACCTCCATCTCCCAGCCAACGGACGAGCACAAGGCCTAAAGATGCTGCACGCAGCTGATCTGCACCATTTTGTTTACCTTCGTGCAAGTATGTGGGGGACCCTCCCCGGATCAGGACCATTGTGCACAGGTAGGAGAGGTTTAAGCCTGCCCATCCAGCCACTTGCCTCCCTCGGAAAAAAAAAGCTACCCCCACGGCCATGGCAAAAATAAAAAACAGGAAGAAAGCACACACTGATTGGCAGGCACACATCCACCCAGAGCCTGATGACATGATGGGAAAGTGTGAGGGAGAATCAGCGGGGCCGACCCAAACCTGCTGCTGCCTGTGAGGAAGAACAGGATGGGGCCCCATTCCTATTCCATGGACTGAAGCGTAACCTAGTGGGTGTGCACAGCTGCTTGTCTCCGCTCTCAAAAGGGAGGAGACGAAGAGGGTGTCAATCAAGCTTTCACGTGAAAGTGTGACGGGAATTCCTGCAGTGCACCAAGCCCATTCAAAACCTCACCCTACCCTTTTCGGTGTAGACACCTGGTTCTCACACTCCCTCCTTGTTTATATCCACACAAGAACCCCGTGAGGTCGGTTGTACTGAGAGTGCTTGAGTGGCCCAAGGGCACCTAGTAAACTACATGGCTGAGCAGGAATCCGAACCTGGATCTTACCACTCTAACCACTGTACTGCCTCTCATAGCTGTAAGTCCTGCAGAGGCTGTCACCATCCAAGGAAGTGCCTGTATGAGGTTATAAACAGCTTACTGGGGGTCCCTGTGAGTCTCCCTTTGTGCATGGCTCAGTGAAGGGAATGGAGAATCTCCAACAGCAGTACTCCTGGCAAAGTGCTCCTACTCTTAGCAGAACCCACATGCTACAAAAGAAACATGGCAGCAGTTTATATTCCACACTTCGGCAACTGAAATCCCATGAATAAAAATAACAGGGAGGCACCATGCAAGTCATGTTTCTCCAAAGGCAGTGAAAAATAACTCTATCCTTATTTTGTGGGGCATGGGAAAGACACTTTCTGAGTGAGCCAGTCTCTGTGTTATTTTCTCTTCCTCCTGTTCTCTTCTACATTTTCATTAGGTATCTGCAGAGACAGAGACAGAGACAGAGACAGAGACAGAGACAGAGACAGAGACAGAGAGAGAGAGAGAGAGAGAGAGAGAGAGAGAGAGAGAGGCAGGCATGTCATCTGAACATTTAACAACAGCGTTCAAACTTTTCAAAGAATGCGCAGCTGATGGAGGAGAAGAGAGAGCGCGAGTCAGAGACAAGCGAGCTGTTTCAGCCAGGCAGGCATCTTAGGAAAGCGCCTTGCATGAAATGCTTTGTGTGGAGGGGCAGATGTGTTTGCATGCGCACCAATGCACACAGGCACACTTGGCAATTTATTTCTGATTACTGTTGATGTCTGATCACCGATTCAGCTCTGCTGTCAGGTGAAGGTTCAAGGAGAGGACTGCAGAAGAAGAGAAAATATCAATCTTCAGAGGAAGTTTGTGCATACCTATTTCTTTGAAATAAGCACAGTTTTCATAGAATCACAAAATAGTAGAGTTAAAAGGGGCCATGAAGACCATCGGGTCCACCCCCCTGCTGTTGCAGGACACCAATTTACACCATCCCACTCAGGTGGCTGTCCAGTTTCTTTTTGATGTCTCTGCTTTAAATCCCAGTTTGGGCCTCTGTGTGAGGTTGTCTCAGTTTCTAGTGCCTCCTACTGGATTGAGTGGAACCTGGTCTTGGAAGGAGAGCTGAGCCCAGAGGGAGTCCAAGATTGCTCACAGAATGACGGTTGCACAACTAGCAGCTTTCTTCCACATTTGGTGCAGCAACACAACCAAAGGGCACTGCACAAACCGCAGAAGAGGGATGCTGCTTGCACAGCAGGTTTGTGGGGCTCCATCCTGGCGAGAAAACCCTGGGCACACTCACCAGGAACTTGGACTCAGGGCTGTGAAGCTGATCCCAGTGAATCTGATAGGTGGATTCCCTCCCCCAAAATAGTTTCCTCCACAGACTCTCCTACCACACTCATTTCATCCCACATAATGGATATAGCCATTTTTGCAGGAACATGTCATGGCAGAATGCCTCATGGTCAAACTACATGTTACCTCTTAACAAATGTTATGCACAAGTGTCAGTTCTCGTCTCCTTCTCAAAAATTAAGCATGGAGGATCTGATCCATGGGGGAGGCTTTAACCCACTGCCTCACTGACATCCTGACTGGGGGCATGCCTGCCATTTGCAGAGACAACATGCTGATTTTGTTTTAAGCTATGCAAACTGTAGGTATGGGCACCATTCACAACCAGCATCTCCAGAACAACATTGGAGAGGCACTGCCAGTCATTCCAGACCAGGGTTAGGTGAGTTCTGACATTTGGGGTGCTTTGGTCTACAACTCTTTTCAGCCATGGCCAGCATAGTAAATGATAAATAAGTAAATAAATAAACGATGATGAGGGATTATGGTCCTGTTGGTTGGCGGATCGGGCTTCGGAGAGGGTGAATTGAACCTAGTCCTGAATGGGGTTGCACTCCCTCTTAGGGACAAGGTCCACAGCCTGGGAGTGCTCCTTGACCTGGAGCTTTCACTGGAAGCTCAGGTAACAGCAGGGGCGAGGAGCGCTTTCCTTCAGCTTCGGCTGATTCATCAGCTGCGCCCCTATCTGGAGTACGACTGTCTGGCAACAGTGACACACGTGCTGGTGACTTCCCGCCTTGACTTCTGTAACGCGCTCTACGTGGGGCTACCCTTGAAGACGGTCCGGATACTTCAATTGGTTCAAAATAGAGCTGCCAGGCTGCTGACGGGGACTGGGCGTTATGTTCACATGACTGGCTTCCCATTGAAGTCCGGGCCCAATTCAAGGTGTTGGTGATGACCTATAAAGCCCTAAACGGCTTGGGGCCTGGTTACCTGAAGGAGCGCTTACATCCATATATGCCTGCCCGCCCCCTGAGATCTGTGGGAGAGGCCCTTCTCTGGGAACCCTCTGTGAAGGAAATTAGGAGGTTAGGTACTCGGAGGAGGGCTTTCTCTGCGGTGGCGCCCAATCTGTGGAATGCGCTCCCCAGAGAGGTCTGCCTGGCGCCGTCGTTATTTGTTTTTCGGCGCCAGGCGAAGACCTTTTTATTCAAACGTCATTTTAACTGTTAATACTATTTATTTATTTTATTCTTCGGCCAGGGCGACTTATTTTATTTTATATTGTTAACTTGTTTTATATTTTATTGTATTATATTTTAATTGATATCTTTGTGAGCCGCCCCGAGGCTTCAGCGAATGGGGCGGCATAGAAATTTTCTAAATAAATAAATAAATTATGAACATTGTAGGCCCAGAGTTATGGAATGTCACAATTTTCCTGGCCCTAGTGCAATGCGTACTGAGTTGGATGAGTCCTTGCTTTGACCTTCCATAAAGAGGGCCCTGTATTCCTGGCACTGCTGAGTTCACTTCAATAAAAGGTTTTGTGGCACTTGGGTTCTGTTTATATACCTACCTACTGCAGGAAGGCAGTCATAACTGTCTACATCACATTCTGAAGCACTGGGCATGTTGACCCGGCCCCAAAAGACAAGTTGAGAGACCATCTAGGGTCATCATCATACTATGCCAACATTAGTTTCTGCCCTAGATCTTGCCAAAAAGTTTTGTAATCCATAGATAGTTCTTGGTTTACCATGGGAATGTCTCGAGTATTTTGCTGTCTCGTGACAAAATATTATATATTTGTTCAGTCATTTTTAAATGGAATCATTGGCCTCTTTGATGTAGAAAGGTTATTTAATTTCATTTAATTTATTACATTTTGATGCAACCTAGTAGCCAAAGCTCTATTTCCAGCCTCATGGCTATCCAAGGCTTCCTCTCTTGTTCCATATTTGATTTTCGCTCATACTCCTTAAAGTAACATAATATGGTTGATGTGACAGAAGCAAATCTATCATACCTTGATGCAATTCAATTCACATATTAAACTCATACTTCCTACTAGACCATCAAGGGAAAAGCTATCTTTCACATTACATTTCCAGCATCCCCCTACAAACATTTCATGAGATCACAGCAGCCTAGCCAGTGGTTAATTAAATATATTAAATTGAAACACAAGTTTCTTGAGACTGGCTTGATCTTCCAGTCTCCGTGACATTGTAATTGTTCAGCCGAAGACTCTCGAGCTGGCAAGTGACAGCCAGCCAGAATTTGCCTCCAATGTTGTTAATACTTTGAACGCTTCATCTTGTTCCAGAGGTCCCAGAGCCTTAATAAGACCAAAACCTTGAGCCTGTTACAACACTGCAGCTACTTTCCAAATTTAGTTTTCTAAACTGAGCTGCTAAACGGTTCAGAAATAGAGACTTGGAAGCAATAATTGCAAGAAATTCCAAGCATGGCATTTCAAAAGAGACACAAGTGTCTATTCTTCTGGCTGAAGGAATGTCTAACTGAAACACTGGAATGTTCTTCCTGACATTATCCAGTTAAAACTATGGTACTTGACTGGGACTTTCTTCTTGTATTAAACCATTCAGTTATGTCACCTCCCACTTTATAAATGCACACAAGAAGGTCTGTGGTATCATAAGCAATCATTCCAGGCCATGACAATGGAGAGAGACTCTATTACCCCAGGAACCTGGTCCAGCTAGGCCCACTGCGACTTGAATCCAAGGATCATCTGAGAGACAAAACTATCCGTGAGAAAGGTAACATACAGTTTACTGAATACCACGATAGGAAGCATATTCAGGAATGGAAAGGCCATGCTAAGAAACCAAAGCCACAATCCTGGGTAAGTTCAGCCCTCCTGGTTCTTCTTTTGCCCGTACTTGCTTTCCTTGAACTAAGATGCTTCACAACCCCAACGCCTCATGATTCCTACAAAGGCCGCTGCTCCACTCCAGTTACTTGCACGGATGGACCTTGGTTCTTGGCTTGCTTCAAGGAACCTTCCCGCAGTGCTTGTTATGAGTGGAATGTGCTGTGGGTTTTTTTAAAGGTACTTGAAACAATTATAATGCATCAGCCACGGAAGGGAGGATGGAAAGCAGGGTGATGCACAGGTCATATTGCCAAAATAGACGGATAACAGATGGAGACGGATAATCTTGGATTGGATATGGAGCAGTAAACATGCAGCAGATTGGCTGAAGTGTCAATACTTAGAGTGAAACTGCAGGCTGTTTCTGTGTATGGAGGGAAGCGGGGTAATGAATGCATGAAATCATGCAGAACATACTGGAAAAGAGTAAAGACTCTTCTTGTCTAACCAAATGGAGGGCAGAACCCCTTGAAAAAAATCCCACTAATCTTAGCTAGACATGCACGCACACCCAAATGGATTGCTCAAAATACTTCGGTATTTGACCACCGTGAATGCCCTTTGATGATTGAAAGGTGGGGTAAAAATAAGGTCCACACACTGTCGCCTGAAGCAGATACTTCCAATTTTCAAGGCAAGCACTCGTGCCATGTTGCGTGCTTGCTTATCAACTTTTCATACTGCTCAGAGAATTTCTTTGCCATTTTCAGACTCCCCCGTGTTTTGCAGGGCTTCGAGAAGCAGCTGATGTGCAGAGAGAGGAGACCTTGACCGACAGCATCCATGCATGGGCCTCAGGTTGTGGTATGTGGAGCCGCACCCACCCTTGAGATATTTTGCCAGCCACATTCAGAGGAATTTAAACCAGTTGTTACTTCCTCTCCCAGTTCAAGCTGAGAGCTCCACCTACCTTCCCCCCCCCAAAATCAGATGGGGGGGGGAAAGGTGATGTGCACCTCTGTGTGCACAAAATTAGGGCCATTATATATTTTTACATCATTAAAAGCACATTAAAAATGCAACCAATTTTTTAATGCTCATGTTATTTTTGTTATCATCACAACCAAGATATGGCAAGTGTACACCTGAAAAGGTAAAATTTGAATGTGATGGACAGGTGGGCAAAGGCATCCATCACATGACATCAACAGGTCAGCAGGATGGACTAGCAGTGGCCCCGTGTAAGGTGTGAAAGGCCCCCGAGGTATTCCTTCTAGTTCAGCCATGGAAAAGAGGCAATTTGTAGAAAAACATCAGAAAATGGTTTGCGAGTCCAGCAGTACTATTTGCTGTTCCTCTTTTCTGTATTTGATTGCATCTATTCCATGAGAGATGCTGGATTTATATTGAAAGTCATTTGCCAACCCGAGCTCCCTAATTATGAAGCGCATTGCGTAATATCAATGCATCTCAAACCCTCCTGTTTAGGGATTAGAGTACATTATGGACTGAGACGAGGCTGCTAAGGCTCAATTCCCCCTGGACATCTCACAGAGAGTCCGTAATGATTTTCAGTCACTTGGTTTAGAAGAGGATGTGAAGTAGGGTCAGCATCTCTAATCTTGCAATTTGGTGTATCCCATTTGTGTGTGGGCATATTGTAAATACAGCACACATGAGCTATTACGTGGACAAAGTCATTCCAGGCATCTTGATCTAGAAGGGAGTAAGGAAGGCATGTAAGGAACAGATTAGCTGAGGAGGGTAAACTCAGGAATGATAACACACTCATGGTTTCATACATCTGATCGGCCTGAAATGTTGCATTATCTGCTTCTGAGATACTTTCTCCCAGCAACACAGGATGTATTGGATGGAGCTTTACTAAGAGAGCTGACTCTGGGTCTTTTCTGCATGCTGAAGATTAAGGTAACCAGAAAAGATGAGGCTTTTCAGCCAAAATATGAATATTGTTCCCTCTGTTTCAGGTACTAATTATAGATCAAAGATCAGTGATCTAAATAAAGTAACCTAATTTCTTTTGCTTTTAAATAAGAGAGGAGGGAAGAAATGAAGCATTTGATAAAGAGAATTGGCAGAACAATCCAGGGTTTGGAAAACCAGAGGGTGTTTTGCCTTCCCAGACTGTTGGTTGGAAAAGAGGAGGGTGAAGAGGAGATTCCAGAGGGTGGTAAACCCCCTCAGCTCTTCTAAGTTCAAGGTTGTGGCCTCCTTTATAGTTTCAATCCATCTTTTATTTGGTCTTTCCTTCTGTCTTACGCCTTCAACTTTCCCTAGCATAAGTGTCTTCGCCAGGGAGTCTTGCCTTCTCATGATGTGCTCGAAGTATGATGGTCTCACATTTGTTATTTTTGTTTCTAGGGAAAGCTCTGGCTTGATTTGATCCAGGACCCACTTGCTCATCTTTCTGTCAGTCCAAAGTACTCACAAAGCTCTCCTCTATCACTATGTTTTGAACACATCCTTTTCTTCCTGCCACACCACAGGAACGACTGATTCTTGGTAATGGCTGATTTTTGAACAGCCAAAATCAGCCATCAAGATGATTTGCAGGGCAGGAGGGTTGCAAAAGTTAAGACACTTCTTAACTGCAGCTCTTCAGAGGATACCTTTGGATGTGGAGGCATCTGCACTGGGCTACAAGGGAGAAGGAGCCACAAGGCCCAGGGCAGGGCAGGACCGGCCTAAAGCATGTTGCAGCCAAAGCAAAGCCGCAATGGTGCTCCTTCCCACAGAAGTCAAGGTGCACAATACCCTAAGTCAAGCATTTTTCTGGTGGAAGATCCCACAAACACCTCTCCCCATCTCTGGCAGTTAAAAAGAACAGAAATAGCAGAAAAAATAATTAGTAATGGAGTGCCCTTCCAGGACACTCAAAATCTGCCTGAGGTAGACATCGTGTTCTTTGGTAAGACCATCCTTGAATCAGAGCTAAGAAGTCTCAGTTTGCTGGTCAAGGATCAGGAGCTCTGATTGGGCTTGATTAGAACTGAGCTTGAGTTCACTTCAATGTGGATCAGTGCAAGGTCTTGCACTTGGGGCATAGGAATGGGTGTCATAAGTACAGGTTAGGGGACAAGTGGCTGGAGAGCAGCACTTGTGAAAGGGACCTCGGGGTGCTGGTTGACTGCAGGCTAAACATGAGTCAGCAGTGTGAAGCGGTGGTCAAGAGGGCAAATGCCACCCATGGTTGCATAGCCAGAAGTGTGGCTTCTAGATCAAGAGAGGTATTACTACCGCTCTACACGACTCTGGTGCACCTGCAACTGGAGTATTGTGCTCAGTTTTGGGCCCCTCATTACAGGAAGGATACAGCCAGGTTGGAGTCAGTGCAGCGTAGGGCCACAATGTTGGTGGCCCATTTGCAGGGGATGGGGTATGAGGCAAGACTGAGGGAACTGGGTCTCTTCAGCCTGGAGGAGACTCCGAGGGGATCTGTTGGTGACATACAGGTATGTGAGGGGATGTCACACGGAGATGGGTAGAGACCTGTTCTCCCCCGCAGAGGAAGGCAGGATGCGCTTCAATGGAGCAAAGCACAGGGAGCCAAGGTTCCATCTGGATGCCAGGAAGCACTTCCTGACAGTTAGGACCCCGAGGGTGTGGAATGGGCTTCCACGAGAGGTCGTTGAGGCCCCATCGGTGAGGGTGTTCAAAGATAGGCTGGACATGCACATGGTGGGCATGTCATGAGTGGAGCCGGCTGGAGCCGGGGGTCAGACTAGATGACCCGGGAGACCCCTTCTGACTCGCTCTGTTTCTATGTTTATTTTATGTATCTGGGTTTATTTAGGGCTCTTGGACAATGAGAAGAGACCGCCTTGGAGATGATGCAACAGACAAATATTGCACCGGCTCTTCCCAAGGTCTTCCTTTGCTTTTGTGATAGACCAAGGCCCACTAGGATCCGGGGAGGTGTAGACAGCCCTGGGTCAAAATGACTTACTTAGAATAAGGCAGCTTCATGCACAATTTCAATGGGACATACCTTCTAATAAGTGTATGTAGGATGCACCCTTCCCCAGCATTAATTTGTATTGAGAAATGAGACTCTATGGGAGGGCTTGTAATTGCTGTTCTCAGTTTAACATATCACACGGAGAGGATTTTGGAGATGGAGCAGAACTGCAAAATACAGAAAATGATAAAGAGCAATAGCTGCGGCCCTGAGCACAGTTTGACTATTTAAATCTCATTGGCTTCAATGGGGTTTGGGGAGACTTACCACAGGCAGGATTGCTTCCAACAACATAAAAGCTAAATCATGCAAATCTCATTTACATCTTGAGCATTGCTTAGCTCTTTCAGAGCATCAAAAGATGAGAGACTTGGTAAATTATACTTTCTTGGTACTGGCGTAAGTCATGTCCTTACACAAAGATCATTGACATGAATATGGTATCTGCAGAATCAAAAGACAAACAATCTTTTAAAGAATGTTTGTCAGCTTAGCTATAGAAACTCTGAACCAGGAACACTCACAAATTTCACTAGTAAGTGTCCAGGGCTGCAGCATTTGGTTGTGGGCATCATGGCCTGAGCTTGGAGGACTTTGGGTATACAATTGAGGGCAGCAGCAGGACATGGGTGAAGTTGCTTCCATGCTTCTGCAGCCCTGCAGAAGACTCAGATGACCAATCCACTTCCTGTACATGCCCTTTTTTGTTTTCAGATCTTGTTGAAGCTTTTTGTAAAGCCACATGGGCTACTTCTACAATTTTTCATTGCTGGAATTGTTTGTAGTTGTGCCTTTAGAATTTCCTTTTTTAAAAAGTTACAGTTCTCACTCATCTTGGACTCCTTAATGTACTTGCCATTGAACTTTGCCTATCAGTGTTCTGAGTTTATTAAAATTGGCTTTCTTAAAAACCAGGGCATATATCTGGCCACATTTGCCTGTTGCTTTCTTCAGAATTGTGAATTCAAGTGGGGTTTGGTCACTTTCCCCCAGAGTCCCCATAGCTGCCCCTTTGTCCACTAGGTCCTCTGTGTTGGATAGTATCCTGTTGTTCCTTCTTCCACTTTCTGTTGGAGGAAGTTACCACCAACACATGTTAGGAATCTTTTGGAGAGGCTGTGCTTGAGAATATTTATCTCCCAACAGTTATCGGGGAAATTGAACATCATCATGACTCAAAAATGTCATCCTCATCTTCTTCTTGACTGGGTAGTTGGTAAAAGACTCCAACCACTGTGCACCCTTTATTCCTCACTCATTTTATATTAATCCAGATGCTCTTAGTGGGGCTACTAAGCACATCCTCCTACAATTCTGTTCAGAGATATGTATCTTTAACATACAGTGCAACCCCTGTTTCTGTTCCTTTTCTGTTCTTTCTGCTCTTCTTGAACAGGTTACATCCTCCGGTTATTGAATTCCAGTCATGGGAGTCATCCCACCTAGTTTCAGTTATACCTATCAGGTCATATTCGCCCTCCTGTATTAAAAGTTCAGGTTCATGGTGTTTGTTTCCCATACACCAGGCATTGCTATACAGACATCAAAGAGAATGTGCTTTATTCACCAGCTTTCTTCCTACACTTTTTGGAGGACTATTACTGGGCACTGTTAGAGCTGCTCTCTCTGTTGTGCTACACGGGCCTTTGTCCGTTGCTTTACCCGGGCGCACTTCTCCCACCCCTGTAGGCCTCCCTGATAACTTCTTCATGCCTTGGCCAAACTCCTTATTTCCAGTCCTTGGAAGCTGCAACCTGGCCAGCAGTGCATCTTCCAGGAAATGTAGCCCCAGGTCCCAGAATCCAAATCTCTCACATCAGCACCACCTTTGCAGCCAAGCATTTGTTTTTCCTGTGATTTTTGAAACTGGGGTGAAAGCAGAGGGAAGGAGAAAGTGAATGCTGGCTTGTGAAAGATGGGATGCCATCAGAAGACAGAAAGGCAAGCCTCATTGGATGGCAACAGTTGTTCGCGGGGGTAAAGTGCATGGCAGCTTGGATGGCAATGCCCATTAGCACTTCCAATGGGAAATCTCCATGTTTTAGATACTGAATTTTGCCAAAGAGCAAGTCGGTCCAGCAGAAACATCATTTTAAGCACACTCTGCTGAGAGAACATTTACACAAGATAATCAAGCCCTGCAACTTTTCTGCACAGGGGCTGCAATAAAGCAATTTTGCATTTATCATCCCAGTTAATTGTAACGAGCCTAAAACTAATGAGCCTTACCTCTAAACTCCATTTAAGACAATAGTTAATTGCTTCATTTTAATAAGTGTTGACAGAAAAGTGGGCAGAACAATGACTGAATGCTCAATTACTACATGGCTAGAAAATGAAGATATAGCACATTAGCAGTGTATACACACAATCTGAAATGCAATTAGGCTCCAGAAGTAAGACTGGTTTGGGGGAGAGGGTGCAAATGGATTTGTCTGATTTCTGATCATACGGTGGTGGGGAAGGGCTTGGTCTGTAAGAAACAAAGAGCAGCAGTAGGAAAGCTATCGTTCTGTGATATAGCACAGACTAACTCGGCAAGCCTAAGACCCCTGGTTCAACCCCTGGCATCTCCCCACTGGGCTGGGAGAGGGGAAACAGTAGCCCCTCTTGTCTCCAACGTTAGTGGGTGGTGTATCTACTCCAGGGTTCACTCTGAACCTTAAGGAAACTGTCCAGGATGCTGAATTCCACCCTACTTACAAGTTCAGACTGCACACCAGAGTGCATGCGCTGCCTCACTGAAATTGGGCCAAACTGTGCAATATTCCCAGTGCCCCTCCCATGGGACTTCTCCCCATCTAATACTACTTGATGTCATGGGACAAGACCATGGAAAAAGCAGAGTTTTAGGGTGACCACTTACACATTCACAAGTACAATATGTCACCACCCTACCTGCCAATCAGGTGGCATAAGACTCTTTAGCAACCTAGCAAATTGGCACATGCAGCTAGATGGGACAACAATGGAACTTAAAAGTATACATAGATAGTCCATGAGTACAAATATGGAAATAAGTACTATAATTTAACTGGAAAGATAGTATTTCTCACCCCAGAGGGGATTACTGCAGCCAGATGACCTGCATGCTGGCTTGGATTGCTTTGCAGGTCAATTTTGAACCCCTGGTTCCCTTTTTCGCTTCTCATGCTTCTTTTCCTCCAATGTGAACCTGCACTGGAGTGCTCTTTCAACAGAGAATGCCATCAAATATAGGGCTATCCTCAGCTGGCTCTTCAAACAGAGAGTTGCCCCCTGTAAAATAGGACACATTTCCATCCTGATAGCAGTCTGATCGACTATTTAGCATCCTGGCTAAAATAATAGAACGGATCTTCGTTCCCTGCCTCCTGCCTCTAGTGTCCCATTGCTGGGCCAGCAGCTCATCAAATAACGATGAGAGCTCCTTCATCCATGTGCATTTGTACAGTTCTGATTGCTAGGTGCCTCCCACTGACAACCCCCAGCTGGACCGCTCTCTGGCATGTGGCCTGGCAGACAGATGCTCTTTATTTGCAGTGTTTTCACTTTCCCTTCTCCTTGCAATGTGGAGTTTTGTTTGAATTAGAGCTCAGAGCATGGAAAGCAGTTCCCCCTCCATTATTTTCCTGTGGGCACTGCTTGCTTTTTGAGTTGCTTTAAAAATAGTGATTGAGGAGGCCACTATGGCTTGATTAACCCGCAGTTGTCAGGCAATTAAGGAAAAAAGCCCACTCCTTTTCAATGGCTTTGCTCATCATTCACCAGCCTTTGAGATACCTACTTTCTGTTGGTGCCAAACTGTGTTGCACCAGGGGGAACTATTTCTTTCCAAGATGTAGAAGAGCAATAGCTTCCCCAGTGACCTGGAACTGGTGTGTTTATATAGCAACAGAGTATTAGCTCCTTTGGTTTAGTGTATATTATGTTTTCTCTCTGTTGTGTTTCCTTTAATAAGGCTTCAGAAACTTCTCTTCAGGAGAAGCACAAGGCAGGATTTGATTTTATCTCTTCCTCTCAAACACTCTCAGACCTCTTTTCTTGGCAACTGCGCATTTTTGCTCTGTAATTCTTTTTTAAGAGAATACTTGGTTCCAAGACCAATTGTTCTAAGCTTATGTGTCCTTAATCACATTTGCCAGGTAAGATATTACTTTAGAGTCCCATTCTGAAGCTCATAATCATTTGTTTCTCTTTAGCATCAGTTACAGAGATGGGAGAACCAGCATTCTACCACCATGGGGCATGATAGCAATACAACCTCAAGGACTGTATTCCACTGTCACCTTCTGGTAAACATTTATCAAACACTCTTTCTACAAGCATGCCCAGAGAAAAATGACTGTGTCAAGCACCAGATACTTTTAAAGATCTCTGCTAATGTATTTCAACTCCATGACTGTGTCTTCTTATTATTTTAATTAGCAACTGAGGAATTGTGTTGGGAGCTTAATGGAACTCTGAGTATGCTGTAGTTTTCCATTTCATTAAAGAAGCATTTAAACTGAGGGCTGCACAAAATGTTCTCCTTGTGTTGTATTTGGGGATGAAAATATACTGTTCAGAAAAAAAATCTTTAAAAGCCTCCGATGGTTCTGTGTTGTCAGAGTCCATTTGCTTCTACTTGTTCCTCCTGCTTCGGCACTTCTTTGGGGGAGGCGGTTAGGGTTTCTTCCACCATCCTGGAATGATCCCAGTTAATCAGGGAACACAGAGTGCATGTCATAATGCTACAACACTGCACAGCAGATTTGGCTTTGTAACCTGAGGCCAGGCGAGAACGAGTGCCATGCATTTTGTCCTAATCTCATGAATGAGCAGCACTAATGTTCCTGTTTGTATAGGTAAATATTTAGATCTAAAACTGATTTGCATGATAACCCTGAAACAGAGCAACTGTTGTGTCTGTCATGAGAAAAGCATGATTTTGTGCTATTTTAGAAGATTATAAATTGTGCATGGCATGGAGAAAGTGAATGGGGAAACATGTTTTTTGCCTCCTTTCATGGAATTCAGGCTCATCGGATAATGCTGAACAGTGGTAGATTCAGGACTGATCATTGGCAGTACTTGTCCAGGTGAGATGCAATAGTGTTATCATTATTACCTGGGTAATGATTGCTTGACACAGGTAGTTATTTGTAGTGACATCAACCCATGACCATTACATGTGCTTCTGATTTTACCCTTCCTGAAATAGGTGGTTTGATGGTCTGTAATGATGGTTTGGCCTCATTGATGAAGCCTGGAGGAATCATGATCAATCAGTCATAGTCCCACTCCTTTTGAAGGCTAAGTTCAAAGGAAAGGCATGGATGTAATAACTCTCCATTTCCCACTACATGCAGAAGGACATTGGCAGCAAAGCACACAGAAGGAAACAGAAGGTACCATTCTAAATCCTTAACTAGGAGGAACTCAGGGAGAAGGTCTGGGAAAGACATTTTCTCAACACTTTGGAGAACTATGGCTAGATCAGACAATATCAGACTAGATGAGCCCATAGTATGACGCTGTATAATATGAAAATTCTTGAGTGAGATCAACTGAGATCACTTCTTCTTTCCCATAGATTAGAAGTAAGGAAGCTGCTTCAGTAAAACAAACAGTTTCAGTTTTCACAGCAAAAGCAACTCTTATCTAAGGATTATTTTGGGGGAAATCAATTATCTCTGGTACTCTTCCTAACAAGCTGAAGGTCATTAAACTTCACATGACTCTATCCTGGCTTTTGGATGCTGGGAAAGTTGAACCTCTACCTGTTGAACCTCTTCACTACACTACCGGTTGAACCTCTTCACTACACTACAATAATATTAATTATTACTACTAATAACCTCTTTGCCATTTTTCTGGTAGACCATCCAATATAGCCCATATGCTGGAGGTTCCCCAGCTGTGTTTCAACAGTGAGAATGTATTGGTCAGTTATGGAACCAGCACTTGCCTGAGTTCTTATTCCGCAATTCCTCCAGTCTAAAGCATTAAGCAGTCTTTACTCTCTTACCTTCAAACCTGTTTTCACAATCAGAGGAACTAGAATCAGAAGTGTTTCTTTGTTATATTAAACAATACCTGCATCCTTCAGAAAACTGTATTCTATAATGCCACTCAGTTTGCCTTTTCTTTGCTCACACAGCATTGTGGCTTGGAAACCGCCTCATGTCAAAGCCTTCAAACCAAATCCATCCCAAGCCTGTATGCAGGACTAGTGAAGAAATTTATATTCTAAGGACATTAACTCCTGTGGATTTCCAGGATTAATTCAGAATCAACCTTTCTAAGAGATGTTGATTTTTATAATCTTAACAAATAACCAGAATGTCAAGTAAAATACTTAAACCGGAATAACCCAGCTTACAAATAAATAGGAAATAATCATAAACCTGTCATTGACAGATAATTACTTCTGAACTTTGCTTCAACTATGACAAAGGGCAGGAGTCTGTACAGTGTTAGCATCGTACACTCAACACAACAACACAACAAAGAGAATTTACCAGACTGCTCAGGAAAGCCAGAAGCAATTTTCTTTTGAAGAAAATATCTTAGGAGACATAGTATCATTGCCTTTTTTTAACCCCACAAAGACAAAAGAGATTTTGTGTGTGTGTACACACAAGGGAGTTGAAATGCGTTACTTCAGTAAATGGCCTACCCTTGATTTTTATATGTTAGGAAAAACAGCTTTGTGGTTCCCTTGCCTCCAACCTCACAAGCTAGTATGGTTTTTTACACAGACAAGTTCCTCTTAGAACAATCTCTTCATCCTTTTTGTCAACTAACCCACTTCTTCACTAGCTGTGTTGGCCTCACTCTTTGGCTTCTCATAAGCATCACCCAAACGTCCCTAGATCCCTTTTGCCCTTCATTCATCATGAATGCCCTTCCTTAGCACATCAAAAGAGTGGCAACTCTGATTGATGCATATTAGTAAGATTATGGCCACTGGTAACACCCCCCACCCCGAAATTCACTGATTGCCAAAATGCTCCCTTATTGCGAGTGAGACGAATGCCCCCTGCAGTCATTGGCTGGGTTGCATTTCTGCGGAAGGCTGCTGAACATCTGAGGTTCTGCATGGAGAGGTTCGTAGATGCATCATGCAAAACTCTTCCTCACTCTTCTGATCATATTTAAATTATAGTATGAATCTAAAGTATATTTAGGAAGTTGGCTGAAACTGAGTTACTTCATCTTGCCAATATATATATAAATGGATATGCAAGCCAGCAGATTTTCTACTCTGCCCAGAAAGCTGGGACTGTTGGCTGGTGCAGGGGTTAAACTGACCACCTCTGCCAGTACCACCGGACTCTAACCATTGCCAAGGTCTCAGGCAGAGGCTGTTCCCTTGCCCGCTACTGGTCAAGAGTCTCTAAAGCCACAAACCTATGGCTGTCTCCACAGGGGAAAAAGTCCCACAGCTCTCAGCATTGCCCAGGAAAAGTCTGTCTACTGCCAGCATCCCCCAGCAACCATGCAGACTGGGAGCTGTCAGGCTTTTTCTGTCGATCAAGGCTGGGCACCCGGTAAGAAAGGTATTGCTAAATGGGGAAAGAGAGGAAGGACATTGCTTTGCATTAAATGGACCTGAGTTAATTTTCTCTTTACGTATAGATATAAAGATAGGAATGATTATTTTAGTTTAAACAGAAGCACATGGCATTTCTCCATAGTGTGGAGGGCTGTGCCCGTTCAGCCTGCTGTGCAGAGGCTTACTCGAGATGGGATTGGGTGGGACAGCCCTTCATCAACAAGGCAGCCCTTTGGCAGTCCTTCAAACAGAGACCTGTCCTCTGTAAAACAGGACACCAGACACCTGGCTATTCAAATTCTGCAAATTCAGAACTCTGGCAAGACCCATCTATCCTTCTCTCTCTCTCTCTGACTCCCCCTCCCCACTCTCTCTCTGAGGGAGAGAAAGCGATCACAGAGTTAATTTTAAAGGATGCCTCTCCACGTCTGCTCTAGTGAATGGCTGTTGTGCTTACCTGATTTTAGAGTGCATTTGCAGCAAATCTCAGTTTATACCTGTTGAGGAAGCAGCTGAAGTGATATCCCTGTGAGTTACTGAAGGACAAGTTTATTTTTATCAATATCTGAACTGATGAAGCAGCAACAAAGTGAGATATTGCCAGGGAAGAATGAATCCATGTGCCACTACCCAGGCCAGTCAGTCTAGGCCTGCTACCTGTGATGGGTAAAGGAACTTTCTGAGTGACACTAATTTGGCTTTGAGTTAGCATGGGTAAAGTCCAGCTAAGCCACGAATTTCTCATTGGCATCCTTTCATATTTGTCTGGCTTCACTTGTGATGCTAATCCTTGGAAGGATTCGGAAACAGCAAAGGGGATAGAGAAGATTGCTATTGTAAGCAAAGCTCACTTAGATCCTAAAGACAAGCAGCCTATATTGACTCTTACAGGCCAGACTGACTCATTCATTGATGCAAGAAAAATAAAATGTCTCCACTGGGCAGAGGGTGTGTTGCAGAAATGATCTGTATGGGAGCAGGAAAGCTCTGCCTAGTCCAGCGTTCTGTTTGCATCCCACTAGTGAAATGGGGCAGTAGCAGCACCTTCTGCCCAAATCCTCCAGAAACTGGCACACACACGCCTGCTACCTCTGGTCCAGGAGGCGTCACACCACTGTCAAGACCAGTAGCCACCAATAGCCTTCTCTAGGAATTTGCCCAGTCTCCTTTTAAAGCTGTCCAAACTGGTGGACATCACTACTTCCTGTGGAAGCAGATTCCATATTTTAACTCTGTGAGATGTGAAGTAATCTTTCCCTTTCCCTGTTCCAAATCTCCCACCCATCAACTTCAAGGGATGAGCTTTTTGGGTTCTGTTGTGATGGAAGAGGAGAAAAAAGTCCCCCTCTTTCCACACCGTGCATAATTAAGTACATACCTATCATAGTGTCGCTTACGTGCCTTTTGTTCCAAGCTAAGCAATCTCAGCTGTTGCAACTTTCCCACATGGAACATGTGGGCTCCTTGGTCATTTTATTCACCCTTTTCTGCATTTTTAATTGGCTCCAACCCAAGATTTGCACCACTGAACAATGGTGGAGTTTCCAGGAAGCCTGGTCCTCACCACTATAAGCTTCGATCAGAACTGCATGGGCGGGTTTGCACGACACTACTAGCCATGCCAGCTTCTTGAACATGGCCTGTTATGCTGTCCAAACCCTGCCATGGTATTTCAACAGTGTCTTTTGCTTTTTAGAAACCATGATGAGAAAGAATGGTCTGTTCGATGGTTTCCATGCTTCATTGTGATTTCTGTAATTGTCCAAACCAGGCATCATGGTTTCCACAGTCTGTCAGGCACTTCCTGGCAACCTGCCCCCCTAGTTCCATGGAAAGCAGGCAGGGTGGCTTGATGCCACATGTGAATCCAAGCTATCTGTCCTTGGATGAAACTATATCAACCTTGTACTTGTCTGAATGATCAGCAGCTCAGGAGCAGTAACTGAGAAATAGGATTTTAAATTTTAGCCGAGATGCACCGGGGGCTTTTAAACAATTTTTTAAAATTGTTATCTTGTTATTATTTATGTATTTATGTACTTTGTATCCTGTTGTGAGCCGCCCCGAGGCTTCATTGCGATGGGGGCAGCATAAAAATGTTTTAAATAAATAAATAAATCTGGCTGGACAGTCCAGTGAAGAAACTGACTGTGGAATACCTATTTCTACATCGAAGAACCAAACTAGGATGGGGAGAATACTATATAAATGCACACATTTGTAGCATCAACACGTTGCCTGCTCATGTACAGATATCTAAAGTAAAAAAAGACAAGCTATTCATTAAACCCCCCCCCCACACACACACACACAATCTGCATTTCTGTGCTTTTAGGAGCTACTGAAACACACATATTTAGCTAGGGATGCTTTTCTTGGCATGGAGATAATCTGATGCACACAGCTTTACCTGCTTAACTGGTGTGTACCAGGCTGCTTCTGCTAAAGGCAGAGACACAGGGATAGCTTAAAAAATAAAAAAAGGATGAGGATCTTAATTTGTTCCTTTACAAATACCCTGACCTTAAAACAGCACTCCCCTTTCTCACCATAACTAAAAGGCATCTCCTACAAAGCAGCTGCAACCGGGACAAGGTGCTCAGGAGCCACGTTTTTCCTACAACGGACCACAGCAGATGGGAGCAATGACTTTCAGTTTTCCTCAGAGAGATTGGGGAGGATTTACAGTATCAGAGCACATGAACATTATTTCGCTCTCTCCATGCTCCCCTGCACAGCTGGCTTTAGCAGCAGTGCAATGACACCGGTGTGGTTTTTCTCACTTGTTTCAACTTGTTTCATAGTTGCATGTGGGAAGTCACTCATCTGTGGAAAGTCAGCTTTAAAGATGACGGTGGCAAGGCGGGAGTGGGGTCGGAAACAGGCAGGTTGATGATGGTGGCTTGGCTTGCTAATTCCTACAGGTGGCGAGCACATCTTCCTGCACGGCCGACATTTCAACTGGGAATAGAGGCTGTTACCATATGCCAGGCCAGATTACTTTCCGATCTATCCCGGTCCTGCCTGCTCTGACTTTGAATAATGGCGGGCAGTACCTTTGCTCTGCCACCCAACTCTGGTCTCCTCCTCTGCCCCGCTGCTATTTCTTTAACCGTGCCTTGAGCTTCAGCAATTAGCAATGTTTATGCAGCCAAAAAGCTGCCGATTAAACTGCTGCTCAGAGCTGTGCAGCCAGGGCCTGATCAAGAACCAGCAGCCCTGCCCTTTCCCAGCACTCTCTGGATGCGAGCCCATAGGCTGCCAGTTCTGTGAAAAGTCACTTTGGTGAACTCTGCAGCTTCCCCCACTCCATTCCCAAATGTTTTGCTGCAGCCTGCATGCCATCCATTTTTCAACCATGCCTTCAGTGATCTGGCAACCAAGTTCATCTTTGCTGATCTGCATGGCTTCTCTCTGGGATTGCTTGTCAGGGTCTTAGAACTGCACTCCTAAGCATTATCTACTCGGAAATCGATCATACAGAACACAAAGAAGTTTGAGCAGTAAATAAAGTTAGCATCCAGATATTTCTTTAGCGACTTCCCATTCTGGTGACTAGCTCCGCAAGGGAGCATCCCTCTGTCAGCAGGCCTGTGTTTGCCTTCCCTTTCTATCTCGCCTAAAGGTTCTTATTGATTAAAGAGTCCTGAGCCAAAAGGACGCTCTGCTGTGCCATTTCCTGTCTCAGGAGGGCCAACTCAGATGAGCCACAGATTAAAACAGGAGCTGGAACTTCCTTATGCAGGTTTTGAAAGGCAGTTGCTGGGCTGGCGTGCAAGTAGAACCCATATTTGCTTGGTGGAACGATGCAAGAAGTCACAGCTCCTGCATTTTTCATTCTTTCAGAGAGGGCATTTTAGCAGCTGTGGCTTGTCATGCAGTCTGCTTTGCTGGTGTCACTTTTTGCTTTTTTCGGTGGCACTATTGCACTCACTTAACTGATGGCTGTGTCCTGAACAAAGCCCTCTGTGGAGCACATGGGTTCAAACAAATTCTGGGGCTGGCAGGTGTTCCCACTAGCTCCCAGCAGCTGCAACAATAACCAGTGGTGACAATAGCTGACCATTGGCCTAGTGTTACTGCCTTGGTGTCCCCTACCTGCTTGCATCAAGTTCTGATGCTGGTTGAGCGGAGCAGAATTCATCGCCGGGTGAGCAGCAGCAGTTCTGTGATGGAAATGGCTGGAGTCGTCTCATGGTTTGGGGTGATGGTGGAGGCAGTCACTGCCTCTGCTTCAATTTTCTACAGCAAAAGCAGCACCGTGTAAGTCCTACCAGAGGCAGCGAGGAGAGACCCCTTCCAACTTCCATAATTTTTTACTGTGATAAGAAGCAGAGTTTTACCTTAGGGCAAGGGTAAGAAGAACTTCTGAGTGGGCAATGTGCCAGACAAGCATATGGTGGTAGAAAAACGCAAGGGGCTCTGTGTACAAGTCAAAATGAAGATACCAAGGGCATGAATCGCAGACAAGAACATTTAAGCTGATTTATCTGCATTAAAGAAGCGGAGAGGTGCCTTTGGGGTATGAGACAGATTGCGCTTTGGGTTAGGTCATCATTACATGCTATCATTTTGTTTCCCATTTGCTTGGGCAAGAAGGAGGGAGGTCATAGCCGGCTTCATAAGTTAGTTTCCCAAGGGGGAAGCATTGTGGGAACTTGTGATGTTTTTGTAAAGAAAGCACAGCAAGAAAAATGGACTTCAGGCACATCATTACTGTTTTAATTACTGTTTTTATTGTTACTATATGTTTTATGGATTGTGATCTGCTTAGAAGGCCTTTGGGATGATTCAGTGGGTGGTAAGGCTAATAATAAATAAATAAAATCACGAGCAGGCAAGACTCACTGGGAAAACAATCATGCTAGGGAAAGTTGAAGGCAGAAGAAGATGGGGAAGACCAGCTATGGGGATGGCCAGTAGCATGAGGGCTTTTTCTGCAGCTGCTCCCCATATTTGGAATGCTCTCCCCAAGGAGATTCGCTGGCACCTCCTTTACTTTCTTTTTGGTGCCAGGAGAAGACCTTCCTTTAAAAAAAAAATTAACAACTAATTGCCCTAGACCTTTGTTTTGTATGTTTTGCTGTATTTTATTGTTGTTTTTAATGTGCAATGCATTACAGTTTTTATTTTGGTTTGTTGTGTTTTTATCTTATGTTATGAGCCACCCAGAGGAGCTGTGGCAGAATTGGGCAGCATACAAATGTTTCAAATGAATAAATTTAAAAAAAAACTATGAGATGGGCCCATTCCATCAAGGAAGCTTCAGCCTTTTGCTTACAAGAGCTGAGCAGGACTCTTCTGGACAGGATGTTGTGCAAGGCTTTCATCCATAGGATCACTGTAAGTCAGAGACAGCTCAATAGCACATAAAAACAGCAATTTTTTCCACCCTTACCCTGAGGAGTTCATGTTGCTATTTTAGTCTTACAACAACCCTGTGAGATGTTTAAGCTGGAAGAAAATGACTTGGCCAAGGCTTCCTGGCATATTTCATAGCTCAGTTATTTCCATATCCACTGTCATTGTTGCATGACACTGCCTTTTCACGGAGATACTCTAATCTGGTTGATGTGGGAGCAAGTAGACAGTGATAGATAATGATAGCCCAGGGTGCAGACACACAGCCCAATTTTATGGGTATCTATTCTCATGGAATCCAGTGAGGGTAACTTCCAAGTATGAAATTGAAACTTTAATCAATCCAAAGCAAGATCAAAGCAGTTGTTATCCTGGCTGAGGATTACTAGCATTGCTCTCCAAAGTAAGGAGAAGGAATGGATGGAGAAGACTTCTCTTAATCAATAAAGGCTCATCTATATGGCAGCATTCCAAATATTATACATTCAGTGTCATTGGAACCCCTTCCTGTTGGGAGTGGGTGCCAAATATACATATATACATGCTTGGTCATTGGAAAAATTCCCCTGCATTGACTGTGTTACCTGGGACAGTCTTACTCTGGTCTTTATCCATAGAGAAAACTGGTAGCATGGCAGAAATTGGGTGAGAACGTGGCGAGGGATAGGGAATACCAAGGATGTTTGAGTTCACCAAAATCCTCCAAACTTCAGTTCAAAACATGTTTTAATTCTCCCCCATTTCACTTTGGAGTCTATTTTCCCATTAGAATTGGGGAACAGCACCCTTTTAAGAGGAATGATGTGAATTTCTGTGTTGGAAAGTACATGCTCGCCTTCTCCCATTGACCAATATGAGCTGAGGAAGGCGTCTTTGCTTATTTTTAAAGGTGCATTTTAAAACATGTATTTTAATGCATTTTGAAGGTAACTGGAAACCAAGGAGCTTGCAAACATTCAGTAAAGAAGCTCCTACTTGCATCTAGGCTGTGGTGGGCAAGGCAAGGAATAGGGTCTGGATTCACAAATTTGCAACCTGAAATCAAACTCTGCAGCCTGTGGGTCAACTTCCATTTTGGAAAAGCTCTTGGGCCGCAGAGCCAAAGGCAAATGATGTGACCTAGATAGTAGACAGACAGACATAGTTTAGCCCTTATTGCCCATAATTAAGCCTCTGGCAAAGTATTTCAACACTTTAGAATTGGAGAGGGTCAATAGCACAAATATCAGGAAACTACCAAATGATCCATGATTGGGGAAAGGGATGGGGCCAGGGGAAGGGGTGGAGCTTCCAGTGAATCCCCAGATTTGGCACTGGGCCTGAGATTTTGGCACCCCTGCACTAGCAGAAAGCTCTGCTGCAGGTGTGAACATGGAAACCATTCCAAGCCCGCCATATGAATCCCCCCTCTTGCAAGATTTCTGCAAGCAAAAATTTAAATAAAGACAAATTGCACAAGCATCCTGTGACAGTGCTGAAAGACAGTTACACAAATATGCTCCAAATGTCCCGGTGCACTGCAAGGCCAAAACTCTGGCAAACCAAGTGTGGGACTGAAGAGGCTCGTTTTGCTTGTCTGGTTTGGGATTTATAGCCTGCGCTGAGAAGGCAAGCCAAATACAAGTGATGTGCTCAAAACAAATACTGCTGTTCAAGCACGTGTATCTGCTTTGCATAGCTTGTTGGCCTTCCAGATATTCAGAAGATTTGGAATTTTCTTGCAGAGGAATGCATGGAGAGCAAGGGGATCTAACCAGGCATTCCATTCCAAAGAAGGGATTCATCAGGCCGACTTCTAACTGATCTTGGAAGCATGGTTGAAATACACTGGCTTTTAAATGTCTATTTGCTAAATAACCCAAACAGGTTGAAAATCTTTAACTAGTAAATTGTAGAAATATTTAATGGACAACTTGATAAGAGGGAGGGAACGGAGGCTAATGAGATTCGACCTGAAATGTCATGGAGATTTACGTAAATATCTGTTATTGACCAATGAAACTGTTCTTCTGGTTCTCCCCATTTGGGAGAAGTTGAGAATATCTTTCCCTGTGACTCTCAAGTACCAAAATAAAATTTGATTTACTGCTGCACTAAAGTTATTGAAATTTTATACGAGTCATTAACAGTATTTCACATTGGAGATTTGTTATATTAGAGAGCAGTAAAGGTGAGACGCATCAAGCAGCTATTGCTCCATACTGAGATGTTATTGAATTTGTATGTAAAGAGGGCATTTGTTAAAGACAGATTCTCTGCACTATGCTATAATTTAAGAAATTGATTCTACGACATGTTTTTGCTTTTTTCATGATATGCTCTGGAGTGCCACAGGCAAACTGAAATTAATTAGGGCTCTTAGAATTCTGAGACTGTATGTCGTGATGCTCTTGAAAGCTGCACAAATTATATAATTATCTAAAAACTACCACAGTGACGAGATGTTGTACAACTGGATAGGTTTGCTGTTTCACTCTGCTGGCTTACCTAGAAGTCTGCAGGTTTCACCAAAAGCCTGGTGGACTTAGCTGTGATTTAGCTTACTCTGCTACTATGAGAGAAAGATTTTTGGCTCCCAGAAGGCTGTGCATTAGCAGCCCTAGTCACTGGAAGACCATCCACCTGTCCTCAGTTTTCCTCCATCTTTACTCAAGGGGTCTCCTATTTTGTTTCATAACTCTCACCTATAGAATATACTGTGGAGACACCAATATGGCTGGCTCTAAAAGCATTCTGGACAAATTTGTGGCTACTAGTCCTGATGGCTGATGCCATGTCCAATATCCAGCACAGAATGCTGGGGAACATGAGACTTGCACCACTGTGCAAGCAAGACACCAAAGCAGATGGGCTTGCTCTGATCCAGCACAACTCTTCTTATATTCTTACGCTATCTGTGGTGTACAGGGTGCTCAGGATCAATCCAGTCACCTGCCCAGGTTATTCCTGCATTCCACAGACTAACCAAGGTTTCAGAAGGCGTTGCACCCACATCAGCCAGACCTCCCCACCCGCCAAGACCTCTCAAAACCCTCTGGGTCCTTTTCAGGCAGATCGTCTTAATGGGTCCCCTCCCTTGCAGAAGGAAATAGCTTGCATTAGTTGGAGACTGAACAGAGCGACTTATCAAATCCAAAGCCAGGATTGGCCAGAGACATTTTGGTATTTGAAGCAAATAACAAGATGGTATCTCACCATTCACTGCAGCTCCTGGAAGGTCCATGATTCAATGCCTTTCGATGCACCGTCTCCTGACATGGAACTTGTTACAGCAGTACCAGATAATGCCATACCTTGCTTTGGAAAGATTATGCATTTTAGCTCCACATTGTCTAATGAGTAATTTAAAAAAAGAAGAGAAAAAGCCTTGGGCTATCTGGAACAACATCCTTGCTAATCTGCTTAAAATTTAATGATGATATATGTATTTGAGTAGTTATACTAAACTCATCCCTGCTGGTGGTTACAGAGATAAATTCCTTCCCAGTAGTGGGAACTTGAAGGGAATATTTTAAAAAACTCTTTTTTGTAAGATGATAATATCTACTTCACAGATGAGTCTGTGCAGCACAAAACCAATCCTTCTCATTTTCCAAGTGTTTGCTATTGGAGTAAAGCAAGAGAAAGGCAGTTGGTTACAAAACCTCCAAAATCGGCACCCACTAGAGAAGAATCCAATATCTACAAACCTTTAAATCTGCTCAGATTTCCAAGTTCACGCATTTCAAATCCAAACGTAACACTGAATTTAAAAATCCAAGTGGCTTGCTTGTTGGCATTCTGCTTTGATTACTGTTTTGAAGTTGGCAGGGAGCAAATATGAAATCTTAAAAGCTTAATTGTCAAGTTGGCACAATTTCATGTCATCTGTGAAATACTGTCTGGTAGTAAATACTAACACCTTTTTATTTCACTTATGATTTTTGAAATGTAAGTTCTGTACTAAGTCAACCATGAAGCATAAGCAAACTCCCACATTTCCTACTGGTGAAAAGTTCTGAGGGAAACCCTACAGGATCTAGGATGCAATCCTAAAACATGTAAGAATGGTTCCCATTGAATTCAGTGCGGTTTCTTTTTGAGCAGACATATATAAGATTGTATTGTAAGTTTCCTTTGTATTGTAAGACAGCAGTGGAGAATCATGGGAGCTTTGTAATATTTGCTGTACTTACAAATAGCAAGCAATAGCCTCTTGGAACCAAGCAGGTGTTAAATACAGATATCAACTATTCATAAATACTCAGCAAATTATCAGAGCGCCCAATGAATATTCAACAGCAGATTCCTCCAAGTCACATGTGCCTAAAGCTTGATGAGACTCGGTTGTGCCTAATTTTGCGCCCAAGTCTGGCCATTTGGATTTCCAAGATAATCTTTTAAAAATCGGATTGTTTCTAAGCAATTGTTTCCTCCTGCTGTCAGTGTATTGAAGCCAACATTTTCAGAGGAAAACAGGATAAGGGTGAAAAGCTGTTCTTACTATGCTTGCAGATGAGGTTTTTATTATGCGGTTGCCCTGCCACATTTCCCATGTTCTTAAATCATCTTCTATAACATTCCCATATTTTCTGACTCTGTTTCCTCCCAGGTGTTCAAGAATTATGTGTCAGTTCATTTTTGACTCAAACTTGTACCTCCAAAAATGAAAAGGAATGCATTCTTTTCAGGAAAAGCCAAGAAGTTCAAAATACGGGTATTTTAAAAATGTGATCTTTAATTAAAAATGCCTTTTCCACCCTTTAGTCTATGGGGGAAGTATGTATTTGGGTGTACTTTAAAAAAACGTATATGCATGTGTACTTTTCCTGTTTAAACAAACAAAAAAAGGATTGCAATAAAGAACAGAGCAAGCCAATCCAGGCTTCAAGGTGGTTCTTGGATGATATTTGGAATATCAGGCCTTGCTGATCTTCCCGGCCTGCTTTTCCTGTCCTCTTCTTTACCATTAAGGAAGGGAGAAATAAAATAACTCCACTGTGTCTTTTGCTAGGAACTAGGAGCTGTCTGTCTGGAAGCACCCGCCGAGCCAGTGCTTGCTTGTCTTCTGTGTTGGCTAATTCTGTTGATTTTTAATTTCCATTTTTCATTCAGCGTGGCCAAGATACACAGCTCATTTTTCTCTTCTTACTGGCAGCAGTGTGGCAACAAGATTAAATACTTCTTGAAGTAAATTAATATGCCAGCTGCCTCTTGATCCATTGATTTTTAAGTAAGCCTAGCTGGCTTGGTAAGACGTATTTTTAAGTCAAAAACATTCAGATTTAGTGAAGCATTGCTCCGTTCTGCTAGCATCAGAAGTACTGATTAGACAAAGAGTCCGCTTCAAGACCTGTCAGAACCACGTGCAGCTGTAAAACTGTGACTGATTTCCAGACAGAACAGTAATGAAGCCAAGAAAATGTGCCATTGAAATCAGAGAATTATACTGTAAACCCATTTAAATCACAATTTCTAGAAGGTCAAATTAACCTTGCTCATGACTAATATTCACAAGTCAATACTTCGAGTGGGTGCACAAGAAATATTATATATGAACAGCAAAACTACCATATAATGTTCTAATAAAAAGCCCCAGGATCTATACCTTCAGGGAGACAAAATTAGGTTTGGTGTCTTCTGCTGCCATTTTTCCATCCTGGGGGAAAACGTGGCTGTCTTGAAGTTGCCTGGAATCATTTTTCCACCTTATTCTAGTGGCCTAGAAGGAGGCCTACGAGAAAATTTCCCCAAGGTTCTTGAACAGTCCCAGTAGAAGGAGGCAGGGAAAGACTGTTGTCATGGTTACCGATAGTGGCCCCATGAAATCTGGCCTGTGCCTCCTTCCAAGTTCATTTTCGCTCTTCCTCTCTTAATCTGGCCTAATAAACGCTACTGAAATTTGTGGATGCAAAGAAGCCATGTATGTCCTCCTGCTCAGATCCTTGGGTCATCTTCAGAGGTCCTGCTCCTGATTTCCCCACCAAAGGAAGCTAATTTGGGTAGTGGCTACAAGTGGTGGCACCCTGCTTACAGAATAGCTCCCTGAAAGCAGGTTTCCCATAGATCTGATTGGGCATCTGCTAAGACCTCTCCTTTATTTCCACAGTCTGTTTGTCCACTGCCTCTGTCAAAGGCTGAGAAAGAGGAGCACGACGTCCGTCCTTGCCCTTGGGCCTTCCGCTTGTGAGGTAAGCAAATGTTAGCTGGTGACCACAATGAGAACACGGCAGACTGTCTGAGAGAGGGCGCATTGGGGGTGCCTTGTCCAAGAGCCCTCCAAAACTCGGTCTTGGCACGGCTTGGATGGCACTCACTGTTGTTTTTATTGCATTTGTACCCTGCCTTTCTTCCTCTTGCGAAGAACCAAGGAAGCTTACAGGTTTCTCCCCCTCTCCATGTTATCCTTACAACAACAACCCTGTTGGGTAGGTGAGGCTCAGAGTGGGCAACAGGCTCAGGTCTCCTACTGCGCTTCATGGCTGAGTGGGGACTAGAACCCAGATCTGCCAGGTCCCCAGGCCAGCCCTCTTAATTACTACACCACACTGCTCTCTTTTTGGTTCCAGGCAAAGACATTTCCCTTTTGCCAGGCATTTTATGTCTGTCATATTGTATTTGTTTTTGGTCTGTTTTCTTTTGCGAGCCACCCTGACAACTTTTGGTTAGGGCGGCACACAAGATAAATAAATTAGGAAGCTGCTTGGACATCACTGAGCTCCTGGGTCGACCAGGAGAAGACTGCCCTGATTTGGCTGGGCTCCTGACCACAAGCTCATTAAACAAATTAACCAAATTTTAATGCACTCACATACACATGGGGCACAGCATGTTTTGTGGGGCATTAGCAAAAGCGAACAAACAAGCCCCAAAACACAGCGATAAATATGTCAAATTTAGCTTGGTCTCAAATGAAATTCAATCTTTTTACCACTCTGCAGAGGGCACAAGAACAGTAAGCAAAGCTGGTGTGTTGAAGTGGTTGGACGATACGCAAAAGATCTGGGTTCCTCCAGTCCCCACTCAGCTATAAAGCCCACTGGGTGAGCTTGGGCCACCACGGACTTCCAGTATAATCCACTTCACAGGGCTGTTGTGCAGCTGAAATGGAGAGGGGTCATTTAAGCTGTTTCGAACATGTTGCAGGAGAAAAAGATGGGATGTAGATGCAGTAACATCAGCAAAGGTCACATTCAGCTGGAAGAAACGCAGCCCTAAATTTGAGCTATTTACCACTCTGTAGTGCTTGAGCTGCATTTCCGGGAGTGGCAGAATAAGTGAATCCATGTGACCAAGCAAGGGGATCTGGTGGGGATTCCCAAGACCAGCTATGTCAAGCAGCCAAGGATGACTGGCCAGGGACCCCAGAATGGAAGGGGCTTGGAACCCACCCTGGAAGGGAAGCAAGCCAAGCCAATGGGGGAGCCTGAAAACCTGCCAGGAGGTTGTCGGGAAAGCTATTGCGGGCCCTGGAAAGTGCTAGCTCAGGATGGGCACAACCTACTCAAGGCTTCAGAACTGTGTTGCTCAAAAGTTGGCGTGTTCCCTGTCAAGAGGAAAGCCACTTGGTGCCTGAAATGCGATGCATAGCTACAGTCTCATTAATGTGCCCAAGTCAATCACGGGGCACTTAATCAAGGGCTGTTTTGATTGAATGCTTGTGCTAATTTTAGGCCTCTGTAGGTGATTTAATATAGCTTTCCTTCTAGTAAATCGCTCATTCAGTTGTACCACCATGTTCCAAGCCTTAATTTCCTCCGTTCCAGCCTGTTTTTTCAAGCTTATGCACCACACTCTGCCAAACATTGAGGGGACTTGGAGAGCGTGAGTTAAAGCCAGGCTGTCTGCTAACAGCAAGGTCCCGAATCATTTCTGTTTAGACCTCACCCTGGGGCTAAGGGAGCCTGCTAATTATTCTGACGTTTTCTTGGTATGCAATCGTGATGATGGTTTTGTTTACTGGAAGGCAGAGTGTAGAGCCTGGGCTTCAACCCTCCCTTCTTGGTTTTTTCATTTTTAAACTGGACTTGGAATGGACATGCTATCCAGCATAGCATGTGTGGGCAACTCCTGCCTTTCAGCCCTTGGTGAGATCTATGCCAGCGATTCGGCAGTTAGACCAGAATCTGGTTCTCTTGTGCTCACCAGACTCCTCTCCCACAGTCGGCCCTGGCCAGGAAGTAAATCGAGTTGCACTCAAGCACCTGGGTGGCTTCTTTGCTCAAAGTATGCAACTCTTAGAGCAAAGTAGGCCAAATCCACCAGTCACGCGAACAGAAGCAGAAGCCCTGTGGAACGTGCTTTCTGCTAGATGCCCAGGCTGCAGCTACTCCTCCTACCCGGGATGCTCTCCACAAAGAGATTCGCCCAGTGCCTTCCTTTCAGCGCCAGGCAAAAACCTTCCTTTTTTAAAAAAATATTATAATGGTAAATGCCACTTGACCTTCGTTTTGCATTTTTGACCATATTTTATTGATTTTGTATTTTTATATGTTGTAGTTGGTTTTTATTGTGTTTTTTCTTGTGATTGTGAGCTGCCCAGAGGTGCTGTGGCACTATTGGACAGCATACAGATGTTTTAAATAAACAAATAAGGTAGACCTAGGGAAGAGAGAGAGTAGGCCAGAGTCCAGCTATCTGATAGATTCCCACTTGCACACACATTCCTCATCTACACCAGAGTGCAATCTTGTTATTGGTGCAAACTATATGCTACTTGGCCAGTTCAGGAAGCCTGAACACCAGCTGCTACCTGGCCAAGAAGAATGCTGAATTCAAGAAGGAAGCAAAGGGCGGGGGGGGGGGGGGCGCTGAGGACTCCTTTTTGGGATTGGGTGTTTGAACTTGATGGGTGCACACGAGGGAGGTGAGTGCTATAGGTCGCTTCACTCTGGCCCAGAGGGTCCAGGGATTTTGTCCTTTCCAGTCAGTGAGCAAGCAGAGGTGGCAAATTTATAGGAAATGTTTCATTATGCTGTACTCCCCCAAGAGCTGTGGAGGGGCTGTATTTAGGAGTGATGCGCCGAATCATCTTGCATGACTCATAAATGAGGGAAGTGGCCTTCTCCTTGAATAATACAGCTAATGATACAATGGGATTAGCCATTAAAGAGCACCCACTTTTGCACTGTAGAAGGGCAGTTCTCCTTCAGTGTGGCAGGCTTTTCTATTGCATCACTAAGCAACCCCCTAAAAATAGATTCGTGGGCAAGAGGATCCAAGCATAATGGCACTTTTATTAAAGGTAGCAAGAGTACAGAAATGATTTATTAATAATGATGATGTGTTGACAGAATGAAAGGAAACAACTTTCTATAAGGATGGCATTTAAACTTCTTTTGCGTTATATTGCAGGGATCAGAAACAGGAGTGAGGTCATTCTTTAAAGTTTTAGTGGCAGCATAAAACAAACCTCCCGGATTTGAATGTTCCCATCCATCAGTAGCTTTATTATCAAATCATTTAACCTCACTTAATAGCAGCATTGTGCAATTTCTCATGCACAAATCACACTGCAGAAAGAATGAGGCCCTTGCCTTGTTTAAAATACATCTCATGTGGATTTTAATGCTTCGCGTTGTAAATACCAACATTACTTTGGTGGGCTGTAACGGAGCATCTGGGGTTCGCAGGGAAGTCTTCCCGGGGACTGTTCATCAAAGACAAAGAGATGGGCATTCATCAAAATTAAACTGAACCATCTTTCCAAAACATACTTCCAGTCAGCACTTGGAACAGCACAGGATGGGACTGGAAGGAAAAAGAGGTCCAGTTGAGGAATTGCTATGCTCAGATCACTAACAAGGAATCCAGCTGTTATTGCTTTCAGCCAGTTGCAATCTCCTGGTTTCTGAATGATTTTCATCTCTTTCTCAGCAATGATGTGCACTTCAACAAAAAAATGCAGCATTAGACTGTGGGCTGTGAGATGTTGTTGGGATTTTTCAGATCTACTGCCCCTTTGGAATGAGAAACGTCTTTTCTTGTGCAATGTGATAGTGCTATCTCACAAATGAAGAAGCAAAATAATGTCTTGAGTAGGACAGCTGCCTTTCCACTGGCTACTGAATTAAAGGACTCTCCCACGATTACCCCCACTTGGAATTCATGTGATGTGTACTAATACTGCTCAACTCTCTTGCCAGCTTGTTCTCTACAACACAGGACTTCTCAGCAAAGCACAGCAACTGTGCTGGAGTTGTTGACAAAGAATATAACTCTCTAATACCTGGTGTGGGGATATCCAACCCCCTCTTTCTGTTGCCATACACCAGACTGGCATGTTGATGAAAGCTGATCACTCCCCAGTGGTTTTGACAGCTGTATGAAGAAAAGGTGATTAAATATGCAGTCACCACTCACAAAGGAATTATAGAGCAGGCAAGGGAAAAAATTGGAGCATTCCAAAAGAAGATAACAATTTCCATCCCTCTCGCAGACACATTGCTACAATATACCAAACAAAATACAAGCATGTATAAGGAGTTGAAAAACAGTGTTTCCCAAAGAAGTATTGCAGGCCAGAATAGAGGTAATTTCTGCTAAATAAAATTGGAAGCCCATTCTGCTGCTAAATACAAGATGGCAGGCATTTAGAGTCTGTAAAAGGAAGAACCGCTGTTGTGAACAGCCGCCTTTGATAGTACTTGTGTTTTAATCAGTCCCAGTGCAAAGGCATACACACATATACCAATTGGATGGAGGCATAACTGGTGACCTTCATCCTAAGGTCATAAGAAGTGCCATGCTGGGTCAGACCAAGCGACTATCTTGTCCAGCATTCTGTGCATACCGCGTCCAACCAGCTGCCTGTGAGAACGTCGGTGCATTGGCATGCTGCTGTTGACTTTCCCCAACAACTGGTGTACATAACCACACTGCCTCTGATTGTGGAGGAAACCTGTTGCCTTCAGAATGAGTGGCCACTGATAGCCTTCCTCCATGAGTTTGTCTCATCCCTTTTTTTAATCCAACGTGGTGTCATATGTCTTCTTGGAGTGAATTCCATTGTTCAGCTATACACTGTGTGAAGAGTACTTCCTCGTATCTGACTTGAATCTTCCATCAGCTGCACAGGATGACCTTCATGCAGATATGCAATGGGCATTGTCTTTCAAAAGCACTGTTTCTTCTATGCTTTTTGTGTCACAAGAGCAGTTGTCTTGCTACAGCTTGGGAATTACTGGACCAGGAGGAGGAGGAGGCAGCGGCGGCTTCAATTGAATCATGAGGACCAATCTTACACAGGATTGGAATATTATGCATTCTTCCATTTAACACAACAGGAATCTCATGCACTGCCTACAACCTTTCTTCATCCTGAAGTTCTGATATGCAGACTGCTCAGCCCTTGGTCCACCAAGCCCTTCACCTTCCTTTTCCTCATGTGCAAGAGGCAGGTCTTGCTGGAGATCCTTACCTTCCACCTTCACCTCCCAATTAAATTTGATCAAACTGGCATGCAAAGATATTATTTGATTCTTATGCATAGGATTGCCTTGCGGGAGCAAATCAAACATTTACCAATGTTACACCTGTTTCTAACAACAGCTGATCAGATGTCTCTGTGTACTTGCTGTGGTCATTCGCTGATGGTTTATAGCATCTACTAAGCACAAATGCACCGCCTCTGGACAGGCTAGTTTTTATTGGGTTAGCCTTCTGGCCAAAAACCATTGATAGGTTTATCTTTTGTAAATTTGCCTGATGCTTTCTTTTAGAAGTGTCTAAACAAAATGGTCATCTGATTAATGCACCAGGTTCTGTTTTAGTTTAGAGGACATTACCTCGTAACTATTACGCTTCATAGAATATCATACCTAATACTGATCTAGTTGGCCATTGTTGGAAACAGGGCAGGTTTTTAGTCCACCCTGGCAGGGATCTTCTGGTATTTCTGTGACTTTGGAACTGAAAACAAATGGAGGTGGCAATAAACTGGGCTCAGATCATCCAGAAAGCCAAATAGTTTTGAATAGTTGTTGATGATGCTACGTGCTATCAAGTCATCTCTGACTCATGGTGACCCAATGAATGAAAGTTCTTCGAAACGTACGATCCATGACACTTCCTCAGCTCCTGTAATTCTAGGCTGTGGCTTGTTATGGAATCAGTCCATCTCAGACTTGGTCTTCCTTTTCTTCTTCTGCCTGCAAATTTCCGTAGCTTGATCATTTCCCCCAGGGAGTTTTGTCTTCTCATGATGTGCCCAAAGTAGGACAGCCTCAGCTTTGCCATTTTTGCTTCCAGGGAAAGTTCTGGCTAGATTTGATCTAGGATCCATTTGAATAGTTTTGGCTTGTTGAAAAATCAGAGCCAGATTTTGAGAATTAAGGCTAAATAAAGTGCACTACAGCAAAAGGAAATTGAATAAATTTTCACATCCACACAGTACAAAATGAGAAGGAAGAGAAATGTGGATTGAAAATGCACTATAATAAGAGACAAAATTACTCCAGAGTGATAGGATGCTGAAAATAGAAGGGAAACTGATGCATAATAAAAAAGATGTTGATGAGGGAGGGGAAAACAGGTTTTGACAAGCACGTTGCAAACTTTTCTCCAAAGAGAAAAAAATTAAGTACTCCTCAACAATACAAATGATAGAGGACGGATATTTTGCTGTAGAAAATTCACACAGAGAAAGACTGAATTGCACAGATAAAGGGCAATCATGTGAAAACAGAAAGGTGGTGAGAGGGAGAAATGTAAAGTACAGGCACTTGAGATGAACACAGAGCTAAGCTAAAGGCAATGCAGGGAGAGGGGAGTCTTGCAAAACAATGCAATTTTGGGCAGATGTGGAAAACAATCTAGATAAAACAATGCACACAATGAAACACTGCTTTCAAGAAAAAAAGCCTTTTTTGCTGACAGTAAGGAGAGAAGTCAAGCCAAAGAAAATGAATCGCAAAAGAGACAGGAAAATATGGTAACAAGGGAAGATAAAATTCCTGATGAGGCAGAGGTGGGGATGGGACTGAAACAAACAGGAAATTATAGTTGGGATGTTTCCAACCAATCTGCATAGGAAAAGCAATGCGAACAGCTGAATGCCAGTAGCAAAGATAAAAATAAAAAAGTTTGTGTGTATGTGAGAAAGAGCGACTAATTTAAAGAAGCCACATTGCCTAGTCCGGCTTTTAGTCGGGTCCTGCTTCCAGGGGTTTCGACTTCTCCGCCAAACAACGCCTTCCAGCACCTGCCATGGATTTCTGGGACATCCTTCCAAGCTTTGTGCTCTGCTTGCCCAGGCTGCATGCTAAGCCTGCTGGGCAGCAACCATCCTTCCAGATGAGTTAGCAATTGACCCTCCAGCACAGCCGACAGTCTTGTGCACCTGGACACAGAGGGACAAGATCAGTCCTAAACAGGCGGGCGGTCTTTCAGGGCAGGCTGTCAGCTGCGACTGCTCTCACTGCAGCATTTCTGGGCCTGATAAGCTTCTCAGAGGGACCCATGCTCGGGTTTCCCAGGACCCCAGCATGAAGTGATATGCCTCTGAGGAGGAATGCAAGATCCCAGAGATGGATGGCATCGAGCCATTTGTGGCAGGAGACCAAAGGGAGTCAGGGCCCTTGGAGGAGATGGCCACAGATCCATCCCTGTCAGGAGGATGGGACTCAGAGGCCTTGCAGGCCTTGATCCCCGCAATGCCATTGGCTCCACTGTAGGGCTCCTGAGGGAAGGAGTGCTCACTTCGGAAAAGAGCTGCTCAAGAGAAAGCAATGCCCGGTCTGGAGAGCGCTCTGATGAACTGTAGCTGAGCTTTGGATGAAGTCCATCTCGCTCCCATGTTCAGTATATGTTTAGCCAGTGCTGAAAACAACTCCAGTCTTTCGTTCCGGTACCTACTACTTCGTTTCCCAGGCTTTGCTGTGCTGTTTGATGCATTGTGCTCCTGACTCTTGGACTCTTACCTGATCCTGTTTCTGGACTGCACCTGCTTGACCATGTGCCTGACCTCTGCTTGTACTTTGGCCATGCTGCTTGTCCGCTCCCATACCTGACAAAAGCCTTGGTCATTTGCCTGTTAGCTTCCGGATTGTCCTATGATTCAGAGTCAGCTGCAGTCAAAGGTAATATGAAGATGAAGTGAATCGATTTCCTTTACTCTACTTGGTAGGGTGCCTGGATGCAAAGCTGAAAAAGGGCTCCAGAACCTGCAGTCCTCCTGCTGACAGGGACAGACAGAGAAGAGCAAATACAATGAATAATGATATGTGGCGAGACTGAGGGAGCTGGGTCTTTTCAGCCTTGAGAGGAAGGGACTCAGAGGGGACCTGTTAGCGACACGCAGGTATGTGAGGGGGTGCCATGCAGACATGACCCTTTTTGCCCTGCAGTGGAGGGCAGGATGTGTTCCCATGGAGCAAAGCTCAGGGAACCAAGATTTAGGGTGGATGCCAGAAAGTACTTCCTGACAGTTAGGACCCCTAGGGTATGGGATGGGCTTCCACGGGAGGTGGTTGAGGCCCCATCAGTGCGGGTGTTTAAGGATAGGCTGGACATGCACATGGTAGGCATGTCATGAGCGGAGCTGACTGGAGCCGGGGGTCAGACTAGATGGCCCGGGAGACCCCTTCTGACTCGCTCTGTTTCTTTGTCTCTAAGCCCTGTTCTGTACGCTGGTTACAGTTGAAATTTGAGCCTGCTTCAAGGTGCTTACATTAACTCATAAAGCCCTAAAGCCCTTAGGCCCTGGATATCTAAGGGAGCATCTCTTCCCGTATACAGGTATCCCTTGCTTAACTCAGTTTTGATTAATGCGGGGTTTGATTAATATGGTAAAATTAATTGCAAGAATCCCTTAATATACGCGACAGAGTTTTAATTAACATGCCTTTTTAAATTAGTCACGAACAGTTGTGGGCATGATGATGTCATTCCTCCCACCCAACGCTGATCCCTGGGCTCCTGTCGGCGGTGTTTGTATTACAAACTCCAATTATTCGTCGTATGTTTTAGAGCCCATCGACCATGTCGAAGACTCAGAGCACTGGGCCATCAAGAGGAGAAAGGAAAAGGAAAATAATATCCTTAGATACAAAACTTGATATAATTAAAGGATTTAAACGTGGTGAAAGCAAAAGTAAGCTTGCAAGCAAATTTGGCTTTAACGAGTCAACAATACGGGCAATTTTAACCAAAGCTGATGAGTATTGCGAGCAAAGTAAAATCACGTCTATCTGCAAGTGTGCAATGCACATGTAATCGAACTGTGTTAATGACTGAAATGGAAGATTTGATTAATACGGTTTTGATATACGCCGCAATATTGTGGATCAATGAACAGCGTTCATTGCTATATGCCTACCGAGACCGTAAGGTAATCTGTGGAGGTCCTTCTCTGGGAGCCACCTTTAAAAGGAGTAATGAAAGTGGCTACAAGGGGAAGGGTCTTCTTGGTGCCCTGATTATGGAATCAGCTCCTGGCAGTAACTACTTATTTTGGCACCAGGTTAAAACTTCTTTTAAAATTTTCCAGCATTTTAATTGTTATTGCAATTGTTAAAGTAATTGCTAACTCATGGTTTTTGTATTGGTTTTTACCTTATTAATCACTGGCATGGTGTGATTTGGTTTTATTATATATTTTATTACTATTTATTGTTTTTGTGGGTAGCCTTTTAACCTCTCTGTGAAATTTTTGATAGATTGCGACATTTTGCAGTATATTTATGTTTTATGTTTTTAGATTACTCAATTTGCAGACCATTCTGAGAAGCAATGTGGTTAATCAAATGGGTTATAAAAACAAATACAATGAATAGATAAATATAAGTGAGGATTTTAGTGGACACTGCAGCCCTTTAGCAGCCCATCCCATGCAACTATTCCTGTTGCATTTTTTCTCACCCTTTTTCCCAAGGACATACAAGTCTCTCCCCTTAAATTTTATCTTCACAATAACCCTGTGAGGTAGGTTATGCTAATAAAGTACCCCAGGATTTGCATCTGAGTGGGGATTTGCACTCAGATCTCCCTATTCCTAGTCTGATACTCAATCCAGTACATCACATCACCTTTTCTGCTTTATAGGACTAGATACCGGTCTTCCTTTCCATCTGGTCACCTTACTAAGATTCATAGATACACTACTCAGTTCAGTGACACACTAATTTTTATATATCTCCAAAGCATGGCTTTTGGAATGGATCAAAAATGACTTTGTATGGCAGGACGAGGACCACTCGTCTTTCTTGTGTTGTGGACCAGAAAATTCAGGCATTGGAGTTGCTTGCTCCAGCCTGGCTTGGCGCCCTTGCCCACTGCAGTCAATGAACAGACACTCCTGCAAGTGAATTATACCCCCATTGAGTATTTTGGCATGACCACAACAGCTGGTGGCGGCCGGGGACAGTTCCCGAGCTGACCTGAGCAGACACCATCCATGGTGATGCTAGCATCTGACAGACCTCCATCCCGTGGGTGCGGATCCTTGCCTTTCTCTGCATCACAAGTGACAAAGCAATGCAATACCACGAATTTCAGCGACTTTTATTAGTGTTTCCTTGAATCGGATCTCATGCAGTGCCCAGGAAAGAGAACTGTTCATAAAGGACCATTTTTCCTGTGCATGGCTTTTACTGCTTTTTTCTAGAGCTTTTATCTTCATAATGCAATCTGCCCCAGGCAAAAATAAATATCTTTGTGGAGAACAAAAGGTGAGAAGCACACAATCTAAAAGCTTTATTGTTACACTGTTGACAATTATGTTGCATGGTATCAATATTTTAAGCAGTGACTTCTTGCTCCCGAGAGCATTGTTCCCTGCTTCCTCCGTCTCTTTGAAAAAAGATTATCTCGTCTCTGCTGTGCACTTCTCAAAATCCGATCGAGGGGCTTAAATAACTTGGTGCCTATGCCTGGATTTTGCCTGGAAGAGCTGCCAAAACTGCCGCTTTTTTATGGGGCCTCCAGCTCCACCAAGCCCGTGCTTCTTTTGTCCCCGGAGCAGGGAAATCTGATGCAAAATGATACGGAACAATGAAATGGACGGATGTTCAGGGTCGGATGCCTTGCTGTGGCAGGAGCGCTGCAGGGCCATGAGGCAGACTCAAGTCCTGCTAATGCGCAGCCGTGAGTCCAAAGTGTTGTGGGCATGTCCCCATTGATCACTCGATCCTTCCTTTGCAGCGGTATTAGAAAGCTAACATGATGCTCTGAACAAGTTTGCAAAAAGGCAAGGTATGTACCTCCCAGAGTAAACTCCCTGGCCTTGCCTAATCCTCCTGTGGACAGGAGGGCCCTTCGAGCAGAGAACTTGCTCTGTGAAGGAGGACACACGGCCACCCTGTTCTGGATCTGGTCACCAGCTGGGAACGTTATGTGTATGCTCCTTCCTTGAAGGATGTTTTTCTGCGAAGGGTCACTTGCTCTAAAGACGTTCTGTCCTGTGCAGGACAGCTTTTCTAACTATGTAAAATGAAGGACAGGTTTTCTTCCTATATAAACTGACATTTCATTAAACCATTTTAAAAAGTGTGTGTGCGCATGTGCAAACACACATGCATGCATGTAGAAATCTGTGCTCTCCCTCCTTCCTACTTTGCTTTGTGCAAAACAGACAGGAGTGGAATTGAAAAGACAGCCTTGCTCTTTCCTTTCCTGGCAGCAGATTCTGCTCGAGTCTATAGGAGCAGGCTTGCCTTGCCCATTCAGTGGGCTTAACCGCAGAACCCTTTCTTCTTCCTTTATCACTGCTAAGGAGTGATATATTTTAAGACGAGCCTGGCTTGGATCTCAGATTCCAAATGTCAAAAGTTACCTAATTCTTCTCAAAAGGGGGGGGGTGTTTTTCTTGCAGGGGGCGGGGAGTCCCCATGGCACAGCAGACCTACCAGGCAATGCCTGATGCTTCAAGTAAATCCTCAAGCTGTGCAGAAGCTGATGTGGCTCTTGGATCTGAAGTCCCAAAGCTGTTGGGAAGAACACCCCCCCATCCCCACTGCCCAAGCTATGAATCAAGCTTACAGTGGATGGGCAAAGAGTCAAGTTGTCTGTCCACCCCACCACCTGCTCAAAGCAACGGGCAGCTCCGCTATCTAGGCTGAGAATCAGGCTGGGAATCTGTGGGAGACCGGATATTCCGCCACATGGCCGGCCCCCTCAATCCCAGCCTGCCAAAAGCACAACATCTAGGCCAGAATATACAGCTTTTGCCTGTATTCATCCTGTGAAGAAGCTGCACTTCCAGCTCGTGCATGTGCAGTAAGCATATAATGCACCCAGTTCTGGGAAAGGAAACAATAATCTGGCAGTCGAAGAGAAGCACTCAAGATGTCCAGAGTCCTGATATGCTGATGAGAGGGAAAGAGAAGCCTTGGCCAAGAGAGAGCTCTTACTCCGGTGCCCCTCCTGCTCCCACCCTGCTGTGGAACATCCTTTTTGACAGAATGTCAGATGCAGTTAGCTAAGCAATGCAACTGCATGCAAAAGAGGTGTACTGGTTAGCGTATTGGACTGGGACCTGGGACATCTGGGTTCTAGTTGCCGCTCAGCCACAAGGCTCCCTGGGTGTCTTCGAGCCAGTTGTGGATTCTTACCTACCTTACAGGGCTGTTGTAAGGATTACAAGGAGATGAGGAAGACAATTATCACCTTGGATTCCTTGCAGGAGGAAAAAAAGGTGGGATATAAATATAATAATCTAAAAATAAAGAGTAGTCGTAGGAAAGGCACAAAGAAGGTGAGAAGGACATTAAAATATCAATTATCATTTTTATAGAAGCATTCCCAAGGGATCAAAGAGCGATACACTATTTCAGTAATAATTACAACAAGCCTGTAAGATAGGCCAGTACTGCAGAGAGAGAAAAAGACAGTTTTCCATTTAATTTAATACATTAAATTAAAAAGAGTAATAGCTAATATGTAATATAGCTAGCAAGTCCTTTCTGGAGAGGAGAAGTGACAGGTTTGAGGGTACTTTATAAAAACAGAGAGTGGAGCGGACTGGATCTTACTGTGCAGGAAGCCACTGTGATTGAGTAAAAGCGGAATAGTGTGTCAAATTACATCATCATCATCATCATCATCATCATCATCATCATCATCATCATAACATTTCTATGCCACCCCTTGCCGAAGCCTCAGGGCGGCTTACAACACAATAAGATACATTGAAATACAATAGAACATAATAAATTACCAATAAAAAAAATGGTGAAACACTGCAGAAATACTAATCTACATTTTTTTAAATGGGAAGTTTCCTATTTAAAATGTAGATATTGAAATCTGTTGTTTTAAGTGGAAGCTTTGAGTGATGTACATGTGGGCATTTGATACACCTTGTGTATGTGTAAGAGACATGGAGAATTGCAACCTCAGAAAGGTTCTTGAAAATAAAATCTCAAACCTGCTCTTAAAATGCTAAAGTAGTGCAATGCTGCAAACACTTGGTGAGAAACAATTATCTGCAGCTTCAGCTCCTCTAATTAGAGCTGCAGTGAAATCGGGGGCTAATCTGGCAGGGAAATTCCCCCCTTGAAAATCAGCATTACAGACTCAGCATTAGCTACAGAAATTTACTGTGCTAACTGCTGAGTGTTTCAGGCTTTGAACAAGCAGTCCAGAAACAACAGAATGTGAACACACTCAAATAGGATATGCTATTTTTTCCACTGCTTTATTAATGTTAAGGCACTGCTCTGATCCCTTCAGGTCTGGTGCAGCTGAGCTGCCTCACTTCAGCTTTAAGGATACTCCGAATGAAATGAAACCACTTGTGTCAAAAATGTCGTACAATTTATTGAATGTGATTTTAACAATGAATGTGCAATACAAGCAAGCAGAATAAAGCCCACACTTATCCATGGCAGGATTGGCTCCCTGAATAGGCTAGGCGATGCCCTGTGGGTTTCCAAAGTTGCTGGACGTGTGATGCATCAATTCTTCTCCGAGGTCTAGAACAAAAGACATTATCTCTTGCCATAGATTTTACAAAGTTTCTCTCTTCCACTGTTTGAGAAGCAGTCAATACCGAAGCCTGACCCTGCTTCCTGAGAGGCGGGGGAGGGATAACTTTGCCTTGCTAAAGTGTAGCATTTCAGTTCTCACAGCAAAAGCGCTCTTATCTAATGTATATATACTTGAGAGGGCAAATTCAAGGAAATGACCTCTGGTACTCTTCCTAACAAGCCAAAGGCGATAAGGTCTTGGCATGGCTCCAAGAAGCTATCCTAGCTTTTGGACTTTGGGAAACTTCACTGTGTCACCTGTTAAACTTTGATCACCTCCTGGGTATTCTTTGAAGACAGCCCAGCCAGAAAGAAATTGCTACTCTCACTTTCCGTTTTGGCTTCATTCTTGTTTTTATGCCAAAGCAAAAGTAGTTTTATGGATAAAGCTCAATGCCTCCATTTTATGGTACTTCTGTGAGTAAAACTCTATTGCAGGAATAAACTATGGGGATTGGCTGAATCCAAAACTGAGTTAGACTGACCAGAACTGATCTGAAAGATGTCTGAGGAGCAGGTACTCAGAACCCAGAAGGATCTAGACAAACTATGGAAGTAGGTAGGGATAACAGGATGGTGTTCAATGTGGAGAAGGTCTTGCAAGGTCTTCATTTGGGGCATAGGAATGGGTGTCATAAGTACAGGTTAGGGGACAAGTAGCTGGAGAGCAGCACTTGTGAAAGGGATCTCAGGGTACTGGTTGACTGCAGGCTAAACATGAGTCAGCAATGTGACGTGGCCACCAAGAGGGTGACCACCACCCTTGGTTGCATAGCCAGAAGCGTGGCTTCTAGATTGAGAGAGGTATTACCGCCACTCTATACAACTCTGGTGCACCCGCAACTGGAGTATTGTGTTCCATCCTGGGCTCCACATTACAGGAACGATATAACCAGGTTGGAATCAGTGCAGTGTAGGGCCACAAGGATGGTGGCTGGATTGCAGGGAAAACTGTATGAGGTGAGACTGAGGGAACTGGGTCTTTTCAGCCTGGAGAAGAGGAGAGTCCAAAGGGATCTCTTTGCAACATATAGGTACATGAGGGGACGCCACATGAAGGTGGGTAGAGACCTGCTTTCCCCTGCAGAGGAGGGCAGGATGCCCTCCAACGGAGCAAAGCTCGGGGAACCAAAGTTGGATTTGGATGCCAGGAAGTACTTCCTGACAGTGAGGACCCTGAGGGTATAGAATGGGCTTCCATGGGAAGTGGTTGAAGCCCCGTTGGTGCGGGTGTTCAAGGATAGGCTGGACATGCACATGGTAGGCATGTCCTGAGCAGAGCCAACTGGAGCTGGGGGTCAGACTAGATGGCCCAAGAGACCCCTTCTGACTCATTCTGTGGTTCTGTTTCCAAATCAAATTTAGGCTCCTGTGAATGTGAACACCAAGGCTCTCCACCCCTGAGGGTGCAGGATTTGGAGGCACAGAGAGGGGTTGGGTCCACATGTCATGGCAAACAATCTGATGTGGTATCCATAGCATATGGATTTGCCTAAGATTTTCAGTCAGATGTCCGTTTGGTTCCTAAGGCAACACCATTTTCCTATTCCCTGCTGTTGTCTTCCTGCTCTCACCATGCATCCTGACAGCCCTTGTGAGAAAATCTTCCTTATGCTATTGCTCCCTATGAACCTCAGTGCCTCATCCTGTTGATCCCCTGAGGTGTTGAGGTAGGTTCCCCATCTTTCCTCTTCCAAGTGTATCTGTATCTCTGTGATGATTCCTAGACAGTCCAGTGCCCGATGATTTTTTATTAAATCATAGTAAACACTTGCCACAATCTCCCCTTTCTCCTTCTGTGCATTTTCCCACTTTCTCCCTGATGCCACACTTTCCACAGGTGTCTTTCTATGGTGTCTGCATAGAAACAATGGTGAAATGGAGATCCCAGGTCCAGGCAACCAAAGAAACCACAGTGAAGCATGGAAACCTTTAGAACACACAATTCATTCTCTCCACATTTTCAAGAAATTAGAGGAACTCTGCAGAACTGCCACAGCTGGGTTCAGGCAACACAACAGAACAAGGAAAAGAAAACACCATGGCTTCTCATGACATGTGAACCCAGCTGGTTTGTTTCCAAAACTTTATAATGTTCTCCCTAAAGTCTACATAAGGAAAACATCAGGCTGGAGTGAGGATTCAAAGCTTCTAATCAAAGTGAGTGGCTTTACCAAGGCTCTCCAGTTGCAGTGCTATTCAGAATGGATGTTAAAGGAATATATTGTGAGACTGACCCAATGTTCAGAGCACTTTTGCTCTAGTTCTCTCTCTCAAGAGCAAGAATATTTAAAGAGGTTTGGTGGTATCTCCCAGGGTGTAGCACTGCTTGGAAAACATTGAACGTTCACATCCTTCTCCAGTGGAAGAACCAATGGAAGTGAATCCTGCATCTCCTGCTCTCAATTTCAGCAAGATGCCAGTTTCGAGTCATCTAGGTGAGGCACTCCAGAAGGGACAGGAAGCTGGCCAGAACCCCATCAGGATAGTTCATTCCCTGGTGGCTCTCAGGGGAGCCTGACTTCTTCTTCAAGGGGAGAATTATTCTGTGACCCACAAAATGCCATTGGCTCACCCTTTTCATCTTTGAGTCAGGAACTGACCTGAATCTGGTGCTTGGTACATACGCCTAGTAGGAAACTTGAATTAGGTTCAATGAATAAAGCTAACCGGAATGTGTTATAGGGTGTGAGTTATGGTTTTTTGTAGATCCTCATTCTTAAAGACACCAGGAGACTTCACAAATGCTGGACAAGCCTACTTGAAAGGGATGCCAGCCAATTTTGGGGAACCCATGTTCAACATGTCCTTGAGTTCACTGGCAGAAAGGTAATATGAAAACGCAGTCAATGACTATTAAAATAATCCAATGTTTGAGTCCACTGTGATAAATTCGGAAAGGAACATTAATTTAAAGTAGTAATCTAGGTACTAAGGAATGAAAGCAATAATAAGTAATGAAGTTGTTTCCATTTACACTGGAATAATTGAGAAAAGAGCTTGGAATGTAGCCACTCTGTTCTGAGACAGAAAACCAATGACAAGTTCAGATTCTAGCAAATGACAATATAAAGCTTAACTTTTATCCCTTGACTTCACTTGGCCTCTGAAGAGCACGTCTTTATGTGAGGTGTACGGGTGCAAAAATGCCATTTTGCAATACAAATTGAAATAATAATTTAGACTTCAATTTAAAAAGAGAGAGAGAGGCACTATTAGACATGGGATTTATTGGCAGTGCATAACCATCTCAGCATATCTGATGAAGGCTTGTCTTTTGAAGTCAGGTGTAATGGGATTTTCTGAGGGAAATGGAGCATCAATAATTATTTCAGCATGCATTGTAAGACACTTTATCACAGCATTCAAATAAAAGTCGCCATGCTCTGAAAACTGTGATGGCAGCATTAGATGCATGCTGCCTTCTGCAGAAAGAAGCAATTTTCCAAGACCCCTGATTTTATTTGAAGCCCCCAACTTCTTATTGAAAAGTCCTTCTAAAAGGAAACTAAATAATATGGGTTAATTAATCAGCCTCATCCAAACATGCTCCTAACCAAAGCTTATCACAGATTTAAAATGTTCATTTCAATAACCTGTGCCTGGCCATACCGTTTGGGGCAGGTTGCAGGTGCCACAAGTGTTCACTTTAAAATAGGTACATGGCCATCTGTGCAACACCTTGCAGCCCCCAAAGCTGCAAAGTAGAAGGGCATCCATGGTTTTGGTGGTGGGGAAAGCACCCCTATTTCATCCGCATGACTTCCTCCCCTTTATCTCCAGACTTCAGCTCCCAAAGCCACCACCAGTATGACCAATGACCAGGAATCTGGGAGCTGACGTCCAAAATATCTAGAGATCTTTTAGTCGTCCCCCACCCCACTCTAACCTATATAGTGCTGTTGGCAACGAAGCCGGTAACACTGAGCTGAGCTGCTGTGAGGACATGGAATGCTCGCAAATGCTCGGGGAACAAACAGCTGGGAGAAGGTTACCACGGCTGGTCCCCAGGTTATGAACCAGTTCAGTTCCTGGGGACATCTTTAAGTCAAATGTGTGTGTAAGCCAAGTCATGAGCAGTCAGCCCTCCACATTGACAGGGTTCAGGGCCCTGTGAAAGTGGAAAAACTGCACATATTTCTAGGGTTCCCCCTCCCAACTCACAGTGCCTCCTCTTTGCACCAAGGAAATGCCAGAGAGATTTCCCTCTCCAGATTGGTGGGGCAAGAAGACCTGCTTTGGAGGCCTCTGTCTCTCCCCATTCACGTCCTCTCTCTCCATAGTGATGTCTATTTTCTGCAGTAGGTCTTTTACTCAAAATTAATAGGCTTTATGGAAGTTGCTCCTAAGTATAGGTTGTATGTTACTTGGATGTTCATAACCCTGGGACTGCCTTGTAGTTCAGTTTCTATGAGGAAAAGGGAAACTGTGTGGGGGTTTTTTGGGATTAGAACTTCTCTGGGAGACAATAGCTTCAAATTAGGATTTGAAAGAAAACTTGAATAGTAGGGAGCCTAGAGAGGCAGTGTGGTATAGTAGTTAAGCACGTGGACTGAGACTGAGGTGATCTGGGTTCCCCATTTTGCCATGACGTTCACCAGGTGATGCTGAGCCCACCCTACCTTACAGGATGGTTGTTGTGGGGATGAGAGAAAGCAGCAGGAGGAGAATGATGTAAGCCACTCTGAGTTCTTTGTAAGAAAAAAGGCAGGGTATAAATCAAATAAATAAATAGAGGCAGAGAGCCAGAGGCAAGGTAGATGGAGGAAGAATACAGAGCAGAAAAACACCTGAAACTGCATGATGGAGGAGAGTCATATAAAAAGGAACCCGGAGAGGCCGAGAATGGAGATAATGAGAGAGGCTTATCTGAAAAGGACATTATTTAGATGATAAAGTATAGAGAAAGGCAATGAAAATGATCAAGAGGCTGGGGCAGTTCCCCTGAGAGCTGCGGCTGCAACAACTGGGACTGTTCAGCTTAGAAAAAGGTGACCGGGGGGGGGGGGGGCAGGCATGATAGAGGTGTTTGAAATAATGCATGGTGTAGAGAAACGGGAGGGGGGACCATTTTCTTCCTCTCCCATAATGCTTCAGCCCAGAGTCTTCCCATGAAGCTGATTGGTGGGAGGTTTAGGACAGATAAAAAGAAGGACTTCTTCACACAGCAAATACTTAAAACTGTTGGATTGTGGTGATGGCCACGGATTTGGATAGCTTTAAGACGGGATTGGATGGATACATGGGGGAGGAGGCCAGCTAGCCTTGCTGGCCCTGCGCTAGCTCAGAGCTGCCGTGTGTGTGCACACCATTGCTGAGACGCCTACGCAGGCAGGGGTCCTGCACCCGGGAGTCCTGGACTGGATGGGCATTTGGACTGGTTTTTCTTACGTTCTCATGTTCTTGCAGTTAACTGTGGACTGATTTCCCCATGTTAATTTAAAGCAGTTAACCAGTTCTTTGCCACAGGCGGCTTTTCCACTGATATTGTGAAACATGGCTAGGTAGAAATGAAGGTAACAATTTTAACAGACATTTGGCAGGTTTTACTCTCAAATGGAAGAGAATAAAAGCCGAGACAGACAATCATAAAAGCTGCCTACACCCTGCTGCCCTCACTAGCCTTTTCTCGCCTGTAATCCTCATCCAACCATCCCATGGTTTCCAAGCTGACTGGTGCTTTCAAGAGAGAATTCAAACAAAGTTCAAGTCTTTTGCTCTCTCCACCCCATTGTGAGCCCAGCCTGCTCTTTCCTTGCACTGGATGTATGAGCAAACTTGCCAAGCCAGAAGAACCGATATCAAGAGAACTACAGAAGGCTCCGTTTCTACAAACGAGCATGACGTTAACCTCGGTCGCCCAAGAACAATATCAACTGTGCACTGAAGGGCTTTGCTGGCGGAGTCTTGGATCCTGATACAATAGGAAAAATGATACTGCAAAAGCTCTAAATGGAGGCATAAAGCAGGGCCTGGGAGAGAGAACCTTTGTCTAATCTTTCTATAGCAAGTCAGGTACTAGTCTCTTTACCCTATTTCTTCATCCAGAGAAAGGCCATTATTGGGTTTCGGCTAAATATGGCCAAAGATAATGAAGTTGCACTAATGGTTCCCCAGTCCTCTCCCTGCCAGAAAGGAGAGTGAAATGTTTGGCCTGAGGCAGCTGAGTTCCAGGCTGCTCTTCCTCCTCTGTAAGATGGTAGAATAAGCAGTAAGTGGACTCATCTTTGGTGAGAATGAAAGATACCAGTTTTCCGGGTGAGACTTTCAGTTTCTTCTTCAGTCTTTTCCATTCCCTGCCAGTTGGTGCACCATGGGTGCATCCTCCAGCAGCAAATGAGACTCCACACAGGGTGCATTATTTCTTCCAGGCCTTAAAACATATGACTTGTAGAGCAGATTCTGAACTTCTTCCAGCCTCGGGATCAAGTTCCATTTTGGAGAATCTTTCAGGATTAGGATCTTTGGAAAATCTTTCATGTTCGGGTGGTAAGCAGAGCTGAAGACAGAAAGCGAGAAGGCCAGAAATAGCAAGATACCTCCCCAAAATCAATCCAGAATATTTTAGCTTAACGTTCTTACTGCTCTTGGGAGAGGGATTTCATGCTTTTGCAATGGGAAGGGGGACTGCCCAAAAGCCAGGAGACACCTAAACAATAGGTAGCTGCAGTGGAGAGAGGTGGGAGAACTTAGGAACATCAAAGCCAGTCTGGGACCTCAGGCAGGCCAGACTTGACCAATTGGCTTGAGGTTTGTTGTCCCTGATTTCTATGCTTAGCAACATAGAAATGGAGCATGCCAGAAGGGGCCTCCTGGGCCATCTAGTCTGGCCCCTGGCTCCAGCCGGCTCCACTCATGACATGCCTACCATGTGCCTGTCAAACCTATCCTTGGACTTCCTCACTGATGGGGCTTCAACCACCTTGGACCTGTTTTCCAGTTTTCCCAACAGGCCGGACCTGTTCCCCGTTCTCTTATTTTATACATGAACAGCCTTTTGAGTGTCAGCAATGATGTACCTCCCACTCGCAGAAACATTTGTCACTTATCTTCTCTTTGGATTTAAATACCTTGGCAATATTAGAAAGTCTGCTAATCTTTCCATCTAATTTTTCTGCAGCAGGTAGCCGATAAGGTATTTGCTATCATACTGGTCTATTCCACCAAGCCATCTTTCTCCCCTCCCTCCCTTTTTCTTGTTTTTAACACTTGTATGAAATATTTTGAAGGATGAACATGTTAATCAGAGGAGAGAATCTTTGCAAAGGTCATTAAGAAATAAGAGCTGTACCACCTAAATTGGTTTTCTCGCAGCCTAACAATTAAGGTACAAGCCAGAGAAACATCAAAGACAGCTGATTTCACCACAGTGATGAAATGCAAAAGATTTGGGGAGCTCATAATTGGCCTGTTTTATCTACTTATTAAATAGATTTGCACACATTTATTTTATGTCCTCCCCGTGTCTGCTTCTCAATCATGAAAAGGAATTTAAATCAAAGGCAGTGAAGCATATTTCTAAAGACTGGTATAAGTGTATATGGTGAAGGCAGGAATAATTGTACTTCATGACCCTTTCAACCCTTTTCCCCAGTGCTCTGAGTGACAGTTTACCATAACACAGAATCAGCCGAATTAAAAAGCGGTGCATCTCAGGATCTTCTGAAATGCCACAAAACACATGATCTCAGATGGTGGTTCAGGGACTGCTGGTAGCTGAGAATAGAATAGCTATCCTTGGCCTTGCATTTCATTTATGTATTTATTCTGACAGATTAGACAGAAGCCCCTTTGACTAGGGCCAGGTCTTCAAACAAGTTAGTGAAGCAGTGGCCTGAGGATTTTAAAACTGTGCAGATTCCATTGGCTAGAAGCTGATTTGCCTGATATGTGAAGTGTTCCCATAAGTTGATAGTTTGCAATATATGCAGAGGTCCCGAGAAAAGGAAGAAAAGAGAACTCACTTGCACAGTGGGGCTAAATGGTCGCAAACATAAAGTTTGCAGAAGGTCTTCCACAATGCCATGCAAGCACGAAAGAACAAGATCCATTCATACCAGGCACAATCAACACTGAACCACTGATACCTGGTAAACCGCCTTAAGTTCCTTGCAGAAGGAAGAAAAGCAGGATATTAATGTCATGTAATATAATTTAACTTTGATTTGTTTTATTTAGATTTTTATGTACCACCTGCTTCCTGTAGGCTCTGGGTGGTTTACAAGAAGTTAAGACCAACAGGAATTAAAATTTAGACTAAAAACAAATATATGAAACATAGTTAAGCTGGGAACTAATCTGGGAAGGCCTGTCAGAAGAGATATAGTATTTAATTTCAGTATCACCCAACAGCTGAAGCTCTCTGGGTGGTTCTCGATCACACGTTTAAAAAGCAATATAAATTATACAATTAAAACACCATAAAAAGTAAACAATATAAAATTTAAAACCAAATAAAAAAGCAAAAATATAGGTGAAAAGACCCCATCTAACACCAGCAGGCCCTAGTAACTAATTAATGCTCTGCAGTAGAGGGTAGTTTTATCTGGTGTGAAAAATATAGGAAAGTTGGAGCCAGGCAGGCCTCAGTGGAGAGCTCATTCCATAACTGGGGCCACCACTGAAAAGACTCTTCTTGTTGTTGCTACCAGCTGAGCCTCCTTGGAAGGCGGCAATTGAAGAAAGTCCCCCAGAACTTGATCAGAGTGTCCAGGTAGATAAAGGCCAGGAGAGGCATTGCATTAGGCATTGTGGTCCTAATACTAAGATGTCGTAAGCACCTAGGCAGCCAGTGCAAGTGTGCCGGGATTGATGTTATATGATCAGACCGTCTGGTGGAAAACAGCCACTGGGAATGCTTTATTATACATACAGACCAACAAAGAAGATTGTGTATATCTGAATGAGTGGAATCCAGCCCATGAAAACTTATCGCTCCATACATTTATTAGCCTTGAAGAAGCTATGGATTCTCTGTTGCTTTTTTAATTGTGTTTTGATATCAGCAATGGGGAAAATGAAGTTGCCTTCTAGAGCACTTTGAAGTGTTCGGATGTCTTCAGATGTATTCGCTCAGCAAAACTGACACAGACAGTCCTGTAAGTAGGTCAACGTCAACCTCATGTTCTAACCAAGCGACAAGCGTTTGCTGCAATGTCCTACTCAGCTCCTGGCAGAACGAGTTCACCGAGACTTGGACAAGAAACGTCCTAGTTCACAGCTCATCCGTTCTTAGCCCTGATTGTCTCTGAACCTGCTACGGTGCCTCAGATGGAGAGCTGAAATGGGAAGGCCCTCCCCATGGGCTCAGCTCAGAGTGGGACCATCTCCTGGGTCCATCCACAGCCTCTGCATGATCTGCCTGAAACTGGGAAAGCAGTGAGACAACAGAGCCTTCTGCCCAAGCCTGGCTAAGACCAGCTGCCCTGGGGGTCCAGGAAGTGCAGCAGTACCTGAACTGCTGGTTTCCCTCTTGCTTCTGTACCATGTGTGTTCCATGGTAAGCCATTGTTCTATACTGGGAACTGCCTCAAATGAAGCAGCAGAAAGGCAGTGAAGAAATGTAGTACACAGCACAGAAATGTAGCCCATCACTAAATAATAAATAATATCTGTTTCTATTGGGTGGTTGTTGTTCAGTCACACAGTCATGCCTGACTCTTCCATGGACTCTTCCACAACATGTCAGGTCCTCCTGCCCTCCACTGTTTCCCGGATTTAACCCAATTTCATGTTCACCGCATCAGTGACACTATCTAACCATCTCAACCTCTGCTGTCCCCTTCTCCTTTTGCCTTCAGTTGTCCCCAGCATCAGGGTCTCTTCCAATGAGTCCTTCCCTCTCATTATGTGGCCAAAGTATTTGAGCTTCAGCTTCAGCACCTGTCCTATAGAACAGTCGGGGTTGATTTCCTTTAGGATTGACTGATTTGATCTCTTTGCAGTCCAAGGGACTCTCAGGAGTCTTCTCCAACACCTACTGGGATACCGTTGCAGTCTACTGGGCTTTGTGGCATTGGGGTACTTCTGCACAAACACTACACCTCATTCAGATCAGCCACGCAAGTGGAATACTTTAGAAGACTGGCTAAATAACTAAGTCCACAAAGTAAAGGCAGCAAAGTACATTTTATTGCTTACACATGCAAGACTGTATATCTATGTCTCTGCTTGTTGTTGAAGTTTAGGTATAATTCTTAGAAAGCTGTCTTTTCATACGCATGCACACACACATTTCCTATGCATGCATTGAAAATTATGTGTTCAAATCTATACAGCTACAAATTTTCTCTTTCTGTTTGGTTTTGTTGAACTTTTAGAATAAAAATCAATTGGGGAAAGAAAGCAAAGACTGACACCGGAATTGAACTGTTTCTGTGCAAGAAGTCCTGGTTAAATAGCAAACACTTTGTGAGCTCTGCTTCTGGTAGGCAGCGTTCGCTGCATGTGTCCAGGGCAGCTGATTAGCTCCGTACCCTGGATGATCACTGACCCGGTTGTTGCAGCTCTAACACTACAAGCAAACAACACCTTTGGTGAAACCTTTTGTTAATGTGTTCTCCTGCCATCACTGTTCGATAAGCATGATAATGAATAAAGCAACTGAACATGCTAGTCCTCATGAAAAACAGGAGTTTGTAAAGAAAAACAATCTATATAGAATAGAACATGGGGCTTATTTTTTATAGAATGTAGCTGAGTTGCAAGAGGTGAGGGAGGGTTGTTCATATGGAAGCTCTTGCTAACTTAATGTATCATCTGCTATGGCTATTTTTTAAAAGAAGGGAAGGCATTTTAATGTGCTTGCTTATGCATGGCTTGATCTTTGATGATGCATGTCAGCATCCCTTGTATTTCAACATCGAGTATCCAGAGTATCACTTGATTGGTTCAGAAATTCTATAACCTTAACACTTTTTCCCCCTCACAGGGTTTATAATAACATTGCAACTTCTTCATCATGCCAGCAAATGCATCCTTTCTAGTTGGGTGAGCATAAAAGTATATTACGCACTTGCAAGGCTGCTTAAACTGGCAGTTGTGAACATTCTGGACAGTCGTCTCCTGGCCATACTTCCAGGATTGCAGGTGCAATAAAAGCTCGGTCCCTCTTCCATTTATTGGTCTCCTGGACATGAAAGATGGCTTCTAACTGTAGATGCTCACCTGGGGTTGGACGTATGGTTACCTCCTCAGTGCAGCAAGACACTGCAGATATCCTACACTCTGTAAACTTGATCGATAGTCTACTTTGCATTGGAAGGACACCAGGTTCTCCCAGAAGGTGAACCTGTTAAGTTTGCTTATCCTGAATCAGTCCACTGCTACTTTTCACTCTGTGCCCCACTCTGAAGTTTTCTGAGATCTCAGACAGAGAGACCGGGGGGGGGGGGGTGGAATGCTTTCCAGCCCTACTGTCTTAGACCCTTGTACTCAGCAGTGTAGGACCTCTTGCAGCCCAAGGGCTGGATTTCATTCCAGAAATCCACTTGAGGACCACCTTACAGTAGCAGGAGGGGCCAAAGACAACAGTCATGAGCAAAATCTTCCAAGAGACTCTCCAGTCTTTGGAATGGGGCAAGCGCCTGCACCAGAGTTGGGAAGCCACCCAATGAGTGGTGGCTGGGGAAAAGGGGCAGGACAGAGCTCAAAGCTGGTGGGCTGGATTTGGCCCCCAGACTTGAGGTTCTGCACACTGGTTATATTCCTTAAGACAACCCTGGGCAGTCCAGAAAGCAGGAATGCCTGGGTGATGTCTGCCCAAGGTGAGCAGGCCTGTGCATAGGATATTTTTACTAATGAAATAAGTAGCAGCTGGGGTAGGTCTGAATTAGGAAAATGCATGGCAGGAAAGAGTCAGCCCTGTGCTCTCCAATCCCACTGCTCAGGTCCTGGCAATCAACTTTGTTTGCAAACACGTCAAAGAGATGCAAGGCCAGGCTCAAGGCTAGGTGTTCTTCAGCACCTGCCGTGAGCCCACACCTGTTGAGAGCTGGTTCACGCCCTCTTTCTTTCCAACAACAGGAAGCCCTTTGGCAAAAAGCTCCTTGTTTCCAACATGCAGCCAGCAACCTAAAGGCCAACAAAGGAAGGGTCTCTAAGCATGCCCAGAGTGGTTCATTGACGCCAAACTAGAGACAATTTCTGAGAGCCCTCCCTTTCAGCGACTCCTGGGAGTGTGCGTGCAGCTGGATGCAGTCCCTCCAGGTGGCTCATCCTTTTCTCCCAAGGCTGTCACGTCCCCTCCCTGTGCTCCCAGACCCTGTCAGCTCCCAGGGTCTGCCTGAACACCTGGAGATGGTGGCCTTGGGATGAGCTCTCCCTTCTGTGCCATCTCTGTGTCCACAGGCCCCCTTTCCCAGGCCTCACTGTCCTCATCTGAAGGGTTGGTGCCACCCTGACCCCAAAACACATGCTGAGGATTACCGTACAACCGGGCAAAGGATCAAGCAGAAGCACTAATGAAGAAGAGGGACAAAAAGAGGGGGGGGGGACTGCTGAGGGGCAGGCTGAGTCACCGAAGGAGTGAAGCCAGGGCCCCCAGAGTTGGGGGCTGCCACTGCCATCCTGCATCTCCACCCTCACCTCCTGCCCCACGGCAGCTAAAACGCCTGCTCAAGTTTGGCTGCAAGGCTCTTGGACCCAGAATCGGTCTTCATTTTGAGAGCATTTTGTGCAAATACGATCTTAGTTGGTAAGCATATTTTGCAAGGAGTCTGAAAATGTTTCCAGGATTATTTATTCCATAGTTATTAAGCAATTAACTTAATTTTTTACTAAAATAAAATTCAATATTTACTATGAATTGAATGTATTAATTCAATATACACTAATCTAATACTTAATGACTGGATGTCACAAATGGGCAGCATTATGTTACTTCATTAGATTACTTTTTTTAATGAGGGCAGTGTTTGAATCTGAATTTGTTCTGTCCTTATGAGGGCTGAGCTGCAACTTCATCTTGAGAGCAAAGATAACAACACATAAGCTTTAGACAAATCCTCTCTGGGACCATTAAGATCAAGGATGCATTTGGCCAAAACGTATGCTGAGAACATTGCAGGCAGGCTGCTTCACTTCCTTTGATTTAAAGAAAGATGCCTGGATTGAGCTGGGATCTCTGAGAAGGTTTCTTTTCTACAGAAACAGGCAAAGGCATATTGGCTGAGCTTTACAAAGATTCAAATGCACAAGCTGAAGTGGAATTGTTCCTACTTAACCATTTGGTGATGGTTCAGCCTTCACCAAGTTATGCCTTGATCAGGAAATTAGCTGCCTTCGTGGTGAAAATGAGCTTCAGGCCTAAGTTTTCAAGACACACACACACACACACACACACACACACACACACAGAGAGAGAGAGAGAGAGAGAGAGAGAGAGAGAGAGAGAGAGAGAGAGCGCACGCGCGGTGGAGGCTAGAATTTGTATATACAAAGAACCTCCAAGAGCAATTTACTTTCTCTGGGCTGAAGCCCTTTCTTGCAGTCTAGAGCAAGCAGGCATTGCAACTCCTGGGCTCAGGTGACGAGGAAGACAAGGCACCTTGTTGAAGGAGGTGGTGCTGGCACCTGGGCTTGGCAATTCCAGTGAGAAGGCAACCAGTCCTTCCATGATTTCAGCAGAGCCTCTGTTCTGGGAGGAGAGGCTTTGAGCGCTTTCAGTGGCAGCCTGGCACTGTATCCCAGGGGAGGGGACTGGTGCCTAGTGGCTTCAGCAGCACACCCCCATGCTTCCAAGAGGAGGGAGCTGCACAGGAACCCAAACCTGAGGGTTCTGATCCAGTGCAGAGAAAACCTGTGATGCCGTAACTTCGATGAACCAGACGGTGCTTGCTGGTGATGACGCGCTTGCAACAGGGCAAAGACTGGGCTAGCCCTTCATCCTGCATGGCAACAGAGGGTGCTTAAGGATGCTCTCTGTGTCTGCTGGGAAGAAAATTCCCTCCAGGTCCTCCCTAATACCAGGAAGGAGACTGCTCATGCTAGTGACTGTCTTAACCACATTTACCAAGGCTGGGATGCACACCTGAGAGCAGCATGCAGGTAGTGGATCAGAAGCCTTCCTGGACATCCTGTTGAGTTTTCAGCTCATTCCTATCCTGCTCAGGTCAAACTCCCTCCTTTCCCTTTGGGGGATGCATTTTAGGATGTCCTTAGAAATGGAACTGATTGATCTAGTTTTACCTGATTCCTTTCTCCCACTTGGTGACCATGTCTTTTTTATAAGCCTTGACTCAGATGAGCCAGAACAGGTCACTCTGAAGAGAGCTGCTTCGTAACTCTGCTGCCAGTGCAAAGGAAGCAGCTGGTGGGACCTCCAGGCAATTCTGGAAGGGAAAGCTGCTTCATAGGCTGGCACCGTATGGCTGGGGATTGGCCTGCTCAGCATGTGTATTTGTAAATAAAAGGACATCTGAAACATGTCATAATTTTTCATAAGGAAATGGGCTTCCTATTGCAGCTGTCTCTGGAAACTACAAAACAGCTTTCTTACAATGTCAGCTGCTATAAAAACTTTGGAAGCAAATGGCAAATAAAAGCTATCTGGTTCTTACCTTGATTCAAAGAACATATGATAGAAAATATGGTCCAGAGGATCCAGAAGTCCTTATTCACTCTGCTTCTTTCTAGGCAACCTGATGAAGTTCCTTCTGGGTGCTATTCAAAGATTCTACTTTAATCTGCAGCATCTGGTCACCTTCTTCTTCTTTCCTTTGCACATTCATGAATTGAAAGCCAGCCAGGTCTCCGTTGCCTCTTTATTATTCAAGATCCAATTTGGCAACTGAGCTAAACAGGGGTTGGCTTTCTTCCATTCGTGGAAATGAACGGGTCTTTTCAAATTTGTGAGCGACATATTTTGCATCAGATTTCAAAATGACTCAGTCAAGATATGCTTTGACTTGTCTTGTTTTATATTAACATGCATTTCTTTTAGCTTTTCTTATGTCCAGGCTGGATAAGTACAAGCTTCTGCAAGCAAGGAAGTCTAGAGACAGTTCAGAAATAGCACTTAATCCAAAATGTAGTTGTCGTGATATTGAAAGCCTTCTGGCAGTTGGACCATGTAGTTCTGAAGCTTTCATGATTTCATTGGTGGCCGCAGGTGCCACGTGTGGACAAGAAACTACTTTCACTCATGTTCTCTAGCAACCAACCCTGACAGTGTTCACACAGTCTGCTAAGCTTTGTGTAAGGCTTGGGATTCGTAGGCATAAACAGAACACCCCATGCACAAAATACCAAAAGAAACTTTTACTAAGTGACTCACAGTGCAATTAAAAATACCACCCCTGCCTGTTTATTTCAGCATTAGGTGAGTCACTTTCTGGACTGAGTTGGTTTCTGGACTTTACTTCTATGCTGGACTAAAGCAACTGAAGGCCAGGATACTTCCAGGATCACTTTCTGGCTGGATTCCTAAAATTTTCCCCAAGGAACCTGCTCTCTGTCCCATCATTGGCCCTACCATGGGCAGGTGCAAGGAATTAAGCCTTTTAGATGCTGATGCCAAAGGCCTGGTGAGAAGCTTGCATGCTCTGTCTGGATCAGAGCTGCATATAACTTTCCAGCCACCTGCCTTAGCATGCAACACACACACACACACCTGCCTACCTGCTGGTCTTTCCCACAGGCGATGTTTACTACAAGCAGCATTAGTGGATCAGGAACAGACATGACCTTTGAAAGAAGAAGAGAGCAATTCTTGATCAGGGTTCCATGGCTATTCTCTCTTCTTAATAAAGCAACCTATTTAAGCATGCTTTTTAAAAAAAAACATGTTTATCCCAATGTACAACTTGGCCCTTTGAAAACTCACCATTTCAAATAGGTCTTTAAAGTTTAATAATCCATTGATTTGAGAGTTGTTTTCATCTGCTGTTTTATAGTTTTAATTCCCATACTGTCTATTGGTTTGGCTTGTTGTGTTTGCACTGTTTCCGCTAGTATATTAATACTGTTTTACGGGTATACACATTTTTAAAATCCAGGGCATATATTGAAAGAAACGTTGCGAATAAATTGAATGAATAATAATGAAGATGATGATTTCATCATATAAAAGCCTAAAATGGGAGACTGTAGGTTCTTTTCTTGTTAATGTTCAAAGATCTATTGAAAAATCTGAAACCTTTCTATTGAATTTTTTTTCTGAATGCAACTATTCCAGCCTGAATACAGAGAAGCAGATAAATCCTTCCCAACTGGATGGGTTGAAATCCACCTGCTCTGCACTTGGGCAAGTTCCTTTTTAATTTTAATTTAATTTTAATTTAATTTTATTTTATTTAACTTCATGAAAATGGGTGGCCCAATCCCGCAGGGCAGTCATTCTGCCTATGAGCAAGTCCCCTCGCCATGGCAGTCATTTTGTGACCTATGACGCTTTCCAAATTAAAAAGGCGCTTGCCAGACCCTGCTCTACCGAAAATATTTCATGGTGCATGTTTGGTCAGGGGAGATGGATCCTTGGGGGAAATCTAAGTTGGGGCAGCTTCAGGTTCTAAGATGCAAGTGCTACTACAAAGTATAAACTGGAATTCTCACTATTCCAGTCACTGGGAATAGAATACTGGATGAGATGGGCATTGGGTGTGGCGGAGTGGACAGTCCTCAGAAAGGTGCTGATTCTAGACCTTTGGGCAAGATGCCTTCAGCAGGCTTCCCTCTCACAGCTACTGCCCTGCCCCATTAGTAGGGAACACTCCAGCTTCACTGGGCTCCTCTTTGGTGTCCATTGTGCAGGGATCCCTCCCCATTCCTCCAACTTGTTCTGGATGGTGTCATTGTGTATATATAAGGATCCATGTGTAGGAGATAAATTTGCCATTCGCTTAATGGTGCAAGAACAATCCCCTGCTTAGAAATGCTGGGATTTCTTGTCAAAGTAGTGTCAGGTCAATATTGTTCCAGGAACTAGGAAAACCCATGAAGGTGCAAGCCATTGAGATGGGAAAAGAGGCAGTGAAAGAGAAGGAAGAGTGCTCAGTTATCTAGCGTTCTCAGTTTTTACCTGGCAGGATGCCCGGGCTATCATCAGCAGGGAGAATAGGGGAACTCATCATTCCAGGGAGAGCGTGAGCTTTGCATGCAGATGAAACCCAGCATCTCCACAGAAGAACAGAAAAAACCCTGCCCCAAACCCTGGACAGTGGCTGCCAGCCAGTGTCAGGAATATTGGCCTAGATGGACCGGTGGTCCAGCTGAATTGAATGCGACTTCCACTGTGCCTATGCACCCATGAAATGTGCAAAGCAGGGGAATAGCACAGAGAAAATGAATATTGCATTTCTTTTTCTTTTCTTTTTTTATTTATAATCTACCATCACTTCAGAAAGGGTATGTGTCTTCCATGCCAGCCGAACTTTAATCAAAGGGTAAAGGAGAAATAATTTGGTTTATGAAATCAAATGCATCTCAAAATACCCCAGTCCTTCAGCACCTCTATTAATAAATGTCACACATTCATTCTAGGAGAGCCAAGATGCTACTGAGCCTTGAAATGATATTATTGACTGTGCTGTAGTTCTAATGCAATGCTTCACAGATTGGTACGGCGTGTTTCAGCAAAACCTTCCGGACCAAATTCTCAGCTCATTCCCAACCATTTTTCACTAAAACGTAGTGCGAATGAGGACTGTGTTGATTCTGTGTAGAATGTGAGAATTTTGGTTGGTTGGTTTCTAATAGCTTAGCAACGTTTTAGAACCTAGCAACATTCAGAAATGTCTTTATAAATGGGACAGAAAGAACTCAGTGTTTTAAAAATCCATCCTCTAAAAGCTTAGAGGGCAGAGTGGTTAGAAGTCTGCTTTTGAATTCCTGTATTTAAACATGTTGTGGTGTAGAACTTGGGCAGTCATTCTTTTTTCCTGATGTATTCCTCATCTTTAACAGATACAAGTTTTATATGGTCCCTTCCACTGTGGGAACAGCTGTACTGTCTTAATTTTTCCAGTGCACATGAGTGATCTTTCCATTTGGTTCAGCATTTGGTAAGAATTTACCATTATTTAAAAATTTCTTTGGAAATGGGATGGAAAGAACTAGAGGGCTTTTAAAAATGGAATGGTGAAGAAATCCCATCTGATAGATCGGTTCCTTCCTACTCATGCGTCCTGGACCTTGTCAGGAGGCCACTGTTGCAGAATGGTGCCTAAACAGGCAAGCTTTGCCAGAAGAAGTCTGCTTACTCTATCTAAATCTCTATATGCTTGCACCATAAATGGTTGAACCAGGGTGCCCAGCTCAGCCTTGATCCTCCATCTGTAACAGCCCATCCTGAGACCCTTGGGATTGGACAGGATATACATATTTTCAATAAATAAATAAACACAGCAAGAATGAAACACAGACCTTGTAAGGATTGCCAGCAAAGGCTTTGACAAACATGCTGGAGAAATGCTAAATAAATTCTAAGCATTGTCATTATTAACAGTATTAACCATTATTGATTCTGTATTATAATTCAGAGGGACAGTGTGGGGTGGCAGTTCATGTGCTGGACAGGGATCCATGTTCTTGTCATTCCTGGCCATGCAGCTCCATGGGTCAGTTACTGATTCTAACCTACCTCACAGGGTAGTTCTAAAGAAATAATAGAGAGGGAGGGCTGTGGAAGTGACCTTGCAAGAGGAAAAAGGTGGGATATAAATGTACACATAAAAAAGGCTAGTACTAGGAAATCTGCAAAAGAAGTGGGAAAGCTGTAACTATGCCAGGTCATCAGTATGATTGCCATTTGTATAGAATTTCTCATACAGGATCAAAGAATGATAAACCATTTCAGGAATAATTACAAACGGCCTCTAAGATTGTTTAGGAGGAAAATATTTTTATCCCTTAACTAGAACGAGGAGACTAAGGCTGAAAGACAGAAGCAGAAGAGATGCCCCGCTAGGCTGAAATTTTAGTTGGATATTCCTGGGGCAGAGGTGGAGTTTTTATTTAATGCAGGACTGCTCTTGAAAATGCCCTGTCCACCTTTGTCCCTCTCCCTCAAACTTGCCTTTGTTGTGATTTTCACCTTGGCCAGGCATAGAACATGACAAGCAACCCTGGATGGTCACCAAGCTTCACAATTTTTGTTTCTACCCTGATCTACCCAATTATCATGGTTTCCATCCTCTCTGCTCAGTCTTTCTCCCACTGCTGACCTGTATCCCATCAGCCACCATTCCTGAAAATAACCCCAAGGTCCATTACCCCCTGCCTTGTTGTCTGCCTCTTCCTCTTTGGTGTGAGGTTAGATTACTGGAGTGGCTCCTGCTGTCACACTTTTTTCCAGGGAAGTCTATGGTGGTTGCATACCTGGGTCATTGAAACCCCCATCAGACAGCATGATAAGCCATGGAGGTACAGAGAAACCGTTGAACAAACCATGGTTTCTTATCATGGTTAAATACCAAACTTGCCATGGTGAAATACCGCGACTGAGTTCAGACAACACAACAGATCAACAATAGTAAAAAAAACCCACCATGGCTTGTTGTTTTGTCTGAACCCAGCCACTTTGCATTTCTCCGCCCCTCACTCCGAAACAGTGGTGCATAGGGAAAGCAGGGACAAGAAAATGCAAGAAGATTACACAGGTAAGCATGCTTAAGCATTATAAGGACAGCAGGGAAATTTGGATGCAGAGTTGCCACTTCATAATCAGCCTCATCTAGTTGCATCCTGAACACTACAGTATGGAATTCCAAATTCCAAAATGAGATGCAGAAGATGAGGGCTGTAGGAGCCCATTAAACCCGGAGGTGATTGAAGGCTATTGAGTCATTAAGATTGTCACTAGAAACCTAAAGCCCATTGCTAAGCAAGTTTATGGACATCCCTAACGATACCACGCAACTTACGTACACGCAAGGAAGCCGAAAATGGAGAACCACTGAGAGGTGGGACCTGATCAATGTATCAAACATGTTGAGGGGTTTAGCATAACAGCCTTTTCATCCTTATAAATACTGTTATGTAATTGGCATGCTCCATGCTGGTGTAAAAGACTCGGCTGTTAAGAAACCAGGAAGCAAATCCATGCTAGCTTGGTTGTGCACTAGCTGAATGGCCTTGGGGAAAGCACTATCTCTCATGCCCAGTGCTCAGCCTGTTCAAATGAGATTAAAAGTACCAGATTTTCTACTCCATAACGAGGTTGAGAGGTTTAATACTGATCATTTTAGTGGAGTTTCAAGGCCTAGGAAGCAATGGCATGAAAGTGGTTCCAAGTATTTGGGAAATATAATGTTACAAGTCTGCTTCTTACTTAGTGCGAATGGGCCTATTTTGTTAAGGGTTGTACCTTCATAGGCCCATTCACAATTTTGATGCAATGCAATGAGATAGCAGTTTTGCATAAGACAGCTGCTTGATATGTTAAAATGTAAACAGCTAAATGGATATTTACATACATTTTTCTGCTTTTCTTTTTAAAATTTAGACGTTGTCTTTTTCATGCAATTCATGACACAATAAATAAATTTTAAAATTGACAGGCGATCACAGTCTTTGGATTGTTGCTGTCTTTAAGCTAGGGGAGCAGAGATTTAGTTGTTGCAGTTTGAATTAGGAGGTGAAAATCAGACAGCAAGGAAAAGTTTTGTTAGCTAAAGAGAATGTGCCCATTGGGTTTCTGTCCATGGGTTCATTCATGCCATCGGGGAATCTGGCATATGTGTAGCATTTACACTTTGATTCCGCAGTGTCCTGCCTCCATATTTCTAAAGTATGACATGAGATAATAAGAAGACACATTCAGTCTCTGGTGCTCTCCTGAATCATACAAAAGCAGACTCTGCAAAAGGATTCCCCTGGAACTTCCTATCGCTCATGTCTGTATTGATCCTAAGAGGTCAGTGGCAAAACAGAATGGTAGGTTGTGGGGAGAGTCTACACAATAATTATACACCTGTGAAAGCTCCTTTTTGTTGTTCTGCTTTTGCGGTCTTTTATTTTACCTGGTTTTTTTGTTTTAGACTTTAAGTTCTTCATTTAAAAAGTTTCAAACTTTTTAAACAAGAACCTTGGTAAGTTGCACATACAAAAATTGCTTGCTCTGATCTCTCTTATTTTTTTCTTTTTTCTTCCATAAAAGATGCTGAGAACACCATAATATCCTACAATGGCTTTCCACCCTTGCAAGCACTAAGCAAAAAAGTTAGTTAAAAAGGCATGAAATTGCTCTATTAATACTTGGAAGAAGAAATCATTCAGTCTCTCTCTCTCTCTCTCTCTCTCTCTCTCTCTCTCTCTCTCTCTCTCTCATACACACACGGATAGAAAATTAATATAGTGTGTTATTTTTCCCAGCTAAATTATTAATTGCTAAGAACTGGAGGTATGCAGAAAAGTTTCCCACTGGTGAATGGTTAAGAAGTAATTGGGAATCAATCATTTTGGGAAAACCAAGCTGCTACATTAAATTGCATTAGGGTATTTTGTGTAAAAGCTTCTTTGCAGAAAATTGGCTCCCTTTCATTCAATTTTGGAATAGCATGGATAATATGAATCATGTACGAAAACCTATTCTATCTCTGTTGTGCATTTTTAATTTTTTGTATATATTTTTCTCATCTCCTTTATGCACGTTTGTTTCATTTAAGACAAACAAGATTATGTTTGCATTATTTATTTATTTCAAAGAATTACTTGACTGTTTTATAGAGTCATGCCATCAAAAAGTGGCATACACAATAGCAAACAAACACATCAGTTCTATTAATTTTGCATGGAAGGAGTTCAAAGTCACAAAACACCCAATTAGTCTCTTAGGAGACAGCAGCACCATTCATGCAGAAGAGAGCTCCTTCTCAAAGGGGCCACCACCAAGAAGCCCTTTTCCTTTAACAGCATATGCAGCACGGATAACACCATAATATAAAAAAGGAATAATACATTAATTAGGAACCAAATTAATTCTGGAACTATGGGAAAGAAGGCTTTGAGAATGTTGCAAGGATGCAAACACAAGAAACGGCCCTGTCTGAACCTTTGAGGGAAATTCAAGGCCTTTGCCAGCAGGCACTGCCTTCCCCTTCCCTTTCCCTATTTCAAGGCATCTGCTAACTTGCCTTTGGGGCAGGAGCAGAAAACATGGCCATGACACTCTCAGTTGTCATCCATCTCAGGAGGAAGACTAACTATTAACCTGAGCCTCTAAGCTTGGCGCAAGCCACAGTATTGGGAGGGAGAAAGCGGTCCAGAGAAGACTTCAGTATGCAGGACTTAGTGTGCTGCATCTCCAACTCAGGAAACATCGAAACAGTGAGTCAGAAGGATCCTCCTGGGCCATCTGGTCTGACTGCCAGCTACGGCTGCCTCCACCCATGACATCCCTACTTGGACGGGAAGTCCAAGAAAATGGTCTGGGTTAGTGATGGTGAACCCTTTAGAGCTCAAGTGCCCAAACCACAACCCAAACCCATTAATTTATCACAAAGTGCCCACACTACAATAAAACATGAAAACTGAGGTTTTAGGTTTAAAAAAAAAGCCAGTCCAAGCAAAAATTATATATCCTTGGCAGCATACTGACCAGCCATGCAAAATCTCAGACAAGGAGCGGCTAATGAGTCATGGCTCGTGATGTCATTGCCTGGCGACACCACGCCTTTCTGAGCATACGCACAGCCCGTGTGTGAGCTGTTCTCCTATGCTCAGCTGCTGGGCGATGCTGGAGTGCCTTGTCCCATGAACCAAGACACAGAGCCAAGACAGAGACGGCTCTGCGTGTCCACTGCGGCACAAGTGCAATAGGATACCCACCGCTGCCCTAACACTGCCCGGGTGCAAACCCCAAATCCTAATAGAGGGTGAAAATGCCGTTAAAAAAGGGCGACTTTGAAAAAGCCTTCCTAGACGAGCCTTTTCTACACGGCTCGTCATTTCTGAACATTCTAAACACGTTCCCAAAAGCAAAATCATACCAGAACACCTCTTTTCAGTAACCCTAACCCTACCTTGGTGACCACCCCTAACCCTAATCTAGTGCAGAAATTCCATTGAAAAGAGGGCAATTTTGAAAAAGCCTCCCCTGAGTAGCTTTTTGTGCACAGCTCAATTTTTCTGCCCATTCTAAACAGATTCCAACCATCAAAAATGTGCCAGGAAACCTCGTTTTTCTATACTTAACCCTACCCTGGTGCACACCCTAACCCTAACAGAGGGGGAAAGTTCCACCGAAAAGAGGGTGATTATGAAAAAGCCTTCCTTGAGTAGCTTTTTCTGCACAGCTCATCATTTCTCCCCATTCTAAAAACATTCCAACCATCCAAATCATTCCATGACACCACATTTTAGTAACCCTAACCCTACCCAGGTACACACCATAACCCAAACAGAGGATGAAAGTTGCATTGAAAAGAGGGTGATTTTGAAAAAGCCTTCGTTGAGTAGTTTTTTCTGCACAGCTAACCTTTTGGCCCATTCTAGCCACATTCCAACCGTTAAAATCATACCAGGAGACCTCATTTTATTAACCCTAACCCTACAGAAAACCTTAACTCTACAGAAAAACCCTATTTTTCTAACCCTAACCCTACCCTGGTGTACAGCCTAAGCTTAACA
>NW_025335440.1:11588497-11650889 GCF_004798865.1 Varanus komodoensis | reverse complement strand
TTTATTTATTTATTTATTTATTTATTTATTTATTTATTTATTTGGAATTTTTGCATGCCGTCCCATTCGCATAAGCCTTGGGACGGCTTCCAACATATGAATAAATATCTATACAAATACATATAAAATCTGGAAACATCCTGGCAATAATTTCAAACCAATAAATAACATCAGCAGTTATTAAAATATCATTTAAACAAAAAGGTCTTGGCCTGGTGCAGAAAAACAAATAACGACGGCGCCAGGCAGACCTCTCTGGGGAGCGCATTCCATAAGTGGGGCGCCACCGCAGAGAAAGACGGCCCTGGTTGCCTCCCAGGCCCCTCCTGCTCTCAACCAGCACTAAGACAGCTGGAGAGCATCCGACCGGCAGGTCACTCTCCTGAACACACTCCAGATCCTGGTGCTGAGCCGGATGCGGGCCATGGTACTAAAACAGTTCCCGTGGCCACGCTCACATTGTGCAATCTCACCTGAGTTGCTGGCCAGGAAGTGAACGCACCCTGCCAGCAGCAGGTTTAACCCAAAGCAGTCTAGATCCAGTCCCTGGAGGGCACCGGTTTGGGGATGGAAGACCTAGGATTTTTAGAATTAGCAAATTAGAATACCATAAAAACAATATGAAGAAAAGCGTTGGGGTTTTCTGAATTAAATTAATTTTTTATGGCATGGATATGAAGACATGGCTTGACATGGTGCCAGGAACACCCAGCCCTTTGTTCAGACAAAACTTTTTACTTAACACAATTGGTAGTATTTTATTCTAATGATGATTGTTTCTGTTTATTACCTTTTCAGCCTCTGCAGCATTCTGACCTCTGTGAGTGCCATGGATTTCATTAAAAATGATAGATTTACATTAAAAAGAGCGTTCGGTCCAACCATATGAGTTAGTGTCCACATTAAACAATGGCAGGCCATTTCTCAGCTTGTTTGCTATTTTTTTCTTTAAGGTTCCTATGGCCATAATTTTTAATATGCTGCCTTTATTTATTTTGCTTTTGATGCTTGATAGCCTCTTCAGAGATTTATTTTTAAGTGCAGGCGAGAATAGGGTGAAAGCTCTCTTACAATTAATGCCTTTCAGAACTCACATTTTAAAAAGCACTCCAAGAATAAGAAAATACTCCTCAATTTTGCAAGGAGTCACCTAGAAAATGAAGGAACACTGGAAGATGTTCCATATCAAAAAGTGATGGGCTCCAGGTTGAAAGCTGCTTATGATTCAGGGGATACAACTTACATTCCTAGAATCATAGAACTGTATTGCAGTCATATGCAAATTAATGACTTGAGACTAGGTCCATGTACATGTTGTTGTTCTTGTTTGCTACATCGGTAGAGTAATGACTTGCAGTTGTGAATGGATCATCACTGACCTTTAATGACAAAGAGCACTTGCATTCTGTCAGACTGGAGGCCTTGCCGGGCTCGTAATAGAGGCCCGGCAGAAGTGAAGGTGTTGTTCTGTACATGTGTGATGCGTTGCGACTGGACTTGCAGTCAAGAATCATACGTATGTTGCATTAAGAAATAATGCTTTGTCCAGATGCTGAGAAGTTGGGATTAGTTTGACTAACAGGACAGTGCAGAGTTAGAGAACTTGGAAGGAGCACTTGCAAAAAGCTTGGGTGGGGTGTGAGAGAGAGGCAGGGAGGGAAGGGAGACAGGGACCATGGAAACATACGGATCATAGGGAGCATGAAGTGTGTTGAACCAGGACTCCATCTAGATCAGTTCTGTCGACAGTGGCTGGCAGCAGCTTTTCAAAATTTCCAGCAGAATCTTTTTTGATAAAATTTTCCAGCCCTACCTGGAGATTTCAGGAATTGAAATGCCAACAAAGGCTGAGCCCTACTTCTAAGCTGCAGCTCCTTCCCTCATTAATGCCATTAGACTTGATCTTCAAATAAAAAACAAATGGTAACTGCAGTGAAAACTACAACCTTTATTCTATAATCTAGGGAGATTTGCATGTTCAAAGCCTTGTGTGTTATAACGTATTCTTGTGGACAGGCATTTGATACCTGAAGTTAATGAAACTGAGCTGCATCTTTTCTGCTCTGTGGTCTGGAAGGTTGGTTCCACTGTCTGTTTAACTGATCTCGACCAGGTCTTACAAATGCTCTGACTGGAATCCAAAGATCTCTCTGCCCAAGCAGAAAGCATTTCTGCAAACATGCTGAAGCTTCTCCAGTCCTTGCTTCCTGCTTTTCACCCTCCCCACAAATTTACACTTGAGGAACAGGGAAGGAACCCACCGGATCTCTGCACCCAGCGGGAAATTGCACTTCTCCCCTGTGCATGGAAATGCCGCCTTCTCCTGTGAGGAGATCTTAGCACCCAAAATAAGGCTTTTCCATGGCACCCCTTCAAACATTCATGTGCCCACAAGTCAAAAGAGATTCAAGTGCCTATGTAAAGCTCCCCTGCAAGTCATTCTTTGATCAGGAAAGAACCTCACAATTGGAAAGAATTGTAGGAAATACACAAGTGTATGTGTTATTTTCCAGGATTTAGGGGTGCCAGTCTGTTAGATAATGTTTCAGGAGCATGAATGGACCTTCTGCCTCAATGAGCATGACGAGGCCACCTTGTGACTATCCCAAGTCCAAATGATCCAGCTCACCCTAATATAGTAATGACAATGTGAATTTGGACCATCCCATCCCCATGTGTAAGTAAAGAATAATAGATACGGTTCCTTTACACACACGTTGCTGTCAAAATGTGCAATCATATACTGATATATAAAGATGTATACTTATCCCAATTCAGCTTGATCTTCATTATAATGTCTCAAGAAAACTGAGGCAATGGGGTGATTGCAATGTTCTTTTTGGCTCATATATATAGAAAGAGATATAGATATAGGCTTCAATCTAGATTTAGACATTTAGACATACTTAAATTTAGACTTCAGTGGGCCTGCTCTGTGGGTCAACCTTTATTTGGCCTTCCAGCCTTCAAAATAGGGAGAATTAAAAGTCATACACACTAAAAGGTAGGTAGATCTATTGGGTTATGCTTCTATTTTCCGGGCTACTAAAATCAACAATCAAATTTTCTCCCAAGCAGTCATGCTTCCTAAATACAGTTGCAGCTGTATATTACAGATGCACTTCAAACTGAGACCAATTCTAATGACTCCCTTTTCAGTAAGAAAAGCCTAATCTAGCACTTTTATAGTTCCTTAGATATAAAACTTGCCTGTTGTTCCAGCCCGTGTATTGCTAACCTGTTAATTAGACTGATGCTCAGTATCAAAGGAGATTTAGCATTTGCTTAACCAAGTAAAGTGCAAGCATTTGCATGCACACATGGTAGGAATAGCACGGAAATTACAGTTCTGTGCTAACAGTGCCTAACCATGGAAGAAATTCACACTCCTCATTAAGGGCTTCTAAGGAGTGACTGATTTGTTGTCTTACATACTTCTTGACTGGAGATGTGCTGATGCTAAATACACAACATAGTAGAGTGGATTGTATGCCCATCATATATTAGCAGTGGTCCTCTCCAAACATCAGATGGTGCTCATATTGTTGAGGTCAACAACAGGACTTCTGGCTTGTACCGGGTTATTGATGCTGTGTTAGGTACCTCCAGCTGGAAGTTGTCAGCTTCAAAATTTAATTAGTATGACTCTCCTGAGCCCTGGAGGGCTGAGCTAGGAGCACATTCTGTAGAGTCAATATCATTTCTTGTATTTTCCTAAGGAATACTGGAAAATCCAAAGCCAAGGTTAACCTCATTGCCTGCACTGTGTGTCCACTGCAAATGCAAAAGATCAGAGATGTACCGTTCACGGTGCCCTTTTGGTTGCATTAAAATTCTTAGCTATGTGTTGATCAATAAACCTGGAGCTCCCAAGGTTGCCAAATAGTGCGAGGGGAAAATATAATCCTATAAAGATTATAATTAGGTACAATGGAGAACTGCTGCACTAATAAGACAAAATTATTAATATTAATCAAGTTTAAACAATTTGTGCCTAAGGATTAACAGTGACCTACATTAATCATTGACTATTTGGAAGTACAAGATAAGAGCAACAGAAGATAATAGCCTGTTACAGAAGGCTCAGCATTGCAATTCGCGAACAAGCAGCAGTTGGAAGCTTCCTCTGCTAAGCAGGAGCATCCAGGGTGGGGAAGAGAACCCCCAACAGCTGGCTAAAAGCGCTGCTTGGGCACTTTTTGGCAGCTGTCGTCCCCACTTTGCTCACCTCAGTGCCGATGCAGCGTCCCCTGAGATACTAAGAGGGAACCAGAGGAAGAGGGAGAGGAAAGAGAAGGCTTCCCACCCCACTGTGGCTGATTGTCTGTCAGGCACAGGGGAACACTTAGGAATTTTTAACCACAATGCAGTGTTAAAATTCTGAAGAGGTATAGGTACAAACTCAGCTCTTGTGCCAATTGCCTGAGTCTTCTCTGAATTCCCAAGACCAGCAGGAAATTCTTCCAGAGTCTTCTGAAAACCAGTTTGACTTATCAAGCACTGGGCACAGATCAGTCACGCTAGTCAAAATGGTTATGCAGAGGTCAGGATTAATGAATGGCCTATGTTTATGACCCAATGATCTGCCCATAACACAAGCATGGTTCAAATCTTCCCTGATCACATATCATGTACCACTTCCCATCCAAACCCAAAGAGCAGATGAAGAACATGTCCTGCAGTGTGTGTACAGGTGAGGTGACCATAAGAAAGCCCAAGGCTGTTGTTGCCATTGGTGCAGGACGTGGGCATTTCAGTCCCCGAGACCTGCAAGCTTTCTTCAGAAAGGAAAGTATTTGAAGGAAGAACCTCCAGGATGAATAAGCCAGTGGGAGCCAGGACGCTGTTTTACTGGCCCTCATTATTCACAATCAGCATAAGCAGGGCATCAAGGAGTCTGCCCAGAAACCTCCATTGCTATCAGAAATCCTAACCACAAAATTCCTATTTATGCATGCCTCTGTATTTACATATGTATGTGATATCACAACAAACAGTTTGTACTGGAGCAGAAATGAATCTTCACATGCATTAAACATTGCATTGCATTCTCTCGTTTCTAATCTGAAATTTAGATTTTCAAAAGGATTTGTGTTTGACACATTAAAAACAAAATCTTAACAGTGCAATGCTATACATACCTACACGGAGCTATAGTGCAATCCTATACATATCTACACATTCCCCACCACACTCAGTGGGGCTTAATCCCTGGTAGGAGGGCTTGGATTTGTAGCTTCAATTTTATGGACAAGATTGACAATATTTGCTATTTCACTCACTTAACAAATTCAATATTTCCAACCCCATGCTTCTATAATCAGCAGTATCCATGTGGGAATGTTAGGCTGGGGAAAAATACAGCCGGAAATATGAATTCAGATGTTAGCAAACTACTCTGAGGTAATAAAAAAATGCTTTAGAGTCTTATTTCCTTGAATCCATTTGAGTTCTAGCTTATACCAGTATGCATTTTATCCATAAGAACTCTATCTATTCTACTACACGATACATTATTTTCAGTCTTAGTGAAACACCCAATTACCATATCTACCGTACAGAATTGCAGCCAAAATAAAATAAATATACTGGTGAACATTGTACAGCTAGTGAGAGGTGGAATATCTGAAATGTCGACTATAGCACTGCTTGTCACATAACTTTCGGATTTTTCAAACCTGCAGACAGGGCAGGAAGTGGCAGGAAAGGCTAAGAAAACAAACCCCTTAACATTTCAAGAAGCCTGTTTTTTAATTGCTGTTATACTGGGGCATGTAAGAAGAGCAGTAAGAATTCCTTCAAGCAGCATTGCCAAAACATCTGATTGTGTTACCTGGGGCCAAGAACAAGAGAGCAGCCTCTCCCATTCCAAGAACAAAGGCTGTCTGGATTGGCAGCTGGATGTTTGTTCAAAGTGGCTATGGGGAGGGACGGGTGAATTGGGAAAACGCCGTTTTTGCTTGATTTAAGACTTTTCAGGTGGCCTTTATTTCCCTGTACGCCCAGTAATGGGTTTGGAATTGGTGCAAATTTAGCCAAACAAAAATGTACAAATCAGTATATATATAGATTTATGTATGTATGCATATGTACAGTATATGTATATCCTACCTCCCCACACATATTTGCATTTTCACTCTTTAATTCATGGGGTCTGTGATGGTCCATTTTGGTATTCATTGCAGTTTTGATCAGTATTTTTATTTTGCATACTTTCTGCCATCAAATTTGCACAAAAATATACAAAATAAAAAAATCAGTATGGAAACCTCATAGAATTGGTGCAATCCAGGAAAATCAGTCTCCTACAAATTCTGTAGGGCAGATTCAGAGGCATTCAGAAGAATCTGAATCCGTTGTGGCTTTCTCTGACATCCCGAGGTAGGGTGAGGTGTCCTCTTCAGCCCCTGAAGGAGCAGCAGGCTGGCTTAGGAGACACAGAAAAAGTGATATGGCATACAGTCTTCCTGCCAGCATCTTTTTGTCCTGCAAGGTCTGCTTGCCACCTCCTAGCACCTCCAACTTAAGACAATTGCTTCACTCTGCCTAATTAAAGCTAGTGCAATGTGCCAGACAGAGTGCCAGACTATGGACCAAGGAGATCCAGGCTCCAGTCCCCACCCACAGCTCACTGGGTGACTTTGGGCCAGTCATTCACTTTCAGCCCAACATCCTTCAAGAGGCTGCTGTTGCAAAGATAAAATATGTAAACTGCCTGGGGCTTCTTGCGAGAAAAGAGCACGGGATAAAAATGCAAGGTGGTGAAGGTGGTGGTAGCGCTAACTCTGTCCTGAACTTGTTCCCTTCCTTCCAGAGGTTTCTGATGTTTTTGTCTCCTGGCCACAGAAGGAATCAAATCGCTGGGAGGATGCATTTAGAAGTACTTGCAAAGTCCTAAGATACTGTCAGAGATAGCTTTGGCTCTTGAGCAGTAGAAATATGTAAAAAATGAAGATGATACTCCATATCTCCCCATTTTCAAACCCTCTTCACTGTGGTTGGCAGTGGCACACAGAGCAGTGGTGGTACAATTACCTAAATCTTCTTGGGAAGCCCATGTAATGCCAAAATGCTGCAATTCTAACACCAGTTCCTGAATATTTGGTAATTTGGTGAATCACAGAACCAAGACGTAAAGCCAATGCAATTAAAACATTAAGACTATAATCCATTCTGGATCATAGGATTAAACGTTCTGCTTTCAACACCTAATTAAGGGAATAAATATGAGTTATCTACCCAAATACAGGTATTTTCTCATCTTCTGCAGGAAAGATAGCAGTTAGCTGAATTCGTCTTATTTACAGCAAGCTTTTGAGTAGGAGAGGTTGTGATTACAAAGGGTAAATAATTCTTATCAGTTTTATTGTCATAAACTAGCACAAGTAAATAGTGAAACGTGGACACTACATATATGCATTTCCTTAAAAATATTTTCTTCTCCATGAAAAGAAAAGAACAATGGAGTCATTTACCACTTGCTAAATTGCTGATTTTATTCCGTCAATCAAAACAGAGGACATAGTCTGTTGATTTTCTAATTAACAGTTTAATTCTGAGACTGAGCATAGTATTTCCTCTGTCTACGAATGTTTATATTTCTAATAAGAGGCATGACACGAATTAGTAAAGGTATGATCCTAAGCATGTTTACTCAGAAAAAAGGCCTGTAACTCCCAGCATGCTCCAGCCAACTGAAGCATACTGGGATTTGTAGGCCTTTTTCAGTCTAAATATTATGGGATTGTGCCTTAGTTTTGTTAGTTTTCAGTGCAAAGTATGAAGCCTCACATTAGAGAGATGCCTGAAGTTGTGTTTGTTCTTTGAACTGAATTCCCAGCAGCCAGGCAGTGTGCTCTGCAAACAGCTGAATGTCACCTACATACTTCTAAGATTGCTTCAGGCTACCCAACACTGTAGTTAACCAATCAAATGCTGAATTTATTTTATTTTTTGCAAGATTTAAAGAGCACTCTACATCTCATATGATTACCATGCAGTGAACAATAAAAAGGGAGGGGAAGAATCAAAATTCAGCGTTAACATCATTAAAATCAAATTATGTCAATCGAATCAAGGCTGGTTAGTCCGGGAAAGCTTATTTAAATTTAAAAATGGCTTCATAGGTTTTGAAAATGAAACCGAGTTGATTCCTGCTTCTCACCAACTGGCTGGAAGGGCCAGAAAGCAGGAACCAAGGCTGAGGATTCTCCTCTAACTGGAGCTAGAACAGGGAGGGCAGGAAGGGAGAAGGCAATTGTGATGTAAGTGGAATGAAAATTCAGTGATGGACCGCCTTTGATAGTGGCTGGCTTCAGAAGACAAGACAAGCTACGGTTTCTGCCACTGTTGGTCTGTTGTGTGGTTTGAACCCAGTTGTGGCCCTTCAGCATAGTACGTTTGGCCTTTAGAAACCACAATAAGAAACAATGGCTGGTTGTATTGTTTCTCCGTACTGCCACGGCTTGTCCTATTGTCTGAACCCAGGACTGTGCTTCCATGACAGGGTGTGATGAACCCTGGGACTGAATTTCAGGTGTGCTGTCTGATGGGCTAAAAGCCAACAGCAGGAGAACTGAGCAGGAATTATGGAAACTGTGATAGATGATCAAGTGGTTTTTATTCTGTCAGGCAGATTATGGAGAAAAAGTGCAAACCACACTAACCATGCTGAGTTGTTTGTTGGACTGTGTGAATTCAGCCAGCAAGTTGTGATCATTGAGGAACTTGCAATGACATCACAGAGTGCTGTTCCCAGAACTCCCTGTCCCATGAATTATGCCCCAGCATAAGATGTTCCAGCAATCTGTGTTCCAAAGAAGTTCCAAAATTAGAGGGGATACAGCTGAACTTAAATACATCTTATAAGAGCATGGATACATTCTACAATGACTCCCTTGTTAAATACATAGAAAAATGTTGCTCAGAGATTGTCAGCTTGAATAGAAGTCTGGAGAGAGTATTCAAGATTGAGTCGTGTGTGTTTACACCCTCTCATCCACTGATTTGGACCATCTTGTCGAGGAGTTGTGTGAGTTGTGTGTGCCCATGTCCATAGCTCACAGAGGTTTGTTTTGACACTGAGTTGATCTGACCTGGAAATAAAACAATGTAAAACTATAAACATCATCTAGACCAGCCCTAGCCACAGTCCAACAGTATCTGGAAGATCACATGTCCCCTATCTGTGCTCAAGTCTGTTGCAATCCACTTTTACACGGTAGTGTAGCAAAGCAAGTTAGGCTGCTGAGACCCAGCCAGGGTCAGCACCTACTCAGCCAAGATGCTCATTTGGAGACTTTGCCATGCAGCTTCCTCAACCCCACAAGCTTCAGAAGAGAATATCCAGGTGCAACTCCAGCTGCAGCTTCCTTAAATAAATAGACAAATCAGTCTATTTCCATCCTGCTTCAATTTCACAAATGTCCATTTGTCGTTCTGTTCTGGAACATCACATAGATGCCTATTTTAAATGTGTTGTCTCTCACAATAAGCAATTCTAAATGTATTTCCTCTGCATAGTTTTAAATGCACTTCATCCTTTGTTTTGAGCTGAGAATTGCTTTGCAATCCTATGCATGTTTAGATAGAAAACATTCTTACAAGTCCAGCATGCCCTAGTCAGGCGTTCCCCAGAGATCTGCTCCACCATCGGGGGACCCATCTCTTCCATAAATGTACCACTTGTAGCATGTCCCCAAGTGAGAGTTGAAAAAATGTTGCACCCTCTAGATTCAAGCCCTCATTTCCCCAACAGGTAGTCATTGCATTGGCCTGGAGCTGGCATAATTAATGCCCCTTCTTCCCCAAAGATGGCTACAGTAGGGGATGCCTACATATAAAGTTCTCCCCTGTCTTGAAACCTGAATTCACACAGTGCCATTGTGGAAAAAGTAGGAAGCTGAAAAGGGAATGTATGCAGGGAAATGGTCTTTTTAAAAGCTTTTGTTTTTAAAAGAATCAGAATGCATGAAGGCAGAGATCTTCAGCCATCCCTCGGTTCGCCTTTCTGCAATAACCAAACCAGCCATTCAGTCTGTGATGTGCTCTTCCAGCCAAATGCTGTTTATTCCCAGGAAATGTTCGTTCCCACCCCCTCCTCAGGCATGGACAAATTGATAAGCAAACATTTTCTATTATGACTGTCATATCAGAGGACTCAGATAATTATAAACTGTACATGAGCCCAGCAAATTACATTTTGCTAAGCGGTTCTTACACGAGCCTGTTCCAGAAGAAAAAGAATAAGAAAAATGCAAGACACAAAACTTGAGCTAAAGCTTATTCAGGATGTAATTCAAAAATATCAAGGTGAATTTTACCTACTGCACGGCTGCACATGGTTTTTATAAGGATGCGACAGTTTTTAATATGATGGAGACAATTATATCAGCAAGGGTGCTATGCTCAACCCCGTTTAATGCCTCATGCATGACAACTTCACAGTGGTTTGTAGCATTTTTGTTGTCACCAATGCCTTCAGCATGGAAGCCTGCTTTATAATTACCACCAGTTATTAATCTAAAAGATATTTGCACTTTGAGCCAAAGTATATTTCACATCTGGAGTGCAGATTGTGAGCTTATATTGCTGCCCTGTTCAGAGCAACCGCTGCGTGGCTGCCGCTCTTTGTTCCACTGCGAAAGACCTCAACTCTCTGCTTCCACATCTCAGTGCAACAACAAACTCACAACCCCAGAGACCCTCCCGCTGTGCCTGCTCTAGCCTGGTCCTTGCTCCTTCCAGCTGGCCCGGTTGCTGGCCCCTGCGCTTATTTCCCTGTTGGATGCGTTCATTTCCCCCTTACCTGACCTTAATATGATCGTTATTGGATCGTTTCATCCCAGCGTCGTATTCATGAATGTAAACTGCAGCTGTATGTGTGATGACTTAAATCATCTTTTGATTTGTAGCTCTTACAGCCTCTGGGAATTATCTGGAGTCTCAGCTTTGCGGTCCTGCCTTTTGGGGCTCTGAAGACGAAGACCCTGCCCTCTCATTGCATCTGGTTTCCCCGGCTTGCAGAGAAGTCCGGGGTCAAGGATGGATGCTGATTCCCAGCCTCCTTCCCTCCCCCTGTCATGCCAGGTAATCTTGGGGACCAATGCACCTGCAAAGGAGGCTCTTGCCCAGCAGATTCCCTCAAACATTTTGGGATCTTTTGCTGGGTTTTAATGTGTGCTGCCAGGGAGAGCATACCCTGACTTTGCACACACACACACGCGCGCACACACACACACTTAGAAAGCAAAAGCAAGTTTATTCAGCAGAAAATACAGAGTGGGCACAAGCTTTAACCTGACATTGTCTAGGCAGCAAATATTGCTACTGCATCCCAATCTTACTCTCTACTGCAAAAGGGATGAAGAGCTTCCTGCCCAGACACCTGACCGACAGAGAGGGAGAGGGAGCAGCGAGTCTATTGCTTCTTCTGCACAGCAGATTCTCAGCAGCAGCACGTTGCCTGTGCCAGAAGAGCCCAAGAAGTTCACATTTCAGGCTGGGTCGTCCACACTGTTCAGAGCTGGCCTGCCTTCTAAGTCCCCCGTCCTGGCTTCTCTGGGAATGGAGAGGTTCCCATTGTCTGAAGACGTATGCCAATTGCTGGTAGATGCTTAATCGCTCTTGATGACCTGATCTGGTGCTATCTGTTGTATGACCAGTCCTCTCTTCTGTGTGCAAAAACAGCCAGCTTTTTGTCTGTGCCTTGCTGGGTGCTACTGATGAGGTTATTTCCAGGTGTCTTCTGGAGAATGATTGTCATCCTTGCAGGGCTGTTTTGCCTAAACTCTGTAAGAAGATGTTTTATGCCTGTCTTTCTCTCTGCAAGAATTCCAGCACTCATTATTCACTATGCATTCTCATCTCATTCACACTAGCCAGCCCAAAACAGCAGGCCGGAAGTGAAGTTTACCCCAGCACGGCCTGGAGCCCAACTTCATGGCACTGCCTCAGTAAGGCTGCCTTTGTGGCACTAACACTGATATAAATTATAGACACGTAGTCCCCAAGTTATGAATTAGTTCCATTCCTGAGAAAAGGGAAATTTATCTTTAAGTGGCATTTGCATATAAGTCGGATCATGTATAGTTGGCTCCCCACATTTAAAATGATAAAAGTTATAAATTCTGTATTTTGGAATATTGAAAGCTTTGCCTGTTTCCCTTGTTCCAGCCTCCATTCTGCAGGGGTTTTCCATTCAGGTTCGTTATATGGGAAAAGGAGCCCCAAATGTGGTATGCAAGGATTGGCAGGAAGCTGATACAATGCAACTAGTTTGAATATTCAAATACTGGGCCAGCTCTTCATTGTCTTCCTGCAATTTTCTACCTCAGACTGTAAAAAACAAACATTGCAACCTGTTAAATTCTGCAACTCCTGATTGTTTTATTTGTTATTTGTCATGGTCATCATATCATGCTGTTTTCCCAATGTTTCTCAGTGTTTCTGTAGTTTCCTTTTTTTGCTTCTATTGTTCATGCATATCACTCATTCAAGGTCTCATTTCCCTCTCTCTCCTGTGAATGTGACTGCAAGTCCCTAAAATACTCTGGGACTTGAATGACAGCAGCCTCTGATCTTGGCAGTTTCCAAGATCCAGTCCCTGCCAGCTTGCTGCCAACAGAGTGGGAAGGGGGAATTTTTACTCTCTTTGCCCTCCTTTAGCATCCCCCTTGCTCTGGTCAAGCCACTGAGGCCAGAAAGCTGAGCTTCTCCACCCAGGGCCATGAGTCCTTTTGGTGAGGAAGACTGTTCCCTCTCCCCTTCATTGGCAACACTGGCAGGGCTTTTTCCAGGGGCTGGAGCACAGGAAAGGGGCTTTCTGCAGTAGCTGGGAAGTGTATAGTGAAGCGAGGGGAAATCTGAGTGGGTGTTTCCCCTTCTGAGGTGAGAGGGCTGTTTGTCTCCTTGGAGGCAAACTATCCAGCCTTTTGGCTCTTCTGGCCCTTGGAGATGCCATTGCTTTTGGAGATGCTACAGCCCCGGCTCATTGTCTGCAAGCTCCAGGATAGCTCGGATTCCCACTTCTGAAGCTGGAGAGTGTTCTGACCTTGGATCTGGGAATCAGAGCTCTGCTCCCTTTCCCCCACCTCCTCGCATCCTGGCTACTCTCCAGTATCAGAAAATGACCTTGGAGAGGGGCAAAAACAGCAGATCTGTGGGCAGGGAGAGGATGAGAGTGGAGCATCCTTCCCCAGCCTCCTTCCTTTCCTCTCCAAAGTGTGGCCATAACTGACAGAGAGCTGGAAATGGCCATCGAAGGGAAATGAAAAGTGGAAGGAGCAGGGAAGCGAAGGCCACTTCCACGTTTTCCCCACGCGGCACTGGATGTCTGTGCACCTCCAGGTTTGGTGGCTTAAGGGCCTCCCCCTAGGACTGATCCTTAAGGAATATTGCACTGCAAGCTCCAGTAAGTAACATTTGTTGTTCAAACAAGCAATATATTCCTGCCCATTTTCATTAAAATGGCTACATTTTTGTCTGCCTCCTCTGTTTCTAACATAATTTATTAATTTAGCTATAATTTCATGTCCATGCAGTTCATTCTCCCTTTCTTCCTTTGGTGGTGTTTCTCTATATTTAGTACACAGGATACGCTAAGCTGTGATCATATGAGATAAAAGGTCAGGGTGTCTTATTTATTGATTTCATATAAGCTAGCAAAAATATCGGAGGCTTCCAAGAAATATTCATTCCAGTAATTCTGTTGCATATCCTAGCAATGCTAGACCAGATGTTTAATTAATATTTCAGATATTTTGCACTTAAAATATACATGTACAAACTCAGAGCCATGGCAGGTTCACAGTATTAAAAGGAAGAAAGAAGAAATGCAAGGTTATTGAAAAGATTGCTTGATTAAAATCCAAACATAACCCAGTTAATGGAAAGATATAAATCAAAGTAAGAAGTCATTCAGGAAACAGAACTATTAAACACTTCTAGTCACACAAAGCAAAAAATAAGGTTGCATTTCTATGCATGTTTAATGGGGACCAAGGGCTTGGCCTGGTATGGATGATTTCCTTGGATAAATAGGTGGTGCTCAGCATGGGAGAGATGAATGAGGACAAGGCCCATGTCTGTGTATGTGGGGGACTTTGACTCCTCACTCAGCGACGTGCCAATCAGAACCCCCTCCCTGATCTGATATTTGCAATGGAAGAAAACCCTACATCAAAATAAATCTCTTAAGGCATAATTCTAGGCAGAATAAAAGTCTTACAACTCCCACTGTGAAGAGAGCTGCACCCTAAACCTCTTGGTTGTTTTCACTGCAGTCCAGAATCCATCAAAAAAATGGCTTCTGTCATGTTTTTTACATTTACTTTAATTTCAGTTTTTTTTCTGAATAGTTTTTAAACCCTAAATTATAATAATAATTTAGATATTTTTATTTTAATAATATAATTTTAATAATTTAGATATAATTTAAATGATAGCAATAATGACAAACAATAACAATACAATGATACTAATAACACTGATACTATTAACAATAATTGCATTGTGGTAGATTTAATTATCTGATTTTCTTAGCCAGCTTTGCTGGCTAACTTTATGTGGCTAGCTACAGAAGTTTTTGGGTTGAAAGGAGGACAAAATGTATGTACTGAAAAGTCAATAAATAAGCACTACCCCAAACTCACGATCTTAAAGTAAATCTAGTAAATATGGAAGGCTAGGCTGTAATACTATACATCTTTACCTGGGAGTAAATACCACTGCACTCAATGGAATTTTCCTCTGAGGTGCCTTTTGGCATGTCTGATTTGCATGCTGTTACATTTTTGTTAAGGTTCAATTTCATCTAGCAGGCTGAACAGTTTCTGTCATCAAGGAGAAATATTTGTTTATAAAAAGAACTAATGCAAAGGATGGTCTCTCGATCAATATTGATTTTGCTCAGCTTCTTTCACTGTCATTCAGCCTCTTTCAACACAGTCATCAAAACGCAAGTAAAATAAAAATGGAAGACAACATACATCAAGACATACGCTGTTTGCACCATGATGGTGGTGATGAATTTGGTTGCATCCTTCTTGTGCTGAAGGCTCTGGGTGGATGGAAGCCAGCCCCAGATCCATTCAGAAGACATACAATGACACTTACCAACACAACCAACAAAACCCACAGTAGCACAACGATAGCACCCCACCTCTATTGCAGGCTCTTTGATTTATTGCCAGGAGACAATATCACACCATGTTTAAAGAGCTTTTATTGAATCCACACCTCCAGAAGTTTCGGATGCCAGCTCCCAGCATTCAGGTCCCAGCTGGAGCTGATGTGAATTGAGCAGATCTTGTTTGATTGGCCACAGCTTGGGTAAAGCTCTCCAGCAGCCACAGAGAAGCCCAGTAGCCTGACTGGAAGCAATTACAGAGGAAGCATTTCTGTGTCCTTCTACCTGAGGTCACTGACTTGGTCCTGACAGTATTGGTCCAGGGATATCATGCATCCATGTAGAGCACATGAGATAAGGATCTCCACTAGCTTAAGTTGCCCCCTAAACTATGAAAAAAGACAAGCTTCATGGTGAACATGAATGTTCCAGAAAGATGCACGGGAGAATATCCATCTGGCATTAAAAGGCTGCTTGTGGGAAACAAGAGGAATGGGTTGACATGCAGCGATCACTTGATATAATACAGACCTCCAGATGTTTTGGACTGGGATTCCCAACATTTCTAACCACTGACCATGCTGACTGGAGACTCTGAGAGTTGAAGTCCAATACATCTAAAGATATAATTTTGTCTTCTCCTAAGATAATGTATGCAAAACCCCAGTCTTGAGCCCATTCACTCAAAACCAAGTTCCATTATGACTGATGGCAGTTACTCGAAGTTTGGCAAACATACACTGCACTCCTGAATTAGTTCCACCGAAATCAAAGAGCCTTGCTTTTGACAAAACATATTTAGGACCTGTCCAGTAACACATCTGTAAAGTCGGTTTGTTCAGCTCTTGGAAGCTGCTATCTGAAAGACAGAAAGTTCTTCCACAGCAGAGGCGGGGTGGATCTGTCCGTTTCAGATTTGTGCCGTTTTCCATTTTTCCAGTCTTAAAATGGCACTTCATCCCATTCCTGCAGAAGCTTGCAAATTCTTATTTTTTAAGAAGTACGCAGGTTTGGGATGGAATGTTGCTTCATTCTTTTTTAAAAACAATTTTCACTAAGTAATACATGGGCATATATGAATTTTGTTCATTTGCACATTTTGTGTGCACTTTCACCAATATATGTAGCTTTTGTGCCCATTTTTAAAATATTTAATGAAGGATCACATTGAAACTGTTTGAAAAGTGTGAGTATCAAAGTATAACTATGTTTTGCTCCATGGTCCAAGCAGTGCAAATTAGCGACCTTGCCGTTAAATTTTTCCCATCATCCCTAAATAAAGGTCTTCCTTAAATCATAGTAGCTCATAGCCAATCCACATTTTGTACCTACTGAGCAGTGCTTCAAAGATAGCAGTCTATTGTTTTAATATTGAAATATTGATAATATTGATATTGCTTTATTAATAATATTGTTTAATATTTACCAGTAATACCAAGAAATTCCCCCTCTACCTTCTGCCCAGACCTGGTTTAAATATATTTCAGTGCTGGGGTTGAATCTACAGTAAGTCCTATTTAGAGTAGTCCCATTGACATTAATAGGACTTAAGTCAGTCATGCCTAATTTAAGCCCCATTTGTTTTCTGGGTATATTCTAAGCATTACTAAGCCTGGATCCAAGCCCAAGTCTTTTCTAGATGATGAATAAAGATAGCTTTACTCATAAATAAGTTATTAAAAGCAAAAGCAAAAACCTCCCCAAATATAAGAATTGATAAATTCCTCAAAAATAGTTCCTGCCAGATGAACCTTTTGGGCTCCATGACGAGGTTTCAAGTTAGGTAGATTTGGGGAGGGGGGTAGATGTGGTTTACCTGGATTTTGGCAGGGCCTTTGGCAAGGTCCAGCAAGATATCATGGTTGAGAAATTACTGAAATTTGGGGTGGACCAATGCACTGTCCGGTGGATTAGGGCATGGCTGATGGACCAAAGGTAGAGGTAACTACTGGTGGAGAGTCATCAGGATGGCAGCCAGTGACGAGTGGAGTCCCCCAGGGCTCAGTTCTGGGACCAATTCTGTTCAATCTTTTTATCAATAACCTGGAAGAGGGGTTGACCTGTCTGCTAACTAAACTCGTGGACAATACCAAAGTAGGAGTGGTGGCCACAACAGAGGAGCAGGCACTCCAGATCCAAAAGAATCTGTACAGATGGTGGAAGTGGGCAGGGGACAACAGGATAGTGTTCAATACAGATTAGTGCAAAGACTTGCACTTGGGAATCAGGAATAAATGCCATAGGTGGCTGGAGAGCTGCACTTGTGAGACATATCTCAGGGTACTTGTTGACAGCAGGCTAAACATGAGCCGGAAGTGTGACACAGTGGTTAGGAGGGAGAGTGCCACCCTTGGCTTCCAGATTGAGAGAGGTGCTGGTACCCACAACTGGATTACTGTGTCCAGTTCTGGGTTCCACAGTACAAGAGGGACATAGCAAGGTTGGAATCAGGGTCACAAGGATGGTAGCTGGATTGGGGAGGGATGCAATATGAGATGAGATTGGGGGAACTGGGACTTTTCAGCTTGGAAAAGAGGCGAGCCCAAGAGGATCTTATAGCAGCATACAGATATGTGAAAGGGTGTCACATGGTGGAGGGTTGTGACCGGTTTTCCCCATGGTGGTTGGAAGGATGCCTTCCAATGGGGCAAACCTGAACCAGGAATAAGGTTGGATGTCAGGAAGTACTTCCTGAGGATTAGGACTCCTAAGATATGGAATGGGCTTCCATGGGAGGTGCTGGATGACCTATCATGAGGGTGTTCACAGAAAGATTCAACCCCCACATGCTGGACATATATGAGAAGAGCTGGCTTGTGCCGGGGGTCAGACTAGATGACCCAGGAGACCACTTCTGACTTGCCATGTTTCTGTTTCTATACCTTGACTTGAGATAAAGCATTATCAATCAGGATACAGCACTGGATAGATGATAAAAATGATCTGCTTAAAGCATATGACATTTAACAAAATAAACCAATCAGTATAAATAACAGAACAAGGGCCTGAATATTAATCACGCAATCCAAATTAGCACTGCTGGTAAAAGATAGCTCATGACTTGGGAGAAAAATAGACTTAATACCAAGTCAGATCCAAACTAGATTAGTCATGTGCGAGGCCCATTTAGAGATCTGGAGGCCAAGAAAAAAACAAAATGCACACAAAAAATGGGGGGTGGGACCTTTTGCCTGGTAAAATGTTGGAAGAAAAGAATGCGGGTCTCTTCTACATTTCCCCAGGTTTTTTTCCAGGTTGCTTCACTGCTTCCATTATAATCATTGAGACAAGTTCACAACTAACTCACATCATTCTGATTTCAGTGGGACTAAAGAATGGTTAGCTTAGCCTGCATCTGACAGATGATAAGATATATAACAGGCTAAGTTAGATCCAGAATGAGTCTGCTGTTCAAAAAGTTATCTATCTGTCTGTCTGTCATTCTGTCTGACTGACTGACTGTCTATCTCAGGATGCAATCCTACACTGGTTTAGAAAGAAAAATAGCCCTAAAATTCCCAGAACATCCTGGCTATTGCTGTTTGCTAAGGAATTTTGGCAGCTGTGGAGCTTTTCTCTATCTCAACATGTACTGGGTTGTGCCTTCAGTGAATGAAAAAGGGAAGGTGCTTTAATTATTTGACTGAGGAACAGTGTTTGGTTTGACCAAAACTGATGGCAAGCCCTGTTGTGGGGGAAGCAGGACCAGGCTCCCCCCAGTTAAAGTAGTGTCTTTCAGCCTCATAGAAGCTAATATACTTTCACATCACAGCTAGTTTGTTCAGAGCTGAGCACTGTAGCCAAAATGGCGCCATCCATGAACCAACAAGACTTGGAGGGAACCTCAACATTTGTGGATTTATAACCAATTTTTAGGAGAAATCTCCAGTTTTGGAGGAGGGAGCATGCTCAGGGCCATGGAAGACTGAGTGCCCATTGGAGGAGGTAGAAAACCAGGTGGGAGGAGGAAAGCAGGCAAGGAAGGCAAGTATTGACAGAACAGCCATACTCAACACTTCAACATGTCGTGGCAGATTCAATTTGCTTTACAGTATCGTGAGCCCTCTTTTGTGGGATTGTGAGGGCCAACAGAAGGCCCACAGCCCGGCAGGGGTCCCTTGGACTTGCACCATTGCAACCCACTTGCTTGCCTGCCTCTTGTTCTCTCCCCAGGAACAGTGATGGTGAAGGTGAGGAGCAGGAGGAGGGGCAGAAGCCATGGTCCACAGCTTCTGAGGAGAAACAGGAGCAGCAGCTTGTGACAACGGCAGTGAGGAGACAGACTCCCTGAGGGAGGGGGCCCCTGGGGGTGCCTTGCCCAATAGCCCTCACAAGACCAGCACCCCTACAGTATCCCTCTCAAAGATCACCCCATTCATACCTCACAAACGAAAACAGGGATAAGCTTAGATCATTAAAGGGTCTTTTGTACTTCCTTAGCTTGTGGCATGCGTGCATTCTGCAGTAGCTTTTCCTGCAGTGCTAGCTAGGACTGGAGGGAGATTGTTAAAGAAACCTAATTAAATAACTTTAACCCTCTCATGGTTAAAGATGGATAATTTCCTCCTTGGTAACTTGCTAGCTCATATTATCAAGACAGAAAATATCCAAGAACATGCTAAAGGTGGAGAGAATGGTCCTAGAATTTATCAGGGAAAATGGTAGAAAATATAGTATTGTTATGTGTCTCAAATCATCTCCCATTTATGGCAACCCGATGAAGGAGGGCCCCCCTTGGCTCTTGTCAACTCAACACCGTGGCTTCCTTGGTGGAACTGACTTGTCTCATTGCTGGTCTTCCCCTTTTCCTTCTGCCTTTGACTTTCCCTGGCATATTGTCTTCTCTCATGAAGGGAAAAATGCACAAGGTGTGAAACAGCTCCTTGTGCATTACGTGGTAACTTGGTGTGTTTGGGACATTTACCTAGACACAAAGGTACATCCATCCAGCTACTCATTTGGAGGTCCCTCTTCCTGGTGGTGGAAGCTGAGCCCCGGATAACTTCAGCAACTCAGGCTAAGAAGGTGTCCCGAGAAATCAAAGAACAATTCTCAGAAAGCAGCTCTCAGCTTGGCTTGCACTTATCTTTCCAGCAGGTTTTGTTTAGCAAACATACATCCCTAAAAGGGATATTTAGCTGCTGGGCAGAAAGCTTTTCTCCATTTATTGTTGTGTGTGCATGTACCGTGTGCAGATGCATTTTAAAGCAAAGCCCTCTAAACAGTACTAAAAGCTAATCTTTATTTTTAGCCCAGTTTCCTACGTGATCTTGAATGCGTTATTTTTACCCCTGTGGTCTAGATTCTGTTTAGTGTAGTATTGATCGGGAAGAGTTTGATGAAAGGCACTTGTGGGTTGTGGGTATTCTTTACATCTTTGTCATTGGCACATCATTTTGCTAACAGTTTTAGGAGCATTCTCCTTTGCTTTGATTCCCAGAAAAGCCTTAAAAATCTAAAATGTGTCCATTCTTGCATATTAAAGAAACACCAGTAGTAGATCAAGGCATTATTACATTCAGGATAATTAGGCACTGCCTGCCCAGATCAATTGCAACTCAACAAATTCTCTTCAAAGAGATCTCGAGTCTGTGCAGAGTAATTGCATGCTCTTTATGGTCATGTGCTTTGAACAAGGCCAGAGTAGTTCAGCAAGGTACAGTTCTTTAATGGTTCCATTTACACCTGAGCAAAACTTCAGAAATGTGAGCAACCACAAGCTGAGAAATATATGCAACATAATTAGCTTGGGAGAGCATGGATAGGTGAAATCATCAATTTTGGCTTCTCTCAGCTTCATATTTTTTGTTTTATCACATTTGTGCATCAATGTGTGATTTAAAAACAATATCACACACTCTGCAAGAACATTCATACTCATTCTCATACACATTTCTCCTGATATAAGCATTTTTGTACACAAGTGTGCCTAGGGTATGCATTTTTACAAGCAGTTTTATGTAACAAAGCAATTTCGTATGTTCTTTCTGCAAACATAATTATTTTCCTGAATGTATTTCTGTATGTATTTTTTATTGGATAACTGCATTACAAAATTGAGGGAAGTACAAATACTGAAGGGTGGCTTCATTTTGCTTTGTGTAATGGCTCAAGAAGTGCAAATTAAGTAGGTTTCATAGCCAAATGAATTTGCCCTCGTTCCTCTTGGAAAGTACAATTTAGATTTCTAATCACAAGGCCACTCAAAGCTCTTTAGTAAGATTCTTAAGAACTGCTACTGCCCACCAGGGGACATGAAGTTATCTTACAGGATAACAGTGCCATGAATTAAGAAATTTCTGTGATGGTGATGATGATGGTGATGAAAAGAATTCAAGGCTTTATCTCACCCATTTCTTACATGCAGCAGTTAAAATGGAAAGGCGGACACACTGTTTTAAAAAACACCAGTATAAGATTGTTCAAAATCAGGTGAAGAAAATCAAGTCATAAAATCATACAGCATCCAAATACAAAAAGAACTACAAATTCAGGCTGAAAATCGGACTTTTCTTGCTTTTCAGAGGGCTTGTAAGTCCATTTCCTAAAGCTGGATTCAGGGTCAGGAAGATCAACTATCCGTCTCCATAAGAGAAAGCCAGTGCAGTGTAGTGGTTAAGAGCAGGGCTTTTTTTGTCATAGAAGGCACTGGAACAGCATTCCGGCACCTTTTTTTGACAGATTTTTCCAAGTGATTGTGAATCGCCCTGTTGGGCGTAGCAGGTTCATTAACATAGTGCCTGCGGGCTGCTTGTGTGTCGGCGTTGATTGTGAGGGCGCTGCTCGGCTTGGGACGCTGCTCGGCTTGGGATCAGTCGTGCGGTCATGCGCTGAGTGCTTACTGCTGGCAGCGACCATTATGTTTAAGTGTGTGTAGAGTGACTGACCCCAAGAGGTGAGTTCCGGCACCTTTTTTTTTTTTCTTTTTTTACAAAAAAGGCACTGGTTAAGAGTAAGGACTAGGACTCAGGGGGTGCGGATTCTAGTTCCCAGTCAGCCATGAAATTAATGTGTTGACTTTCGGCCAGGCTCCCATTTTCAACTTAACTTATCTCACAGGGTTGTTGTGAGAATAAAGATAGAGTTAAGAAGAGCATTGTAAGCTGCCTTGGGTGCCTTGAAAGAAGAAGCAAGTTTTGATATAATTGTAATGCAGTGATAATAATATCTAAGCACATGATTTCATGGGAAGTAGAACCCTCTCTTGAATAAGAAAGACCTCCATGAATGTCCAAAAGGGTCCATTTTCTCAGTGATGTATATCAGTCACTATCATACGTAAAGGCTGTTCTGGAGATGGACCATTTCTGAACAGAAATTTATCAACAACCCAAATGTTCTATCTCCTAAACCTTAAAGGAACTAATCAGAACACCCTATCTCCAAAAACCCAAAAAGAAAAACACTGCTGAATATGTCAGGATGGTCTCTTGTCAGTTTGGAATGCCTCTGACTAGCCCTTTAGCTTGCTTGCACCAGCAAGGCTAGCCACCGTTATTGGTGGGATTTTAGGGGGGATACAGAAGGACAAACTGCAAGGCCTTGTGAAAAGATGGTCACAGCTGAGAAAGCAACATGAAGCTCAAGCTAAAAAACGGCAGCTCTGCTGAGTTGTAAAAGCAGACCAGCACTTCCTCTGGATAAACCATGAAGATAAGCAGGTATGCAATACCCAACCACAACCTGGAAAGCCCACTCTGGAGAAAATATGTGATGGACTTTCTCCAGTATGTGACAATCTAGGCTAGCTTAGCTGATCCTCTGTGTGGAATTAGGGGCTTCTTAAAAATGGAAGACAGAAAGCCGAGCTGTCATTGTTTGATTTGGGGGCCTGTTCCAAGGCAAGGCCACCTCAATTTAGTTTGGAGGATAATCAGAAAGGGAGAAGACCACTGATGTAAAAGATATACAGGGTACTGAATACGCAGCTGAAATACAGATGCCAATTATTAATAAACTGCCAAAGACAGTTTACATGCATCCCTTCAGTCACAGACCTCCTGCTAAAATGGTCATTGCTCCAGGGCTCCTTGTTTCTCAGACATTAGCTTGCCCTCCTCCCAAGCTAAAAGCCGAACCATCAGATAACATGCCAGAGGCTGCCAGAGGCTGCAAAAAGCTGCCAGTATGAAAGTGGAGGAGGGTAAGAAAAACCAAAACCAAACAGAAATCCCAATTAACTTCCCTAGAAGGGTTGTGCAAACAGCCTGATCTCCAGGATGGAATTCGCAGCACTTGGTACCCACTTAAACAAAAGCCCCTTGTCACGAGGCAGTTTTCTTACACCAATTAAACCTAATGAATGTCTCTTGCTTCTCTGGCTACCCTGAAAACCTCAGCTGCAGACTGTGAACAGCTGATGCCAACAGCTCATCACATTGTCTTCTAGGCAGGATTGTACTTCAGGATGGTTAAACATTTCCATCTTTCATCATTTGGCACCGGGTACATGGAGCAAGCAGGTGAGGTTCAGCTGCCCTGGAGAAGGAAGAAGCAATGCATTATTAGCGGCACACAATGCCAGGTCTCGGTGTCTACCAGACATCCTTGCTGGATGGTCTGCTAATGAGAAATCCGTCAGGCCCTGACACTGCGGTATATGGGGGCACTTGGCATTGTGAAGGAAGTTGATTTACAGTTTTAATAGCCCTTGGATGTTTTTAGCCCTGATGGTTAATGGTTGTTATTGCTGAGGTTTTCTTTATTTAGTTTTTAAAGATTGTTTTAAATATTGCTAGTTTTGTCTTTTTGCTTCCTTGAGTTAGGGTTTTTCTGTGTTTGGGAGGGGTAGGCAAGGTGCAAGCTTTTAGATTTTTTTAAAAACCCTATCACATCTCAGCCATAGCTAAGTATTTTTTTTCATAAATGAAGCTTCTTATCTGACCTTAATGCACTCAGAATTTATTTTTGCAGCTTGTGTGGCACAAGCACAAAACATTTTGTGGATTTCATTTTAACAGATAATGATGCTTCCCCCCCCCCCCGCCCCACACACACACAGTCATGGTCGCAGATGGCAGAAACACAATTGGAACTTGGAAAAGTTCTGTGCAATCATTAACTAAAGTGAGTGGGATAAGGGGCCATAGGAAACACCTTACAGAAGAGGGCGAATCTCACAATTCTGTGCACACTTACCTGGGAGTCTTATGCATCATCTCTGAAAGTTCTTTTAGCAAAAACTAAAAGCTCCAGAAGAAACCAACGTGTGGTTTTTCTTAGCAAATAATAGGGACTAGAATCTTGGCTCTTAGGACTTCTAAATGAATAGCTCAGATCCATAACAAAGCACAGTATTAGAAATCATAGACTGCAAACTGCAGTGTGTGGTAGTTGCCATGTACATAAGATCCAAACATTTGGTTGTAGTTTTGGTAATAAAATAGAATATTCAACACTATAATACAGTTTATAAAACTTCTGTAATTAATCAAATCCCCAAACAGCCAGGTCCGAGGATTTATCTCTGGTAATGAATTTTCAGATTCCCAAGACAATGTGGGCAAGTTTTATGTTTTACAAAGTCTGAGTTTAAATGGTTACAAGAAAGCATCCTGTTCTGGTGTAGCAGCTAAGAGAAAAACCAAGCCACTGGGAAGTCCTAATCCACACAGACTTCAAAAGATGTGAAACTTTCAATTCTGCCCTCGGGAGAAGAGGAAGCCCTGCCACGTGGATTAACCTTTTCCAAATATGCATTTCCTAAGGCAGGTATTGACCCGAAGCACTCTGCCCCGGTCAAGACTCAGAAAGGGAGAGTCTGCCCTGCCTCTTGGGATGCAGAGGAGACAGGACAGCCAGCTTAGCAAGAAAAAGGAAGTAGAATCCTCGGAAACCTAATCAAGGTGAACTAAAGAGCATCATCCTGACACCAAGAAGTTGACCTTAAACATTTCACCTGCTAAATGACATTGAATTCCCGCTGTAAATCTTGGTCTGATAAAAATAGGAGCTCTTCCCTGCATTAGTCTCCCTCCCTCCCTCTCCCTCTCCCTCTCTCTCTCTCTCTCTCTCAACTTCCATGTAGCAAACGATCTACCTTTGAAGATGCCCTGTTCTTCGAGGAGCTTCCTGTAGGCATTTGCTTAAAAGCATGGGAAAAACATATAAACTGGACTGATGGTAGGAAATGGCAATGGTTCAAAAGACATCTGTACCTTGGTCTCCTTGAAGCAGGTTGCAAGAAGTATCGGTCCATAACTTAAATTGCCTTACTCATAGTCAAGTCATAATTTTCCTCCAAAGGAACAGTTCTGTAATAAGGAATACAAGAAAATAAGGCTTGTCTGGCTTGTCTGAGTAAGTTCTACCTTCTTCCAACAGCTGCCAGCTGGATGCCTTAAAAATGTGTGAGCCGCATAGTTCTGTTGATTGTCCCCTGCATTTGGTGCTCAGGGGTAGAGTGACCCTGCACATGGAGGTTCCATTTTACTGTCCTGCCTAGTAGCTGATGAAAATGGTAGTGCTTACGTTGCATTTATACCCCACCTTCCTTCCTCTTGCAAGGAGCCCAAGCTTACGAAGTTCTCCTCCTCTCCAATTTATCCACAGAGCAATAAAGTCACTTAGCGATCTTCATGGCTGAGCTGGGACCAGAGTCTGGATCTCCCGAGTCCCGGCCCAGCACTCTAACCATGGTGCCACATGGGTGCCCTACACCAGACTCACTCCCTAGAGCCACTATGATAGGGTCGGAATGTAACCTGCTGCATGCCATCCCCATCGACGTCCATGGAACTTATTCCCAGGTAAGCATGCGCAGGAGTACAGCCTTGAATACGGGTCTACTCTGAGTGCTCAGGGTGGTGTAACAATGGGGCCTACAGATGTGATGGAATCTTCCCCAAAAGTCATGCAATATTAGGCTGGGACATAACAGAAACGTAAGAAATGTCCTGGTAGATCAAGTCCCGCGTTCTGTTTCCTACAGCTGCTAAGAGCCTAAGAGACCCCCGTGAGCCAGGCATGAGCACAACAGCATCCATGTTCCCCAGCAACTGCTGTATGAGGTGTGCTGCTCTGGTCCTGGGAGCTTCATGCGGCTATTGTGAGCAAGCAATCCCCTTTGTCCAGCTGGAATATAATATTAAATATTAAATATTGTGACAGAAACAGCAGGGCTTTCTGTGCCATGCTGTTTTCAAAGGTACCGCTTGGCACTGTGCAGTGCTGGGGTGGGGACCCTACAACTCGCCAGCCGCTCCCAAGCCTGGGAGCCGTGAGCCGACCCCTCTCTGGGCAGGAAGGAAAGCAGGAGCACAGGGAAAGAGGCTGAAGAGAGAAGCTGAACCGTCCGCTTACACCTCTGACCCTGCCTGCTGCTCATAGGGAACCAGAGCGTTTAAGAGCGTGGGCTGGGATGCAGGTGCTCTGGGTTCTAATCCCTGTTCAGCCATGGAGCCAATCACAGACTCTCACCCAGCATACCTTACAGGGTTGTTGTTGTGGGAATAAGACTGAAAGCAGCAGGAGGAGAATGATGTAAGCCACTCTGAGTTGTTGTTTTTTTTTTAAGAAAATGCCAAGGTATAAATCAAACAAACAATGTAGTTCTGGAGAACTCTGCCCTAAGGGAATTAACCCTCAATAATAATATTAATAGCAATAGTAATAATGGTAATTATAGTAGTTTCTACCCCTGGTAAATTCATTCTGGAAAGCAGTGCAGAATGGATGAAGCCGTTAAAGGTCCCATCCATGATGGCTGCCCATAACTCTCCAGACTTGGAGGTTTACAGACATCCAAAACAGGGCAGAAGCTGCCTAGACACAGGATCGCCCTCCAAGAATTTCAATGGCCAGTTTCAGTTGTTAATTGTTTTGCCCCTCTTGCAAGGTGGAAAGGCATTTCCTCGCTCCCCCTCTGCACCCCACCAACCTTGGAGCCCAACTGGAATGGAAAGCACTTTGTGGGTTGCCAGGTGGGGGCACTTTACATTGGAGTCCCAGCTCTGAGCTTGTCTATTTGGAGTGGGACTCCGCCTTCCTTTGGGCCCCAGAGAATTTCTGGACACTGTACCAATGCCCCCTAATCTTGTGTCCTTGAAAAAAATCAAGATTACTAATTGGCAGTCCTTATGGAGTGACAAAATGCAACCACAAGACAAAATGCAACCACAAGACAGAAGGACAAAATGCAACCACAAGAAATTATGATCTCATCCATCTTGCTTTATTTCTCCACTAACTCATTGGACTGTTTTGTTGTGTTTAAAGATGTGCCTTCTAGAACTGTTTGGGATAAAAAAGGCAAACAGCTTTTTAAATGCTATAGAATTCAACAGCCATTGTCTCCAAGTCAATGAAGATTTAAAAACGAACCAAAAATGGCTTTTAAAAAACTCAGTCCAGATGCAACAATTTTGCTGCCTTACTCGTAAAAGTGAATTGGGAATTGAAATGGAAGGAATTGAGTTTGGTAATGTGAAGAGATGCAAATATTTTGGACAGTGGCTCTGGAGAGGCCCAATATGCAGGGCAACCCTGCATGCACACAGAGACATAAAACACAGAAGAAAGGTCTCTGTGTTCGTTAAAGCACAAGCTACAGCCACTTTCAGAAATTAAGGTGGAAAAGTTAAGCATCTGATGAGCACAGCAATAGAGCCATCTTGCCCATAGGGGGCACTGTTCCCCCAATCTCCTGCAATCTCTCTCTGCATGTGAGTCACTTCAATTTCCCGAGACAATCTCAGGGAGAAATATGGCCATCATCATGGGCTATTGTCTGGCATGCGTTTGATGTTGTGCTGGGACATCAGAGCGTGTGTGCAGAGGCATTAAGGGAAGACTGCAGTAGCCCTCTGCCCAGCAAGTTCCATGCAGGACGCCCAGCCCACCTGGAGGAAGTTCCTCCTTCCCAGGTAAGTTCTAACTCACCAAGGCGATGCTCGGAGAAGCTCCCATGGGAGAAGCACCAAAAGAACAAGCTGCAGCTTGTACAGAACCCAGCACCTACCATGCTTAATGGAGCACCCAGAGAAACTCGGATCATGCCTGTGTCAAAGGAACTGCTGATCCATCTTTTGTGGTTGACATGCAAAGCACTAAAGGGTTTAGAATCAGCATACTTGGCTATATACACAGCTGACCCCTGGGATCTTCCGAGAAGAGATGCACGAGGAATCCATTTTGTGGGTGCGGATTCATTGGGCGCCCTGCGCTTGCTGCCTGGACTCCGGCCCACCTGTTGCAGCTGGGTTTGAGTTCCTGGCAGGCATTCCCCGTGTTTGCACGGCACTTGCAGGGGGTGACTCCTACGTGCTGCACAAGCAGCATCCGTCTTCTGCTCCAGACACGGAAGAAGGCTGCCTTTTGTGGAAGCTTCTAGGACTGGGCCAAGCACAGGAGAAATCCACAAATGCTAGAAGGCTGATTGCCGCAGCCGTACCTCTGAGGAAGCCTTTCTCATCACTCTGCAGGTAGCAGTGCTTCAGCAGACCTTCTGATTGGTGGCTCCCACCTTTTGGGACCCTCTACCATGTGTGGGTCAAGTGGGGAAAAGGCGGCAAGTTTTATATGCCTCTTGAAAATACAATTCTCTTTACAGGCTTTCCTGCTGCTGTCCTACTTTAGCATTACATTATTTTCTCTTGCTATCATGCACTTATAATGCAAACCGCTTTGAGATTTTAGCAAATTTAGCAATAGAAAAGAACAATTGATAAATCAATACATAAATTAACATATGAAAAGGCATCCTGGTCCTATGGGACAAGGATGCAACAGGAAGAAATGAAGGACAAGGGCTTTTTCTTGTGCTTTTTCCCCAAATGAGAATCCTTGCAATGCTTTACAGTTCCTTCTTGCCATTCGCATCACTGCGCCCTCATTTGACCTCTTGGCTCATGTGCACAAATGTCCCGGAGACGCGTAGGAGACAAATGGAAGAAAATGATCCTTCCACAACAGTTCTTGCTATGGTTGTACAATGCAAATGTTTTCAGCTCTAGCTAGCAGGAAAACCAACTTACATGGACTCAGACAGCAAAAGCAGCTCAGCAAAGACAGCAGTGCCCTGCCTACATTCATGCTTTCAGCTTTATGGAAGAGACTGCACAGCTCCCTTGTTCCTCAGTCGAGCGCCAGGCTGCTCTTCAAATGGTGTAGCTGGGCTGTCAGGGAAGGCCGGGGTGGCATGAATGTTTACACTGGAGGATGATAATCAGGGCATCAAAGGGCAGGCATGAGCTCCTGCAGGACCTTTGCTGAGATGCCACCTAATGCTGCTTATAATTGCCAAGTCAAATGAATTTCCTCCCTTCCAAAGGATTCTTTTTTAATGGCAGCAGCAGCAGCCCAATGAATGAATGACAATACTACGAGGCATATTTGATTTATTGAAGATAATCTACTGGAAACACTTCTCGCTCTCTCCACACACACACACACACACACACACACACACACACACTGTTTTCACAAGCTATCAGCCAAATGTTAATGGCCCTGGAAACAGTATTTGGTTTTCGCTGAAGGGCTTTTCCCAAGAGAACTTTGCAAGCCCATTGCAAATAATTGAAAATTAGGGGGAAAGCAAACAAAACTGATTTCCTGCCATTAAGCAGCTAGGCTTTCTCAGTCCCTGAAGGAAGCGGAGATTCAGGAAAGGTGCATGGAAAAGCCCACACGCTGCTCCAGTGGCTACAGAAGGCTGAGAGGAGAGGGGATCTTGTTGGCCTTATCAATCTGAGCTGAAGCCACAGAGCAGGACTTGAAGCAGAAGATGCCCAAGACTTGAAGCAGAACCTTTGCAGGCTGAGGCAGAGCCGAGCGGGCACAGAAGGGAAAGAGAATAAACACAATGGACTTTGCAGGTGATAGTCTGCAACAAGGATTTTCTGAACTGGCCAGGCCTAGGATCACTCTCCCTAGCAGTAAACTCGATAGCCCAAGGTAGCCAGTAATTAGATGGGGTGCTTCTGAAAAGCAGAGTTGACAAACTTGTTTGTCCCGCTGACCGAACTTCCATGTCTTTAATGCCCATATGATCAGCAGAAATTCACCAGTGAGGTCTTCTCCCAGCATGCAGGTTCAGCAACTGGGAAACCTGTTATTTCTGCTTGTAATGCACCCCCCAAAAAGTGCATAACATCCCCTCGCCCCCACAGGAAAATAAAGCAGCCAGTTCTTCTGACAGATTTTCTTTTGCTTTTCTCAGGGATCCTCCTGTCCCTTTTGGAAGGGCTAGTTGCTCTGGAACCTCGTAAGGTGCCGCTCTGTGAAAATAGGTCTAGTTTTAACTTCCTACTCATGCCCCACACAGAAAGCCTCTGTGAGGATAAGATCCCTGGGGTGCCTTTATTTCTACCGCATAGTGAGCACAAGGCAGAGCCAGCGTGGCGTACTGGCTAAGAGCATGGGACTGGGACGCGGGCGATCCGGGTTCCAGTCCCCGCTCGGCCACGGGGCCCACTGGGTGACTCTGGGCCAGTCACAGTCTCTCAGCCCAGCCTACCTCACAGGGTCGTTGTTGTGGGGATAAGATGGAGGAGGAGAAGGATGTCAGCTGCCTTGAGCCCTTTGGGGGAAAAGGCAGGATATAAATCGAATGAATGAATGAATGAGGCTTAGAAAAAAGACAACTAAGAGGGGGGGGGGGGGGGGCAGCACCAAAGTCTATAGGATCATCCACAGGTGAAGAGCATACAAGCCTTCATTTGCTCTTCCATGGCTTGTCTGCAGGCCAGATCGCACCAGCTGTCGGCCACGTGCTCAAACGAGGAGTCCCACAAGGCTGGGGGGGCCACTGCAGGTGAAACCTGCCACCTCTTTTTCGGGCAGCTGTTCTGATGGCCCAGAAGAGCACAGGGCCTCATGCTGCCATTCTTATCCCCAGCGCTTCTGGGACCCGGCTGCAATGTACACGTGCCAACACCAGTAGCATTCGGCAGTAGAAGATGGCAGAGAGAGCAGGTGAGACAATCCTCCCCGTTAGGTGGGGCTGAAAGAGGGGGGTGCCTGCAACACATTGCCTTCGGGGCCAGTGCGTGTCTGCTCAGTTGTGTTCCACCAACAATCGAGCCCAGCTGGAAAGCTTTTTGAGGAAGAAGGCTACCTTAAGAGCCGGTTTCAGAGCGCAGGCCTGGGACTCAGCCGATCCGGGTTCCAGTCCCCGCTCAGCCACGGAGCCCACTGGGTGACTTTGGGCCAGTCACAGACTCTCAGACCAACCTACCTCACAGGGTCGTTGTTGTGGGGATAAGACTGAGAGCAGGAGGAGGAGAAGGATGTAAGCTGCTTTGAGTTCGGTGACATAGAAATCTAATACAAACAAATAAGAGCCCAGCCTTGCTGAACTCATATCATGCCTCCTTCCAGGCAGCCGTGGGTAACGATTCACAGAGATGCCAGCTAAGCACAAAGCCAGAATTTTAGCAGGCAAACTGAAAGGCCATGGGAGCAGCTCTGACAGCAAGGAGAATGAATAACATTCATTTGCCTCAAAAATTGATCTTCAGGCTCTGCCGTTAGAACAACACGGCCGTTCCCAGCTCAGCTCCCGCAGTGCAACCAGATGCCTTGCAGAGGCCACCGAACAGGGCGCATGCATGCCTCATGGATGAACGGCGGTCCCCGCTGGGCTGTGCGCAGCCAACTAGGAGGCAGGATCTGGCACCGATTCGGTTAGGGATGCGCATGGCAGTGGTGGAGGATCAGAAGCGGAGTTGGTTCAAAGGCTGGGGAAACAGGCCAGGGTGGTGCTTTCAGCAAAAGCCCCAGGGAATGGGGATAACTGTATAGGCACAGATGCTGGGGCCTCGGGACCCAAATCGGATCAGAACGATTTGTTCAAGAAAACCCCCCCAGACAAGACCCCGTCTCACCATGGTATTTCCCTCCTTGGAGCATGAAACAGGAATTCTGAATTAGCATTCCCATGACATTTATTTTATTATTTGTTTATTTGGAGTTTTTGTATGCCGTCCCATTCGCATAAGCCTCGGGACGGCTTCCAACATAATAAATAAACAACATATAAATAATACATAAAAATCCGGATTCCCCCTGCCTGTAGAAATTAAAACCAATAATGATATTAACAGTTATTAAAATATTGTTGAAATAAAAAGGTCTTGACCTGGTGCCAAAAAACAAATAACGATGGCGCCAGGCGGACCTCTCTGGGGAGCGCATTCCAGAGGGGGGGCGCCACCACAGAGAAAGCCCTCCTCTGGGTACTCACCCTCCTAATGTCCTTCATGGAGGGCTCCCGGAAAAGGGCCTCTGCTGCCGATCTCGGGGGGTGGGAGGGCAAATATGGAAGCAGGCGTTCCTTTAGGTATCCAGGTCCCAAGCTGTTAAGGGCTTTGTAGGTGATAACCAGCACCTTGAATTGAGCCCAGACTTCGATGGGCAGCCAGTGAAGCTGGTAGAGGACTGGGGTTATGTGAGAACAATGCCCAGTCCCCGTCAGCAACCTGGCAGCTCTACTTTGCACCATCTGAAGTATCCGGACTGTCTTCAAGGGCAGCCCCACACAGAGCGTGTTACAGAAATCCAACGGGGAAGTAACCAGTGCATCTGTCACTGTCTCTAGGCAATCGTCCTCCAGGTAGGGTCGCAGCTGATGGACTAACCAAAGCTGAAGGAAAGCGCTCCTCGCCACCGCAGTCACTTGAACTTCCAAGGACAGCTCCGGGTCAAGGAGCACTCCCAAGCTGCGGAACCTGTCCTTTAGAGGGAGTGCAACCCCATTCAGGACAAGGTCCAAGTCACCTACTTGGACATTTACATTTAGCTTCCCAAGCTGGGGCCGGGCAGGGAGGATAAGCTTTGGAAAGCCACAGGCCCTGGGAACCTGAGGGGATGGGAACGCACCTGCAGGGCCCGTGCACGGCAGAGGGCTCTGTGCTAGGAGGGCTGCAGCCACAGACAGCCCTGTGGGGCTGGTGCGGGGGAACCTGGGCAGGGCACCCTCAGTGGTCCCCTCCCTCGGTGAGTCTCTCTTCTCATCTTTCCCCTAAGTGCTACAACCTCCTTGCTCAAGAGGCAGAGAGCCCAAGAGCAGGTGGGTCAGAAAACCCATCTGGAGGGAGAGAAGAGGAGCTTTTGTCCTCAGGCCCCTGCTGCAATGCGGGCCGTCAGTGCCGGGCTGTGCCTAGCAACCCTAGCAGTGGCCAAGGGCATCGCTTTCCCTGACTCCGGAGCTGTGCGACGTTCTAGCCTGCTGTCTGGAGGGAATTTGGAGCCCTGCGATGATTTTGTGAAGTATTCCCCCCATGCACATCCGCTGTACTGATGGCAGTGGCCACTCACAAAAGTGATCAGTCTAAGGCTGTCCTACGTGGCTGTCTTCCTTCCTTCCTTCCTTCCTTCCTTCCTTCCTTCCTTCCTTCCTTCGGGGGGAGGGAGCTATTACCTCAAGGCCTTGAGCAACATCCAAGCCTGAATAGCAACATGCTGGAAGCTGGAACAGGTATGGTGGGGAAACTCCTCTCCTCCCTACAGCCTACAAATTCCCTGGAGCAAACACTTATCTCTGTAACAATAGAAAAGCTTGATCAGGTCTGTCCTGCTGCCAAAAGAACAGATGTGATGAATCAGGTGCAGCACTGAGCAAGATGTAATCTGGACCATGGGGCTAACACAGTATATAAGTCCCAAAGGAACCTCTCTAGATCAGCTTTCCCCAGCCTGGTGGCCTTCAGAGTCACTTGGACCATGGCTCCCAGAATTCCCATCCAATAGGGCCATTGACTGGGAATTCTGGGTGTGGCAGTCCAATGTGTCTGGAAGGCACAAGGCTGGGGAAGGCTGCTACAGATGGAGTCTTGAGGTAGGCCCCGGCTGAGGTAAGAGCGCCCTCCACTGTCCTTCCCTGGGTGTGCCCAGCAACAGGAAGGGGAAGCAAGCATCACCACCCTCCTGCACTGCAGATGACTTCGCAACTGCCTCTGGAAATGTCTGTTCATCCTTTTGTTTGCTCTTTAATAAGATCTGCAGCCCTGGCCCATGGGTTGTTCATTACCTCCAAATCCAAAATGAACCATTGCCTCCTGGCAAGACAGGGCAGGAAACGAAAGCAGCCCTCCTGTTGGGGGAAGAACCTCTGGGCTCTTTGCTCTTCATTCGTGACTATTTTCAAATCGTGATGCTGAAAAATGTTGTCACCCAGACTGAAGGGCAAAATGTGCTCCTGTCAGCATGCCAAAGAGGTGTCAAGCCATCAGAATCCTCTGAATCCTCCCCAAATTCCGGTTGAGGTGAACCTCAGTGGACACCTGTATTTGGACCGATGTGCTCAATGCATAAATTCCAGATCCTATTGACCTGATCCTCTCTCTCGAACATCACTTCTAGGCCACTTTTAAGGGTGGAACACCTCCTGCCTCTCTTGAGTGCCTTCCCGTTTCCCACCTTGGATTCTGGATAGTTAATCTGTTTCAAGATACTTGCTCACTGCCTGCCTTAGTGGTCATCTTGTTCGGTAGGACTACGGCTATCGTTTATTTTATTTATATGCTGCCATTTTACTTGCAAGGAATTCAAGGTGGCTTACATCATTCTCTCGTCTCAATTTTATCCTCACAACAACAACCCTGTGAGGTAGGTTGGGCCGAGCATCTGTGACTGGCCCAAAGTCACCCAGTTGACTCCATGGCTAAGTGGGAACTGGAACCTAGATGTCCTGAGTCCCAGTCTGGTGCTCTTAACCACTGCACCACACTGTCTCTCGGTGCAATGCAAGGATTTCCAGCTGCAGCTTTGTTCACCTTCTTGAGTGACTAGAGTCAGCCCAGCTCATAATTCGGAGGTTTTGCTTTGCCAGCCAATATTTTACATATACTAATGAAAAGATGGTGACCTGTCACACATTAGCCTCTGACTAATCCAACTTTATAGGTTTCACACCTGGGAAATGGGGAACTTCCCTTGGGCAGGTGGGAACCCAAGGCAAATCCAGATGAACTGACTTCATCTTTCCCAAACTGCTACCTTCCAGTCCAGAAATCCCAACAACATGGGATGAATGATGAGGTTGTTTTGCAAAAGTATCTAAACACCTACGTATGTATTTATGTATATCCTATCCTTTTCCTTACAAAGAACTCAAACTGTCCTACATCATTTTCTTTCCTCTCTCAGTCTTATCCTCACAGCAACAAGAAGTCTGTGGGGTAGGTTGGGCTGAGAGTCTGTGACTGGCCCAAAGTCACCCAGCTGGCTCCATGGCTGAGTGGGGACTAGAACCCAGATTGTCTGAGCCCCAGACCCATAATCTTAATCACTGCACCCCAGTTTGTGGACGACTCTTCAACCAACATGTTGAAAGCAAACGCTCTGTCTCACACCATTGCCTCTGCACTGCAGCTTTACAGTGTCCTAGGCAGAGGTGTTCAAGGTCATCCAAGCCATGCATTAAGAGGTGGGAGGGGGCTTCTTCTCCAACGTCAAGCCTGTGCCGAACTGACAGGACAAAACTTTTCTCCCCTTACTTCAGCTGCGATCTTTTCCTGCAAGCACGCTTTTTCTCTTGTTGAAGCCAGAAATAGGGCGGCTATTTGCTAAAGGAGGTTTGAAAATAACTGCAGACATTGGATCACATCTTGCAGATTAGAGGAGGTGCAGACGCCTCGGCGTCTCTGCCTAGGGGTATATTTATAGACCCACTAAAGGTGGAACTAATTTATGTGTTGCTTCCTTATAAATATCCCTGAGGTAAATGCAGGCTGGTGAGATTTTCTTTCGAAAGCTTCACTGAGATGGATGCTTCCAGGAGAGCAGTGATATTAAACTGAAGTAGAAGGAAACCACCTCATCTGCAGGTCTCTACCAAGAGACAGTTATATAGGAAATGTTAAATTGTGCTGCCAAGACTTTTGAACATGCGTTTATTTCCTTTCCCAGCTTGCAAAAGAAAAGCAGGGAAGGGGCAGCACCACCTGTGCCAATGTGCAAATGCCCATTAGTACTAATTTATCCTAATATAGTTAGATGAACGAATGCAACTGAGCTAATGTGAAACAGCACAAGTGGAATGAAATCCTGATGTTAAAAATCTGATTCCTTCACTGAGTGAAATGAAAGATGTCTGACAGTATGTAAAACACAGATGGGATGGGTTTAACCAGGTGAAGGTGGGCCAGTAAGAAAAGGCGTGACTGCACATTTATGTATCAGGCAAGAGAGTTGCAGATGTGCTGGCATCGCACCATTATTTCTCACACTAGACATGTGAAGTGCAGATGGACATGCCTCTCTTTTTGAACACGCACGTGCAACGTGTCTGTACACACACCTGAACTGGATAAGGGCCAAAGGCCAGTCGCCATGTTCATTTGTTTGCTTGTTTTTATTTACAAATTTATGTAATAAAATCAAAGTGGCTTACACAAAAGGACCAGGACATAAACAAAAACAGTCCAAATTGTTGAAATTAATTTCATACATTAAAGCAGGCTAAAACAATGCAGCGTAAAAACAGGAATAGAGATCTTGTGGTGACAGTGTTGGTCCAAGTCTGGGGAGGCCTGGATTCTAAGCCAGATTCAGCCACAAAGTTCACTGGGCGATTTTTAAGCCAGTCGTGATTCCCAGAAGTTTCAGTGGATCATGGATGCTGCCTTGGTCTTCTTGGGAAAAAAAGGAGAGATATAACAAGCAAGCCAACAAATACAATTAAATAAAAGCTTGATGAAATTTAAAACTCTGCTTTTAAGGCTGCTAAAAGCTAAAAGCTCAATGAAATGAAACCCATCTGAAGCTCAAAAGACGGGGGGCTGACTGGGTGCAGCAACAGAAAAGTCCTCTTCTCGCATCCCTACCAGGTGTGCTTGTGGAAGTGGTAGGGCGGATCAGAGAGCCATTGGTGATGAATGCAGCAGGCAGAGAGGACCATCAAGGCTCTCCTCCCAAGGCTTTAGAGCTCTGAAAGCAAGAAACCAGACTGGGAAGACACTGAGAATCTGTGTGGTTGAAACAAACCTGAGGTTCAATAGCAGGCAAAGCATCCTCCAGAGATCCGGCAGGTGTGCAAAGATGCTTGTAGCCTATCCTCACTTTATGCCAAATGCCACACATGCCAAAGCAGTCCTAATTGGTGATACTCCCATATCTCAGAATTATTTGGCTCGCTGTCAAACATCATCTAATTGTAATGTGTACCTTTTTAATGGGCCTGGACTAGCATTTTATGAATGCTGTCAACTCATCATAAGCTTGTAAGCTCCTCATTTCTATTAAAGTTCCATTTAGGGGGAGAATACCTAGTGCAGTCTTCCCCAACCTGGTGGCCTTCAGAGGCATTTGGACTACAGCTCCCAGCGTTCCCATCCAGCAGGGCCGTTGACTGAAAATTCTGAGTGTTGCAGTCCAAACGTGCCTGGGAGGCACAAGACTAAGGAAGCCTGATCTAGTGAATTTTCCTGATTTCACTCTTCAGATTCCATTCCATTCCTCCTGCAGTGGTGCTGCTTCCTTCACATTTTAGTCAAACTAGCAAGTGGATTTCTACTCCGAAAATGAGCCATGATTTGCACAGGTTTGTTTTAAAAGAAAAAAAAAAGCTCTGGTAATTTGCTGCAATTGTGGAGCTCAAAATTTGAGCAGATTTCAGGTGCTTCACTTTGCATATATTTTCTCAGCTTTTAGACGATGATGATGATTATGATGATGATCTCATGATCATTAACTCAGAATGTATGATTACTATAAACTCTGGGCAGGCCCAGATTTTGATCACAGTGTATTGGTAGTTTGCTGGTGAAATATTTCTGTGAGAGGCCAGGCAAAAACAACCAGTCAAGAAGCGGGGTGCAGAACTGGAGTTCTTTTTGAGCAAAGCTCTCCCCTAAGCTTGCATGGGTGAGCTTGTGATGATGGAAGGGAACAAGCAGCTTGCCTGGACTAAGCCTGGCCCGTGCTGATCCCGACGCATCTGCAGCACCTGTGCACTGCACGGTGGGTGGTGCCGCTTTTGCGATGGCAGCAGCCCTGCTCAAGAGCATCACCCGTTTGATGGGCCCTTTGGAAGCGTGCAGTGCTCTAGTTCCTCCCGCATGATGCCCAGTCTCTGATGCACCCACAGCTATCTAAAGGAGCTTTCCTAGCTAAACAAAAACAGCATTCATTTTGCTGGTTGGGTGTATACATTTTACACCCAGCTGAATGTTCCAGAAAGGGCAGGCAGGAAGGACCTCTTGGCACCTGGCAGCAGTGATGTGGCTGCTGATGGGCACAGCTAGACATGGTGGGGACTGTCTTTCTCTTCGTGAGGAAGGTCTTCCCTGCAGTGCCTCAGCTACTCACAAGAGTCCACAGCAGAAGCGTCTTTCCAAGTGAACTGAGAAGGAGGCATTCATGATGGCTGGTGGAGAATGAGATCATTTCACAACCATAAAAAGGGTTCCAGATCTAGTGTTTATTTACGCCCACTGAGGTTATTTTCATTGTCACGCTCCCTGCTGATAGAGGATCGAATCTCTCCCTCTTTGTGCAGATGTGCAGAGGCTCCATGCTAAGTCATCTTCTGGGGGTCCCGCCCAAGCAGACATAAGGCCCAGAGGAAATGGGCTGCAGGGCCAGCTTTGCATGGCGCACTAACCTGTGGAGGATTAGTGCGGTATGCAAATACAGGGCACTTCCCACAGGGTGGCATCTTTGTGGCCACAAGCCACTGCATCAAGCCATGGCCAGGTTGCCTCTTGGGCTTGCTTGCTGTGTGGTCCAAACCCCGATGATGCAACACGCCCAGAAGTAGCCTGAACCCCACAGAGCTGCCTGGTATGAATGGCAGCAAGGCTGCCCCCCCCCCCACAGGCCAAGCAGCCTTGACCAAGTGAGCGGGGAGTGGGCTGTCCTTCGAGCCCTCCAGCAGAGCCCAGGGATGGATCCCTTGCTCCCCGCACCCTCACTTCAGACCAAGAAGGCCAGTAGGAACTGACCAGGAGACGAGGTCTCTCCAGCCACAGTGACGTCCCCTCAATGGCCAATATGGCGGCAGGGGCAATGGGGAAGATCGGGGTGCTTCATGCCATGGCACCAGAGGAAGCCAAGCACAGCCAGGCTCACCGTCCCCCTGGCAACCTGGTGGACGTGTCCTCCATGGCTTTCTCCGGTGGTTCCTGGGCAGCAGCCGGTTCTCTCACTGGTGCCTGATGCAGCAGCCCTGCTCATGGACTCCTTGTGAGCCAGAGGGAGGGCAGCCCTGCTCATGTTCGTCACTGCGGCATACACACACTGGTGGCAATCAGGAGTGCCTCCCACTTAATCTGCCAGCATCTAACAGACAAACCGGGGGGGGGGGGGGGCCTCCCGCTCCCCCATTCCCTCCACTCCCTGACGCCACTGAGGATTCCACAGCTGGAAGGGGAAATCAGTGCTCCCTCCCACAGATTCCCCTGGAGGGTGCATTGATACGCTGATGATCTGTGGGCCAAAGAAGCCGCACGAGGCAACGCAGCTTGTTGCCTGTGCAGACTCACCCACTGCCTGTTCTGGGTCGTGTTAGGAAAAGCAGGAATCCCGTCAGGACCTTGGACAGCACAGAGCAGGGATCAGGAACTGGGGCAGTCCCCTGTAAAGAGCTGCTGGCCCAGCAGAGGACTCAGGCCGCTAAGGCCAGGGCAGTGATGGCGAACCTTTTAGAGACCAGGTGTCCAGACTGCAACCCAAAACCCACTTATTTGTCACAAAGTGCCAACACTGCAATAAAACCTGAAAACTGAGATTTTCTTTTAGAAAAAACACATCGCAGCCAGTCCAAGCAAAGAGGGCGATTTTGAAAAAGCCTTCCTTGAGTAGCTTTTTCTGCACAGCTCAACATTTCTGCCCATTCTAAACACATTCCAACCATCCAAATCATACCAAGACACCTTGTTTTTCTAACCCTAACCCTCCCCTGGTGCACTCCCCTAATCCTAATAGAGGGTGAAAGTTCCATTGGAAAGGGGTGCTTTTGAAAAAGCCTTCCTTGAGTAGCTTTCTCTGCATAGCTCATTGTTTCTCCCCATTCGAAACACATTCCAACCATCAAAATCAGGCTTTTGTTCGTTTGGGATCCCCGAATCGGACATTCCTCAGGGGACCCAGTGCTGCACAGCCCAGAACTTTCTGCTGGAAAGCCTAAGTCCATCATGGAAGATCATCCACAGACTCTCCTTTGATTGCGCTAGTCCCACACCAATTTCTTTCCTCTGCTCTCCAAGCAGCTACATCAATTCTCAGCGCTTTTTCACCTGGACAAAAGGAAGCATTTATGCAGGGGCTGGCCACTGGAAGAGGAAATATCACAGAATATATACCGCAAAGTGATGTGGATTCTGCACTTCAAAGGAACCCACATTCAAGGAGAATATCTGCTTTGTAAAAAGCATGACCCTACTTTTCAGGACTACTGAAAGGAGTTTGGAGACATGTTGGGAGAGAGAAAAAGTCAGAAAACCTGCAGGGATCCCGTGTGTTCCTCCTATTCTTTTAAAATTGCTCATCTCCATTCTTTTCCAACCCTTTGTTGCCCTCTGGTTCTATACACCAAAGGCTTCCTCTGCCATTTTCCAAGAGGAAAAGGAACTTTGGGGAAATGCTGGAAGTGGGGTAGTGGAACTTACTTTCTTTTTGGAATCAGTGATATGCTTTTCAAGCCAAAACATGGTTACTTTTTGCCTTTCTGCAGCAGAGCCGCAGCCCTGCTTCTCTCCACCAATGTGCCACCAATATGTCATTCCAACCGTCAGGGTCTGGGATACCTGAAGGAGCACCTTTTCCCTGTGTGCCCTCCCACTGCTTGAGAGCTGGGGTGGAAGTCCTGCTCCAGGAGCCCTCCTTGAAGGAGGTCAGGAGGATGGCTACCCAGAGGAGGGCCTTCTCTACAGTGGCACCCCGACTATGGAATACACTCCCCAGAGAGGTTTGCCTGGTGCTGCCATATTCTTTTTGGCATCAGGTGAAACCCTTTTTATTTTTCCATCATTTTAATGTTTAACTTATTTTGACTGGGATTTTTAGTATTTCAATTGTCAGATGTTGTGTTGTTTTGTTTCATTCTACTTGTTTTAAGCCCTCCTGGGATGCTAGTGCAGGATGGGGTAGAAAAGCTTTTAATAAATAAACCTCAGGGCTGAGGACTGAGCTCACCTTCCCATCTGAGCTTGTCCAGCTGGCCACCCGCTCCCTCCCTTTTCCCCCAGCCACAGATCCTGGGGTAGTTTTCTGGTTTCTGTGCATGTCCCTCATTTAAAAAGCTGAAATGCTTCTTTTAAGGGTTACCTTAATTTAATTTTGCTGGAGAGCATGGTTGTTGCACCCCTGCATGCCTTGATTGCTCATAGCCATAGGCCACCCCAAATCTGAAAAAGAGAATACAATAAAAATATCAACCAATTACAAAGACAGTTATAAACATTAGAAACCATAGAAAGTATAGTAGAAATATAATACTTACAATAACCTAATTAAAATTGCACAACCATTCCGTGAGAACAAATAAAATGATCCTTATCCATAAAATAAGTATAAAATTGCAGGGTGCTTACTAGTCCTTATTTTTCTTGCAGCGAGAGCTAACTTTGCAACTTGAGTCAGAATATGTGCACCATTGTCTGCAAGCGGTATATAAACCTTGCCCAACTAGGCAAGGTTTAAACAAGGTCTATATGATGGGGGAATCTATATCTTGGAGACTTATAGAGTGGACAGAGAAGGCGATAGTGTTCAACATCCTCAACTGCACCCATCTCACAAAGATAGAGTTTTTGGTGAGTTGGGACATTGTGATATCTCCTATCCAAATAATCAGAGGAACTGTAAGGCTGGAAACATCTTCTTAAAGGGGCAACAGTGAGAACAGAACAGTAACTCTCCAGATCAAATGTTGCTTTGCATAATGGATACCAGATTGAGAATGACATTTGAATAGTACAGTACAAATTGTTACTTTGAAAATATAGATGGATCCTTTGTTTCAGCAGTAGGAGGAGAAAATATCTGCACTGATCCCATAAGTATGTAGAATAAATCTTACAGAATTTACCCAGGAGCTCTGGGCTACAGTTTGCAGTTGTTTTAATAAACATTTTTTTTGGCAAGCGTGAGACCTTCATAGATGAGAAATTCAGCAGGAGCAGTATAAACATGCGCTTCTATCAGGAGTATTCCTAGAAAATACTCCCAATAGAAAAGGGGTAGGTGTACCTTGGGGACAGCTCAAAAAGATCTCAAAAAGCTCTTAAACACTTCTAATACTAAATATGGGTTAGTATACCCCATATTTCTGCATGATGCAGAAATTTTGGAAGTATCTTCCCCAAAAAATGCTGGTTCAACCAGCTCCTGCCTCCACTGATGTTTAAAAAAAGTGCATCAGTGAGTATAAAAACTGGGAAGATTTCAGTTTTTCAGCCTCCAAATGGCAGGGTCCATGAGAGGTGGGAATTAAGCCCAAGCCCAGGTATCTGAAGTTACCTTCTTGTTCAATGGGAGTTATCCAGTTTCCAGACATGGGGGGGGGGGGGGGGGAGGCGGTTCCGTCTTCCCAAAGTCAACTACTTTTCTTTTTCTGTGATTTATTATTAGGTGCTCTTTCACACAGAAGTCACTCAACTTACTCGGTAGCCTCCTCATCCTAATCAATGCACCAGAAATAATAACGGTATCATCAGCATATAAAAGAATTGAGAGCTTGTCATTCAGAATTGATGCTGGGAAAAATTCCAGACCACTCAGCTCTTGAACGATGCTGTTAATATAAAAATTGAAAAGGAAAGGGGCCAACAGGCAATTCTGGCAAACACCTCTTTTAGCTGATATATTTTCTGGGAGGAGGCCTTTTGCCCCATGTCTAACCTTGAGGGAGATTTAGAGTGGAGCAATTGTGTTAAAAAGAGCGATCTTCTATTGATGTTTGTTCCAGGTAACTTTTCCCATAAACAGCCCCCTGTCTATGAGATCAAAGGCAGAAGTGAAATCTGAAAAATAGGCAGATAAGTCTTTTCTACCCTCTTGAGTGTATTTTTGAATTAGATGGTCCAGAATAAAGCATTGGTTTAATGTAGATTTGCCCTTAACTCAGCAATAATTGAGTTTTTAGCAGCCCAAGACTCTAATCTGTGTAATAGGTATTTTAGAGGATGGTTTAGAGTGACGCTGAGTAAACAAATTGTGAGAAAATTCTTTGGATCAACCTTTGAAACTCTTATGATTTGGTGCCACAATGCTCACTTCCCAATCTTGATTTTTCTCTCAGGACGACTGCTATACGTGAAAATTGAGACAAGAACTGGGCACCACCAATCTTGATCTGCTTTAAGCAATTCTCATTGTAGCATATCCTGTCCAGGGGCTTTTTTTGGAGGGTAAGGAATTAATTGAAACATTTATTTCATCTGAGGAGATAGGGTCCCATTCAGGGCAGGAGGAGAGTTCCAAAAAGTTGATATTTTTGACCCCGAGGGTGCGGAATGGTCTTCCACAGGAGGTCGTTGAGGCCCCATCGATGAGGGTGTTCAAAGATAGGCTGGACATGCACATGGTGGGCATGTCATGAGCGGAGCCGGCTGGAGCCGGGGGTCAGACTAGATGGCCCGGGAGACCCCTTCTGACTCGCTCTGTTTCGATGTTTCTATATTAATAGGAAAAATTGTTATCGTCCCTGAATGGTAAAGTAAGCAAAAAATAATGATGTCAATGTGATGATGGAATCTGATTGTCAAAAGGACTATTATAATCTCTTGTCCCATTTGCTACCAGGGAATTCTACCTAGAATCTGGATGAGTCCTTTTCTAGACATGCCAATTCCTATGTGCCTGCCCACCCTTTAAGATCTGGGTTGGAGGACCTTCTTCAGGAGCCTTCTTTGAAAGAGATTAGGAAAGTGGCTACGAGGAGAAGGGCCTTCTCGGTGGTGGCGCCCTGGTTATGGAATACTCTCCCCAGAGAGGTTTGCCTGGTGCCACACTGTATTCTTTGGCCAGGCCAAACCCTTTTTATTTTCCCAGTATTTCAATGTTTAAATTGTTATTTTAGTTGGGGATTTATACAAGATGATGCTGTGCTTCACTTTGTTTTACTTTGTTTTGTTGTAAGACCATCCTGAGACTTTTGAGGACGGTATAGAAAAGCTTCAAATAAATAAATAAAACTCCATCCCTAAATATTGAGTGTACTTGTTCTTTCTAATTGTAATAATTTTACACTGTCTTCAAAGACATATATATAAGAGTTAAAATTTTTCTGAGTGTCATCACATCTCCGTTGTTTCCTTATTGCTTTTGCTAAGGTGTGCCTCTGGGCAGCACGATCCACATCAAACCAACCTCTTTTTAAAGACTTGGTTCAATGACTAGTTTTAGAATTTCCAAGGACTCTGAGGAGATCAGAATTCAGTCCCTTAGAAGTAACATCTTGGGGGGCATCAAGAATAAATTTATTTTTTCCTGAAATTTCCCATTCCAATGTACTCTTCTTTCACCTTGTACAGTCAAATTCTCTGATGGGACTGCTAAAGAAGGTATGAGACCTGTGATGAGAGATAAAAGATGTTATATAAGCATCATTCTCTGGCATGATGAGAACTTTAAAATTCTCATGGTAAGGAGCAACTGACTGAGAGAGAACCATAATATCTGCAACACTCTTACCCCATGGTCCTATATATGTATATAAGTCTGAATATACATGTTTAGAGACCCTTATCTTTTCCATTACATATCTGTAAATGGAACTTGCAAACAAGACTAAGGATCCCAAGTCTTTAGAACCTCTGATGGACAAAAAACACAATTCATCAGGGGTTACACCCAATTTCTCCCCTGTTTTATCATTATTTTGCCCAATGTCTTCCACTATTTATATTAAAGCGTCAGTATTAGTATTAAATAAAAAGGTAAGAACCAGACAGAGTTGCCCTCATGCTTTGTATTATGTGGAGAATGGCACACATTAATCATACCATTTTTATACCTGAAGGCCAAACCATTTGAAGGGTTAACATATGAGTGGTTCCTATGTCAACCAATGCAATATTTGGGTTGTAATCAACGAGATCACGGTTGCTAGGCCACTTCTAGGTCGTCCTCTATTGTTTGATTTTATTGCTGGTGACGAATATAACATGCCCAGGGAGAGAAGGGAAATCTGATGAGAGAGCCCAAGTTTCTTGCATGAAAATAATTTGAAACTACGCACACAAAAACTTTAAAATTCTCACCAGCTAGCTTGGAGAGCCACCACACTGCATTGCAAAACAAGATAGGTAAGAGATTATTGGGATAAGGAGAAATGGGTAATCAATCCCGTCCTGCCTTACTTGATGTATCATCCACAGGTGTAAGCGCTATTTTTCCTTCCATTGTACAACAGTGTATTTGCTTCTATGGCTCTCTTCATTCACAGAAATTGTATCATGAGCCAACTGATGTGAACTGTGTATTTAAGTGCAGGCCTACCAGTTATTCATCAACAAGCACACAATTTTAGGCTGCATGTAATCTATACAGGGTGGAGCAGAGACCTTATTTCTTATCACAGAACTAGAAGGTGAGGGTGATAAATTAATTTCAGCCACAGCACTGTGTAATTTGTTCTGAAAATAACCCAACTGTTTTAGGTCCACATCTTTTATAGGAATAGTTTTAGGGGTATCTATAGGTCCTGAGGCAGGGATTCCAGTGGAATCTTTCTGAGAGGAATATAGACTTACTAACATATTGTTATTCCTAAAATTATTTGCCTTCCTGTGTTCCTGTACTAGAGCTAGTCCCCTTTCTAAGATTCTTCTTTCTTCATCAAATATGAATTCTGCTAGGAGAGCAGGAGACACATAAGTGTTTATTGATACAGACCCCATTCTCTGAAGGAATCAATCCATTAAGAGGGTTTTTTTTTTTTAAGTGGAGAATTTCATTAGGATCCACTGTTGTTCCTGCCTTGGAAGGCCACCAAAGCTTTCCACCAAGTTTCATTCTTCGAACAAAAGGAATTTCTCACCAGGTCTATTGTCTTTATTAGAGAAAGCATCATTTTCATTTCTGTCCCCTTGGCTCAGCTGCACATGGTTAAAAGTTTTCTCTGTCACCACAGTCTGAATCACTGAAGCTTTATTCAAGGGCCAGGAAGAAGCTAAATAGTCTCTTTCTAGGAAGGGAGTATTTACCATCTGGTGAGTTATATGGACTTCTCTGTGCAAATTTAATTTGCTGAAGCAGCCATGGATCTGGGAGTCATTCAAACTAACAAGTTTCCCATCTCTTCAATCTTTATGGATAGGATCGAGATTCTTATAAAATAGGGCAGTAGTGTTCTTGTTTTCAAAAAACTCTAGTAGCTGCCAGACTGATTTTTTAAGAAGTCATCTTCTTTATCATATACTATCTTTGCAACCTGCCAAGACCTGAAAGCCACCACAGAGCATGCAAGAAGATCATCATAAAACACACATTCAATCTTTATCAGCACCTGTGAGAGGCGGGGAGACGCAACCCAGGCTCTGTCGTTATTTGTTTTTCGGCGCCAGGCTAAGACCTTTTTATTTAAAACTTATTTTAAGTGTTAATTTATTATGTAGGATTTTTTAAAAAAAATTAAGCCGAGATGCACCGGGTTTTAATATTTTTAGTGTATAAATTTTTGTATGATTTTGTTTGTTTTTGTTGTGAGCTGCCCCGAGGCTTTGTTGCAATGGGGACAGCATAGAAATGTTTTAAATAAATAAATAAATAAATAACCCCCAGCTAGACAGAGATGGAGGAGGCTCGGGGGTCCCTTGTGTTGGAGATTTCATTTCATTGGGGAGCGATACCTCAGCTCTCCTGCTCAGCTGCAATTTGCAAATTTCTTCCTAGAGTCATCCAATAGGTTAAAAAGCTTAGCAAAAAAAAAAAAAAAAAAAAATCCTATATTGCTGAGTTTTCTTTTTCAACTATTCTTAAAAGTGTTGATATTTTTACTCTTCTTTTTCACCTTTCCATTTTGACAGTTTGTCTTCCTTTGCCAGGCTGTTTACTTGACACTCTTTTTCTGGCTTACATCAAGGCCTAACTTATTATTTATAGCTTCACTGTTTGTGTGCATAATTACTGGATTCTCAGCTAAGCCACAGTAGTTAGTAAACCATTACATTCTGCCAGAATTTCTTGATTAAATCCAGTTCATTAATGATTAAATAAAACTGCTAATTAAAGAGGAAAATAGAAAATGTGTCCTCAAAGGGGGCCACTCCTGATGAGACTGTAACCTTCTCCACAGGGGGTAACCTTTTGAATTGAGGGAAGCTTCAGGAGTTCGGTCAAATGTCCTACAGCTAATTTCATGTAATTCTGGAGTTAGCCTTTCTGCATTCATAACATGAACAATTTCAGAGTTTTAAGCCAAGCCATTTTCTGTTGTGAAGTCAGTGTCTACTCTGCAGAAAAGTATTGGTCTATCGGTTAAGGGGCCAGGGCGGCTCTAACATGTTTTGATATGTGGAGAAACCAATGGAGAGAAGTAGGAAGATGGTGTGGATATGACAGAGAAACTCTTTAAAGAGGAGTGCATCCTTTCTTAAGGGAGAGCCAGAGATGGGTATGATAACCACAGTGAGCTCAGACCTAAGCCCAAATTGGCTCCTGGTTTGTTTGCTTGCTCAACGCGCTGCCAGGCGGTGGCCTGGGCAGTGGCTTCAAAAACCTCATATTGGCCAACTTGGCCAAGCTGCTTCATTGTGCTCCAGCCACCTTAAGAGTCGGGACGTACTTCAAGCTACACAAGGCTTGCTTTGGTTCTTTGCCTTTTGGCCCCACCCCTTTTGGCTGTGGCTCCACCCACTTGTGCCTTCAAGCCTACCTACCTCTGGAGCTTCTCTGGGGCCACCAACATGGCAGGCAGGAGGGGAGGGGAGAAAGATCATAACCACATCCTCACAACACAAAGGCCTGTGTGTCGATTCAGGAGCAAGGGCACTGAGTTCAGTGGGGCGATCTCAAGGGGAAATGAGGGCAGGAGTGCAGCCGCAGAAATTGGCTGCTAGGCACAAGCCTTCGCTCATGAAAGTTTCCAAGTATCCAGTGATCTGCCAGGGTGAGAAAAGCAGCTGAGCTCACTTTTGCCTCTCTGTCCTCTTTTCCCATTTGGTGGGCTTGGGTGGGCCTGGGGCCAAGGAGGACGCGTGATACAGGGTACCCTGGTCTCACTTCTTCCCTCCCCTCTCTCCCCACTAGCATGGCCCCATTTCCCCCTCTCTGTGCTTATCCAAAGCCATAACTCAGAAGAGGCTCTGCTATGCAGCTTCCTATGGCAGCTGGGAAGGGGTGGAAGGAAAGAGCAGAGTGAGGATTTTCATGCCTGAGGATCTTGCTCTATCTACAGCCTCAGAACTGAAAACCCCCAGTATCCTTCATCCCTGGAAACCACATCCAGGGCCCTTTGGGTTGCACCATTCAGGCAGAACCCTATGCACATTTACTCAGGAAAACCGGACTACAACTCCCTGAATGCCCAGCAAGGATGGAGTCACAGGCTTCACTTGGGTCCAGGCAGTCTACTAATTGTGCCCTTCATGTATTAAGAAAGTGGAGGTAGCGGCTAGCAAATTGGCAGACTCATTCGGCTATCCCATTGCGTTCAGTGGGGCTAGATCCCAAACAATGATGCGATGCACTGGAGCCCCATAGCAAACATGTGCGGCTGCGCTTCTTCCTGCACGGCCAGCTTTAGGGCTGCTGCAGCAACATAAACCAGGCATCATGCCTGGTGACACAGACCTGACACAGCAAGCAGCAAAACCCCCAGCAAATAGATTTCCTTTTTGCCGCAGCAAATTTTAAGATCAGGCAATAAGTCACTGAAATGGAATTCAGAATGAAAACTATATTGATTCATAGAACACGAAAAGACATAAACTGCAATGTTTCGTTCATCCTGGAAAAAAATTCTAGATTTATATGTATGCAGCAAGAAATAAGAGACAAAGAATGATGCTGCACAAACGCCTGTTTACATGAATCCTTAATTATCTGTCACCTAATTAAAAAAGAACAAAGTGTTTCTAAAAGAAGTGCAGCATATAAAATTGCATATATTTCTGCTGGGATTCCCCCCGCCCTACAGAGCTACATTAGTTACCTTAAGACAGCTTCATGCCACTTTTAATAGCTTTTGCTAAAACTCTAGATGAGAGGAAAGGGGCCTTGAGGGGAAAATGGCAAGTATTAAAAATGAGATTGAGCTGCAGCGATGATTATTTCTTATAAGATATCCCGCCACAAATCATCTTAACTTTTGTAGTTAAACAAATGCTCTAAAAATGAAACACTAAAGCTATGACAGGGATGACTGCCTGATCTTTCATAGCCTTTAGCTTTCAACAAAAATAGATGAGCAAGATAGCTAAAAGGGTACAACTGCTCTCTGGCACACTCTGCGAGAACCTGTGGATTCCACAAACACCCAGATATCACACTGATGTCCCATCCCAGCAGGGTGTAAATGTTCAGAACCTTGTTCTCAATGCGCCCTTATTAGGTTCTTTTCTCCACCACCCTGGAAGAAGAACATGTTGGGTTGCACCAACTGGTCCAACTCCAAGTTCCAGAGGTTCAGCTGAAGATGTAACAGGTCCTGGACCAATATAAACCTGATGCCTACAAAAGCAAACCAGCAAACCATTCAGCCCACTTCCCATCACAGATGTTTTGGCCAGAGTACTCAGGACAGGTGCCAATATTGTTGCTTGCCTGTCTGGGCTGTCCAGCAGCCCTTGCCATGGGTGATACCAAAGGCCAAAACAGGAACATTTCATTGCTCCTCACTGTGCCTGAACATGCACATAATTCACAGCTCTGCTGAAGCCACCAGGAGCTTCCCTGTCCCAACGCAGGTTCTGGGCATCCTTGGCCATACATGTAAATATTACCACTTTTGCGTGCAGTTACCTGTCCTGCAGGTAAAGAGGTTTGGGTGGCTCACATGTGCCAGCACTTAATGCCACAAGAAGGGACAGCACCAATAGAATTCACATGTTGCTCCCTAACACCCATGATCTTTGGGAGCTGGCAAGATCCATTCCAACACATGATTTGGACTCTTTAACGATGAGCTAGATTATATATATATATATATATATATATATATATATATATATATATATATATATATATATATATAGTGTCTGTCGAGTTCCTCATTTGCAGATCTTGCTAGGAAATTATTACCCAATTCAAACATTCATTTAAGGTAATTCATTCTTCAGACCATTTCAGAGTGTTATATTCTCCTTGATTAACATTGCCTTGATTACTTCCATCATTACAGCAGAGGCATGACGTTAATTTGTTTTAGGTAGATGGAAAGCACCAAAAGACATAAATCTTCTTTTTACAGCAATAGCTTTACGAGTGCCTTCCATTGAAAGATGGACAACCCCAGATGTATTTACCCTTCTCCGACTGGGCCCAGGTGGTATTTATCAATGAGGTGATGTCAGCAGCTGGTTGGTTTAAAATATTGCTACAAAATGGTGCTATATGTAATTGTGATTGAGCATTGAGAGCTGCCTTCTCAAGGTATGTGGCCAAACCATGGAACATCCTACCAGGGATGGCCACTTTAAAGGTGATGTTATTTATATCATGAGGTCTTGTGTGCCTGACTTAAAAACAACTTGGTGCTTGTGAGGGATCCAGAGTGGGATTACTAATGATGTGTAGGAGAAAGCAAAGGTTAGCTCCAGTTATGGAGTTCCTACCTGGTTTGTTTCACACCTGTTGCTGAGGCGCTTGGGCAGCTGGAGGTCTTGCACCCATCCTGCTTGGGTGACTATGTGGACAGAGTGCTGGACTAGATGGACCTCCGCTCTGATCCAGCATGGCTGTTCCTGTGTTTTTATGTTCTAGCTCAATCCTTGATTACTTTTAGGTGGACCACAAACATGTCATTATTCCACCTGGCTTTTAATGCTTTTAATTTGATGTCAGGGGTGATGTCCAAGTTCTTCTTTACAGGAAGAAGGGATCCTATGCAAGAGAAAGGATCCTCTCATGGAACCATCCTCTGCCCAATTCTGGGGCGGGCCCTCACACCCCACATGTCACCCCGTCCAGTGGAGTGCTCTCCCTTTGTAGCAGGTGGCTGGAGGGGCTGCCAGGGGGCCACTGAGAATGGAGAAGTCCACTTTCCCCAGCACAGTTGCTCCAAGACCTGATCTCGCATCAGGAGTCCAAAGATCAATTCTGCTTTTTGTGGTTTTAATATGCTACTTTAATTCTGCCATTCTCAGAATTGAGCCATTTTGCTTTGTTACCCACTTAAAGGAGGCATAAAATATTTTAACTAATAAATAAATAAAACTCCTTGCACATAAACACATTAGCAATGTGGGGCAGGGGGGCTGCCATTAGCATCCATCAGAGCTTTCCTCCCTGTGTCAATACCAAATACTATTCGCCATTGTGGAAAGGGGATCTAATTAAGATTGCTTTGTGTCAGAGACCTAAAATCCTCTTTGCTTCTCATCATGCCAGATTCTCTTCTCACCTTGTCAAACAAATATGTATTTTTTAAAAACTAGTTGAACCTTTGGCTTGCCAATCTGGTTTTTATATTATCTTAATACATTTTAATGTTATCTTATCTTAACAGGTGGTAATTTGCTGGACTCCTTGATGGGTTTTAACTGTTCTTCCTTTTTAATTTTATTGATATTGAATTCAAAATAACATTACTGACCTTTAGAAATGCTTTGTTATTGTGCATTTTTTTATTACTGCTTTAGCATCTAGGTAAAATATACAAAAAGGGAGGAAGAAATTTCAAATAATAAGTGGGACCTGGAATTATTTCCTGTTACAACCGTTCAGCTGTTCTGGGCTCAGTAGCAATTAATTTCATTTCCCTTCCCATCCTGTTCTCCATTTCTTCACCCCAGTGGTCATTTATTGAGCACTGAACAAGTGCAACCAGGATTGGTATGTTTGAAGAGTTCCACTCTTAGGTTGTCTATTTTTTTAATCTATTTTCCCCCTGTAAAGGTGTTTTATATTGGGCAAATGGTGGCATTCACCCAAGCTTGATGATGCCTCCTGCTCATGAATGTGTGGTTCATTCATGAGCATGAATGTGCAATACCATTTTTGATGTGTAATTATTGGCTCTTTTCTCTAAACACTGAAAACTGAAGTAACGAGAATAAATAAAATAATGTTTTGAAACGATAGTGTTCTGACCTTCCTTTTCCTCTGCAAGGTCATTATGTCTGAAAAGCCAGTTTTCCATCTTTCCTTCCTAGTACCTAGCGAAAGACAGCTTGCAAATGAAGTGAGACCGTTTTCCTCATGGTTTACAGGTGAAACGACCACAAGTTCACTTATCTCCACTGTATGGGAACAGCAAAGAAGACAGGTGAGTGCCATCGCACATATATCACATGTTCAACTCACTCTCCACAACTTAAAAACCTTGAAAACCAGATTGAAACAGGTTTTGGTCAGCCATACCTGGAGAAGCAATATTTGCATTGCTCCAAAGTGCCAACATAACAGAGAAAAAATATGTTCAATTATGTAGCTTTCCTGACTACAAAAAATGGTTTTGAGAATTAGTTCCGAGTGATAAGACTGAAGCGACCCTGCCAGTGGAGCTGCCCAAAATTTCTCATAAAAAGAGGAGGCTGTTCTCTCTTAGTTGTCCTTCCCATGGTCAAATCAAGCAAATTCAATGGGCTGAAAAGGCTTAAATCTCAGGACACCTGCTTAATGGTTTGAGGATCTGGATACCTTTTCTCAGCCATCCAAGGAATGGCCTCAGTTATTCATGTTCTGGTGGCTTCCAGGCTAGACTGCTGTCACTCATGACATGTGGCTGCCTTTAAAGGCTGGGGATTGCAGCTAATGCAGAATACAGCTGCTACATTGCTAGCAAGAGTGGACTTTATCATCCTGTTATGCCTCTGCTGTGCCCAACGGCCCCACCTTCCTGTCAGCTGAATTCAAAAGGCAAATATTTGATTTATCTACAGGTTTTGTATACTGCTTCAAACCTAAGCAGACTGTAGAGTAATATGCAATAATAAACTAAAACGGATCAAAGCATTGAAAATATGAATTGAAAACAAGATAACATGTTCATCTTTTGCGCCTGTTGACATAGCTTAGGTTGAATCTCTCTCCATATATACCTTCCCATATGTTAAGAATCCCTCTGGTATCCCACACCCCACAGTAAGGGAAGTGTCTCCTAGAGAGGGTCACAGAATCACAGAATAGTTGGGTCAGAAGGGGCCAAGAAGGCCATCGAGTCCAACCCCCCTGCTGGTACAGCACACCAGTTACACCATCCCACTCAGGCGGCTGCCCAGTTGCTTCTTGAGTGTCTCTAGTGTGGAAGAGCACACGACCTCTCTTGGCAGCTGGTTCCACTGCCTACTGCTCGCATAGTCTGGTTAGCTTCCTTGCTCTAGCCTGCACCTGGTGTGCTCTAGTTTAAGTTCATTGTTCCGTGTCCTACAGTCTGGGATGCATAAGAATAGGTTCACCAGGGATCTATCTTACTGTAGGCAAAGAAATTCCTTTTCCTTATTATTCCTCCCTTCTCAGGTAAAACTTTTATCTTGCCAATTGTCTTATAATGCAGCTGTTCTGCATTACATTAGTTTGGATTGCATTTACATTAGATTACATCAGAGGTAACCCCACCGAGTCCAGTGGGGCTTATTTCCAGCTATGTGGGTACAGGATTGAACACACACACACCTACATTATTTTGCACAGTACTCTGTGAATGGGTTAGATCCCGATTTATGCTGGACTGACTGCACTGGTGGGATTTCCCTGCCTGCTTCTTCCCATGGCAGGCCCTCCAACCCCCTGAAAATGCTGCACAGAAGTTTGGGAGATCCTGCAAATGGGCCGATTCCCCCAAATGGGCAGAGGGACCATCTGGCAATGGGAATCTTCCTCTTGGTGAAGTCAGATCCCACATCCAGCTCCAGCTGATTGATTGAGGAGGAGGAAACAGTGGAAGAAGAATCTCTGGGTGGTCTCAAGATTCTGCAGAGTATTATGGCTTGCCCACAGCATCTGTTATATTTACCTTGATTGTGTCATCTGGAGCTCTTTGCTCTTTAGGGGACACAAGGAAGTTTGGAAAGTGCAAACTGTTACTGTCATATAGTAAGATGAGTTCAAAGTAGCATCGTGTGGTTTGCTACACACAAGCTTTTAGGAGGATCACATTCCCAGTCCTGAATCCATGCAGTTTATATCTTCAATTGCCTGGAACTTTTCAGAAGCACGCAGAGACACTGCTAAATGCCAGCTCAGCACTTCTGGGGCATGCCATTTCATTGATCAGAATTTAAAAATTTAGAGACCTTCTGCTCAGAAAAGACATGTGGCAAAGCAAAAATCTAGAAAATTGGTAGGTCGCTTGTAAACATCTCAGCAAACGAAAGCTTTATTGGGAAGAAAGTTTCATAAATCGTAGAAAACCAGCCTCTCTTGATCAATTCTTGGAGTTGCCAGCAAAGGAAAATAATGGAATCTGCTCTTTACAGACTCTAACAGAATCTCTTGTAGGATATTTGTGCTGTAAACAGAAATTTGTCTGAGAATAATGTGAATGGGAATGAAATATATTATTTGAGCCATTCTTGTTAATGTTAAGCCAGTCCAAGTTTACTAGATTACATTTGGAAAGCTCTATTTGGGCAGTCAAAACGTTTCCTATCTTATTCGATATATATATATATACCAGGTGTTATACTTACAGTACAATCCTATAGACATGCTTACACAAAAGTAAACCCCATTGAATTCAGTAGACTTTCTTCTAGGTAGATATGCATGCAATTGCAGCCTTACTTTTACAAGAATTCAAACCATCTATCCCATAATGAGAGAAAATGCAAACTGGGGCCTGTGTTTCTTCTGCAGTAGGACACAGCTTCATAGGGACTCACCACCATAGATCACCACTGGCTGGGCGGAAAAAGCCCTCTGTTTTAAGTCTATAGATGTGGAAGTGGAAAGGTGATGTGCAAATGCAAGGCCACATCCCAGGGGCCATCCTTAAGAGCAAGTGCCTCATGGGACAATGGTCTTAAGAGAAAGCTTCTCCCAAAGAGAGGGAAGCCCTCTCCAGAGCTCTGCCCTTCATGGGTTTGTTGGAAGTCCAAATGTTTCCTGCAACTGATGTCAGGCCCCACAGGAGTTGTCCAAGGGGACAAGGGATGAGCCCTGAAGTTGATGCCTGGTCTCTGCAAGCTGCTTCCAACTCCCCAGCCCTCTGTTTCCTGCTCTCCAGCTGATGGAGAGCCAGTGTGGTGTAGTGATTAAGAGCATGGGACTCTGAGGATCTGGGTTCTAGTCCCTGCTCGCCCATGGAGCCAACTGGGTGGCTCTGGGATGGTCACAGACCCTCAGCCCAACCTGCCTCACAGGGTTGTTGTTGTGGAGATAAGATGGAGGAGGAGAGATGATGTAAGCTGCCTTGAGCTCTTTGTAGGAAAAAGGCAGGATATAAATCGCAATATAAATAAATATAAAATGCTCACTTTGCTCCTTCTTTCTGCCTTCTCACTCATCACCCTGCTGGTCCTTCCTTCACTGGCATCAAGTTGGGCTGGAAACCTCCAGGGTGTTCCTGGCTAGTGTTGAGATGTCTAGGCTGCATGGACCAAGGTTCAACCACCACAGAAAGCAGATTCCCAGACACTGAAGATCCACTGCCCAGATATTTCAGCTCAGCCTTGGTTTTCACCAGTTGCACATTTTCACCCAAATATTCAAGCAACAGAACCCTCCTGATCCAATAAGCATCTCTTCAAGGGTTATGTCTCGCTTTGAAATCAGGAAGGTGTTCTACTTTGAAGATAACTTTCCTACAAGAGGCAAATCTCTCTCTGATCAATATTTCATGTTGCCTTTTTCTGTTTAGACCCTACTGGGATTTGATGGTGATTTTCGGCTGATGATGACCTAGCAGAGTCAGCAACATACATTTTATTTTCTGCTGAAGTATCATTAGGAACAACTCAATCCAGGTTTCTTCTTCCAAAGGAATTGTGTACTTTGTTTAGAATGCAGGCAAAGCTTGTCTGCAGACAGAAATCAAAACTTTTGGTGCTAGAATGCGTGTTTGAGCCATGCCGACAATGCAAATTCCCCCATTTGCTGTGGTTTCTCAGCTTTTGTAGGGCTGAACTTCTCCTTAGGCTTAATCACTGATGGTAAAAAAAAAACTCGTATTGCAGTTTTTTATACTTTCAAGTCACCCTTCTTGTCTTTGCTGCCTCCCTTTAGCTTGGGTCCTGCATGCCACTGAAATTCAACCACCCAGAATTCCTCCAAAATTGAATTGTGCTGGAGCAACTATGGAGGAACACAGGCTGTCCTTAATCTCAAGATCAGCACCTGACCCCCGTTTAGGCAGGTCTTTCCTGCCACAGTGATCACTGCTTCACCACCTCCTCTGCCACAGGCCCATCATACATAAAAACTTTCTAGCACATGGTTTGGCTTCTTGGCACACAAATAAGCCATGCCAGCACTGGTGTTCCCATGGACCATCCGCCAGCTCTATATGCACACCAGAAAGCCAAGCCTGGATGTTGCTATGCAGAGTCTAGTCAGCTATTTAGGTGTCTGTGGCTTGGTCTCCAAGGCATAGCTAAGAAGAGGAGCACGTGCAGTTTCAGCTTCTGTGATTGGTGGACAATATTATTTTTTATTTATTTATTTAAAACTTTTATATGCCGTCCCCTCATGCCTCAGCATCTCGGGACAGCTTTCAACATAGAATTAAAACAGTAAAATTATATAAAAACCAAAACAAAAACAAAAAAGCGACTGTTAATGATAAAATTGATGTTTTAAATAGCCACTAAATAAAAAAGGTTTTAACCTGGCACTGAAAAGAATATAGACTCGGCACCAGGCACACCTCTCCAGGGAGCGCATTCCATAACCTGGGTGCCACCGCAGAGAAGGCCCTGCTCCGGGTAGTTGTTCTTTTTGTCTCCTTTAAAGAGGGCTCCTGGAGCAGAGCCTCTCCCACAGACCTTAAGGGGCGTGAGGGCATGTAGGGGAAGAGGCGCTCCTTCAGGAGCTTCTGGATTGGCCACATCCTGACTTGGAGTACTTGGATTCTGGCTATGTCCTCTTGCCTGCTTAACAAAGCAATACTGCATTGCAACCAATTTCCATGAGCTGCAAATTTCAGTGCAAACGGTGGTGGTGAAAGCCCCTGGACAAATCACCTGGCTTGGAGGATTGTCCTGCGTTTTCCATGCCAGTCATCTGCGCCTTCAGCACCTCATTTTCGTTTGCTTCTCAGCAAGATCCCAGCTGATAAGGGAGCACATTATGGCCATGACAGCATCTCGGCACCACAGAGCCGATCCGGTCGGGCTGCCTTCCTGTTTTGCAGGCAGCTAAGCCGATGCACCACCACGCCGGGATACACGTCCACATCTGCGTCCCAAGGTAAAATAACGTGGGGACTTCACAGTCTGCGTGCAGAGCAATACCACTGAATTGTTTGGTTTTTCAGCGGGATGCGTGTGGCAATGCAAACAAAGGTAGTTTGGTTACTGTAGCAAAAGCAAACAGTTGGGTACCCTTTTCCCCAAGGATATGCCTCTCACTGAGGAGTGAAAACGTTCACAGTAAATATGCTGAGCAATGAAGTACTTAATTACAGCATGAAGCCACACTTCATGAAGTCTACTGAGCCAGGAATTTCCATCACATCTTACCTCCGGGTCTAGATTGGAGGCAGTTCCCTGTTCAAGACACCCAGGAAAGAGCAACACAAGTTCTTCAGGTTACCTGCAGAGCCTAATATCATTTGAATACGATGCATCAAAATAAAAAAACTCCATTTATTATAGAGTGTTTTCAATATTTTCTTGCGTGGTTCTCAGTTCTTTAAAGGCTCCCAGACTCGCTCTGTGTTTTCAGCTCCCTCTCTTTCAACTCGCAAGGTCTCAGCCTCAAGCATTTCAATCTCTGTTGTGTCCATCTGGACACAAGCAATGTGAGACATTTCTGCAGCGTCTCCCACCTTCTCTAAGCTAGTGCCCGTACTAAAAAGCAGGTGATCAGCCTGAGAAATCTGGAAGCTGCTTTCAGATGGGGTAGACCAGAAATCCCAAAATGGGACCTGTAAATGCCATGGTGCCCACAGACATCCAATTTTCACATAATTTCCCCCATTTTTTCAATACATATACATGAATTTATATGAAACACATCTAATGTATTCCATTATGGGAAGTGAGCCTTTATCCTTCCAGTGTTGTAATATCAGCTTTTAGTAGTCAAAACAGTGCAGGAAAGCCATTTATACTGTCTATTTATGCCATTAATTATTTTCCTGTAAATAATTTACAAGAGTGTATAAATCAGTGAATATTGAAGACAATTTCAGTACTAAAAAACACCTGTTTAATAACTTCTCCCCAACAAGAGGGAATTACTGAACAGTGCTAAAACATATAGCTGTCGAGTTGCATAGAAATAAAATAAATAAAACCATGTTCAAAAGACACATTCGCTCTATTGCACCATTGGCAATTGGTCAGCGCAGGCAACCCTGTATTAAAGAGACAAGAAACAAACTTTGTAGGCAAAACAAGACTAACCCAAGATCCATAGACATGACAAGAAGATGGCAAAGCAATGGTTGGTTGCGGAATAATTTTGTGGGGTTTCCTACAGCGGTTTCTCAATTTCTGCCAGAGTTCTGAACTGATTGCTTGCAGAGGGCTCTTGAAAGTTGACAAAGGACCAGGTGAAATTAAGCCAAAAACCAACAGTTGTCAAGCCCTGGAGTACACCAACAGCAACAACACTTCCCTCACCTCAACACCTGTCTGCACTCAGCCATGGAGTGCGCTGTAGTTACACTCCTGTAACAGAATTTGAATACTAGAGTATAACTTCTTGCATAATATAGTGTTCATTTTAGCTGTTCAATGTACTAAGGACACCTATTGCCTATTCATATTAGTAATCATCATCTAAGCCGCTTCTTATTCCATTTTTGCTTTTCAATGGCAGAGCAATACAATGCAATAATCCCCATCTAATGATGTTATTGATAGTTTCATTAATATGAATTTTGTTGATGATGGCACCATTTAAGAACTCTGCCATGATCTGGCTGAGAGGCAGCAGGAAAGGAAGCAAATGCTGACAGTAAACAGTGGAGGCATGATTGCTTATATAAACAGCAGCGTGCCCCAAAATTTCCCTGGGATGTTGTAATATTGCATTATTTAAGGATAAATGTCAATGCAAGTCTTATATATAAAAGAGAGTTCCTTAATTTTCAATTAAATTCATAGCATTTCTTTGCATCTCCATAAATAACTTCCTGCACATACACTCCAACATTTGTTAAAGCATTCATGGAGGTCTATGGTTTAGGGTTTATGAAACCATATTTCATGTTTACCTCAGTAGTATACAAGAACATTTACTGCTGAAGGCTGGGATGCTGTGAAAACTTAAATTGGCAGCCAAAATTCTCTCTTTCACATCTGCAGTGGAGATCTGGGAGAGAAAATAATTATCTCCTATTGGACCATTACACTCACAGTAGCAAAACAATTTTCCAAAATGAGTCCGTTAGAACACAATGAGGGTGATAGTCAGCCATCCCACTGTCTTGGAAGGGTGCAATGATAGACTGTTATATCCTGCCTGTGCTGGCAGTTTTAAGAGACGCCCGTCTCACCTTTTCGAACAATAGCCACCTTCAACCCATGTCAAAATATTGACATCAATCCCTCCCTTTGGTTTCCTGTACATGCCAGAAAAAAGAAAAACCAGCACTGTTCAACCTCCCATTTTCCAAAAGCATTTGTTCCCTGCAAAAGGAGTTGCTGTTTTTTCTGTATTGTTTGTAGAATTCTTAACATTTTCATTGTGAGAGGTTTTGCACTACCTTTCTCATTCTGAGGCAGGGGAAGGCGATGTGTGAATGTTCTTCACACGAATCTCTCTAGGCAACCTTCACTGGCGGGGATGTATGTAATCATCAGTTCAGTTTGTTATTCATCAGGATTTTCCCTAGTTTGTACCTTCTGAACTGAACATAGACCTGGACACAATCTGCGGTTGAAGTACATGCATTTCTGGTTCATGGACCCCCTTTCCCCACATTCCACAGCAGGTGTACATTTCAGAAAATGTGTGCATTTCAGAAAATGCACATTTCAAAATGGATGCACTTCAACAATGGGAAGGGCTTCATCGTGGAAGAAAAATGTGTCCTTTCCAAAAATGCACACATTCCAAAAATGTGTACAAATACACTTTAAACATGGGAGAATACACGCATTTCAAAAATGGATGCACTTCAAAATAAGCGCTATTATGACAATTGTACAATTGTTGTGTGCATTTGGGAAAATGCACACAGAAACACCCCTGGATTTTCATGTGAAATTTGTCTCTCAGAATCTCTCAGCCTATCCTTTTTGAAAGGGTTGTCATACGAATAAAAGGTTGACCATCTATGTATGTGTCTGGCCATGCATTCTCATTTCTAATTAACTCTTTCTTCCAAAACAGAAGCACAGAGCAGTTTATAAATAAAAATACAACACCATGAGAATAATGGAGGAAATATCAAATATAATAATAAAAGTATCAGAATTTAGAGATTTGGGTATTAGGGCAGAATTTAAAAGGAATAAATGTTTAGCTTAATAAAAATCCCCTAATCTAGGCAGAAAAACTGCACAATCTGAAAAAACAGATGTATGTGGCCTTGCAAAGGTAAGAAATACCAATTAGGAGGTCAGCTATTGGAGAGAAGATCAAAGCAGTCCCTCTGTGGATGTACAACTGATGTGTTAGCAGCTGAATCCATCTTTGTACAATAAAGGCACACCTTTTCATTAGAATGAAGGAGTTGGAACTGGCCACTTAATGAGGCAATCACATTGAAAGGAAACAAGGGAAAGTTAAATATCCTGCAAGGATGCTTAGAAAAAATTTCTTAAAACCTTTTCCATGCCTTTGAATCAGTCCCATTTTATGATCATTGCTGTCACTGAAATTTGGTCTTCACTAAAGTTAAAAAGGGTTTGTGGTAGTGAGTGGAAATGAGAGAGAGAGAGAGAGAGAGAGAGAGAGAGAGAGAGAGAGAGAGAGAGAGGCATTTCTTTAACTATTTAAATGTTTTAATTAGCCTATCTTATATTTCCAAGCATGCTATGTGGGGGCTGCACTTGAAGGCTCTTCAGAAGCTTCAGGAGCTGGTGCAAGATGTGGCAACCAGGTCTGGCCACAGAATACCAGTCCCAGCCCGCTTCCATGGGCTGCCTGCAGGTTCCCAAGCCCATTGCAAGGTGCTGGTTTTAACCAGCAGCGCTCCACAGTTTCGCACAGCAACACCAGGTGGAGCACCTCTCCTGGATTGGCGCTTCCTGGACACGGCGATCAGCACCCGAGGCTTTCGTCCAAAAGCCATCTTTGAGGAGAAGGGTCTCCTCTGTGATGCCTCCACCCCAGTTATGCAAGGACTTCCCCAGTTCCTAACTCCCTAGCAATAAATATCAGCTGCTTTTCATTCTGGGGCTGGCTGAAGTGTGCCCAAGCCATGGTGTCTGGGAGCACATGGAGGGTACATTGTTCCCCTCCAGTTTTTCTTTAGCCTTTTCCCTTGCCCTCAGAAAAAGAAAATGGCTGTACAAACAGCCCCTGAGGCCTACTTCAAGAAAGTGACCCAGGTGGTTGTTACCCCTGCCCCTGTTCTCCAGCAGCACAATCAAACCCGGACTCTCCGGCACCGGGTCCACCTCTATCATCATTACTTAGGCTTAACTGTTTCTTGTATTTGTTTTTTCCAATACACACACACATACAGATTCTCTCTCTCTCTCTTCAGTACCTGCAGTTACTACTGTTACTGTACTATTTTCATTATTACAATGCTACATTGTGTTTGAGATACTTTTGCAAATATGGAAGTGTTTCTTAAGTGCTTTATATGCATAGAGGGGTGAAATATATACATATACTAAGACAAACATTTGCCTCACTCATCTGACCTGACTTAAGGACCTTCTCAGCAATGGAACTCATTCACAACTCAGAGACTACCTGTAATGTAACCTTGTCAACCATCTTTTCAACACTTCAAGTATTTGTATTGAAATTGTTTTAGCTGCTTAAATTGTTTTCAGCTTTGGATATTGAAATTTCATGAGGTATTTTATTACTTATATTGGTGGGTTGTGACTCTATTCATGCTGTGAACCGTCTTCAGAGCTTTGGAAACTGGGCGGTATAGAAATCTCTCTCTCTCTCTCTCTCTCTCTCTCTCTCTCTCTCTCTCTCTCT